>NC_081406.1:423816740-424159240 GCF_030272615.1 Cryptomeria japonica
CTTTGCACTTTTCAAGAATGTATTTTTGTTTACTATCTTGCAGTTTCCCTCATGAATTTTCAATTATAGTGCAGAGTTATTCACGAAGGACACCACCACATCATCTAGAGTCTATGCTTCAATTTTTTTCTTTGATCCCATGGAGGCCAATAGTCCTTTGTCTGAGGAAGTGCTTCCTGAATAGTCATGGGGGGGAGAGGTAATGCTTGAAATAGCCCTTCTATTGGGAGATTGTTTACATAACCTCTTGGTCTTCTTGAAGCCGAAAATTACTTCGAGTCCACCAACTCTGGTTCCACACTATAGAAATTTTTAGATATTGCCTTCCAAATATCCTTCAGTGCAAAAGCATCATTCTCATAATAGAAAAAAGGTGGTCCTTGCATGAACACATTGATTTCCTACAAGTGTGGCCCAATAGGTTTCCTAGGAACTCCAAAACCAGTTAGTCCCTCCAGACATAAATTAGAGACATCATATCACACACTCCAGATGTTGTTTGTTTGTATTGCATACTCTCTATGTATTTATCACCCTTTAACACTTTCCTCTGCTTTTCTCCAATTGCTCTCTTCTAGGTAGCTGATGAGCTTGTTTCCATGTCATTCAAGATAATGCCTACTTTCTTTCTTTTATAAAATTTACTTGCACACGAGTCTTTAGCTTGTATCTTTTGCTTCTGCATAGATATAAACTATAATTCACACTCAGATGATAATTAAATAAAATAAGAATTTGTAAAGATAAGATTTATTCAGTGGATGTTACATATTATCTGATGAAAACATCCTAGATCCAATTCTTGGAGAAAGAAAACATCATTGATAATTGTTTTTTTAAATAACACTGAATTAAATAAATTAAAAATGTTTCATGTAATTTTTAAAAGTAGAACTCATGCAATGCTTTCATGCACCGATGGCCAAGCCGTTTGACCCACAACATCTGATACCGTCAGAATTCTGATAGAAACTAAACAAACATCTGACAAGGATGCTATATGTCCGAAGTCAATTCCTTGTTGGACAGTCATCGATTCATGGTAGTGGGGGAGTGTCAGAATTTCGACCGTAATCCGATGACATTTTTGGTCGGAGGAGAAAACATAGTAGCCATCAGAAGAGTTTTTAACATCATTGGGCTACCGACGTAAATGGCATCGTGGGGAAGACTGACACTGATTTTTTGATAGTTACATTTGTCAGAAGTCTGATGTGTTGTCGTTGGACTTTCGACAATTAGCCGTTGGAAATTAGGCTAGAATGTAATAGTGTCTGCACTTGAAGTGGGTGTGGCTGAGGTCTAGGCTAATCTTTTGTTGCCACAAGATGAGCCCTTAGTAGAATATGAATTTTATTTGCAACGGGAGGCCCAACTTGGCTTGTTAAGGCCTGATTTTTGCCTTTATCAACTTATTGTTGGCTCCTGTCAGGTTGTTATCCTATGTCAAAAACCCTCTTTTTTGAACTTGTGTTGGTTGCTATGGTGGTATAAGATTGATTTTTTCCCAGCAGGTGATTAACCCCGTAAAATATCTCCTTTTCAGTTCATTAGAGCTACATCTAGGGCGCCTTGACCATTTTAAGCCCCTTGTTGTTCGTTACCTCCTTGATTTGCATCTTGAGAAGCAATTGTGTTTCTTTGAACTATGAGTGCTTGATTTAGCATCCCATTTGAATAGGTACTCTGATTATGTAGTTGATTGCAAGGGAAATACTATTCATACTCTTGTGCTACATTATTTTGCACAGGTACAACTTTCTTGAAGAAATAGATGTGTTAGGATTGTAAGGCTAGAAAGGCCTTGCATTAAAATTTATTCTCTGGTTCTGAGAATGAACTTGGTAAGGAGGCCTATTAGGCTAGTATGTCACTTGTTAAGGTCTAGTACTTTGGCATTGTTACTTTTTTAGGTTCATCAACTCATTACCAAAGGTTTCCAATAAGCCCTTTATCTCATATAGCTCTTGGGATATAATTGGAATAGTTGAGACAACTTGTTCTTGGGGTGGAACTTAATAGTTTAGTGCTAGAATTGGAGGTATGACAACCATTAGAGGAATCAAAAATAGTATAGATAGTTGCACCTCAGGAAAAATGGGCATAGGAGGCCTTTGGGATATTTTAATAGCTTGGATGAGGGTATTCTTAGCTCTAATGTCAATGTTAAAGGCTTGGGGAAATGTTCTACTGCCCATATATTGAATCATGAAAGAAATGTCACTATTTAGAGATTTCAAGAAGTATAAGAAAGCATGATTAGTAGAAGGCCTAACAGTGGCTAGAATCCGATTCCATGTCCTCAAGAAATGAGCATTAAAATCTATCATATGCTCATGTGGAGCTCTCGTGATGGTGGTGAGTGGTTCAACCAGGGATAGATGACCTAATTTGTCTTCAAAGAAAGAGAAAAAGGCACTTCCTAATTGATTCCATGAAGTAATAGAACCTATAGGCAATCTCCTAAACCATTGAACTTTTTTGCCTTTGAAGGATGTTGCAAGCAACCTTACTACTGCATTTTCTTTAATGATATTATGCACCCCACATAATGAAGCAACATCTCTAATGTGCTCAATGGCCATAGTTTGGTCTTCTCCACTAAAGAATGGAAAACTCTTGAGAGTTGCTGTAGGGATGTCGTTATGCTAATCATGATTCAAGGGACTCCCTTGATTGAAAGGAACATATGGTTGGTTTCTTGGGGCTGCCATTGGATTGATAGGTTCTTGAGTTAAAAAGCCTAAAAAATAATGTATTGCTATATATTGAAACTATAGGATAAGAATTAGGAAGAGAAGGTAATCCTTGACTTGATGGGTTTTTAGACTTCTTTACCCTTCCTTGTTGGTGGTGGCAACTGATAATGCTTAACAAGGGTTGCACTTTGCCTCATTTACACTTTTCTCATATGTTGTTTGCACTAGGACTACAAAATAAAAGCACAGAGTCACTAGGTATGATGATTTTGCACCTCAAGAGGCTAAAACTATTACTGCTCACACAAAAACAGTGGTAACTTGAAATGATTTTTGTAATATGGAACTCGTTCTGAGTCCCATCGGGTGTGCCAAAAACATGTTCAAGCCTATGGGTTGTTTGGAAGAAGGTGAATCTCTAGATAGATTCTCTTATTGAAACTACTTGCTTAATAGAGAAAAGAGATAAAAATGCTTGCTTGGAATTAAATCCTAACTCTAATGGAGGTGATGCACCAGAAAGGAATGATACTACTCAATGATATAAACTTACAATTAGCTTTAAATGCAATAAATCTATGCTCACAACTAAGAATAAACCAAGTAATGCATCAGTATTTCATAATAAGGTTTTTTTTCAGCATTTGTGTGAAGGAAAATTAAGTTTTCACAAGAAGGAAAATTAAGTTTTCACAAGAAGGAAAATTAAGTTTTCACAATTGCAACTTGCTAAATACTGACAAACACAACCTATGACCTGCACTAACATGACATCTCTACTTAAAAATTCATTAAATTTAACATGTTTAAAGACTTTCATGAAAGGAAAACACAATAAACTGATCATATGATTCATACACAACATAAAAACAAATTTTTTTGAGAAGGAACCAACTGCTTTTATTAATTTTGAGAAAAGTTTTTCACTTTTTTTCTACTACAAAAATTTGAATCTCAATATTGCTTGAAAAGGAATGAGTTACAATGCAATAGTTTATTGCGAGTTACAAGCTCAAAGAAAAGAACTTAGAGGAGAGGAAATAATACAAAAGAAGATAAACAAAGAGAAGCTGAGGAAGCACTGGAGGTAGACTCAACTTGAACTATCACTTGCTTCTTGTTCTTTACTTCAAATGGTTGTCTCTTTCTTGAAATCTGCTCCAAAAATGCATGAATTGCGGCTTGGGGTTGTACATGAGAGAAAAACATGCAAATAGGTGTTTGGAACCGCTCTGAACTAAAGTGAACTAGGCTAAAAAGTTGTCTCAACCCATGTGGGGTCTTGAAATAATGTAGAACTAAGGTATCTACTTTGGAAATGCCCTTGAAAAATCCTTGAGCTGATATAAAATCAATGAGAACTCCTCCAACCCTTGTGTTGACTATTGCAAACTCATTGCAAACACCCTTTTCTATGATGAAAACTGGATTCCAACTGATACCCAATGCATGATTATGACTCTTTAACTGATTGAGTGACTAGTTGATATTTTCAACACTTCTTGGGTTGGATAGAATCAAATTTGTGCAATTATACCTCATGAAAAATCTGAAATCTAAGTCATTATAGGCTCAAACTACCCCTTGGGCATATATCAACTCATGAGAACTCATAAACATGCATAGAATTATTGCATTTTAGTGGAAAGTCCTCCTTTTAGGCCTCTAAAATATTTGTTGAAATGATACTTATAATCAAAGTTCTTTGAATGATTCTAAGGCAAGAAGATTATGTTGGTATTGAAGCACTTTTGGTCCTTGGACTGGTAATTAAGAAACTTCAAATTGACTGGTAAAAGGAGAACCTCTGCTACACTACCCTTTGTTTGATGTAATACTGTCCTTTTCTGTTTGTCAAGACTGTTATCATTATCCCCTTTTGGCCGCATTTTCTTATGTAACACCTTTCTTGTATAGTAGCCAATTATTTTCTAAGAATGTTCTTTGATGTATGGTAGTTACTCTTATTTGTCTTTACACCATTATTGATAGTAACATACTTGTGTCTATATGGTAGACTTTTGTGAATCTTTGGTCCTACTCTTTTATTGTGGTTTATATATGTGCAAACATATAGCTTATAACAGTCATAACCATTAAATGGTACCTTCTCTTTGTTTTAGATTGTGGTCATCGTGCCTTGCCTTGAATGATAGGTATTCAATGAGACCATGAAAATATGGATGCATCCTTTATACTTATGATAACAGTGAAAACCTTCAAGCATTGCCCTTAGAATTAGTGAAGTTTTCTCAAAAACTACAAATTGGGTTTGCAAGAAATTTATGGGTTTTTTCAATTTACTGATTACTTTTTGATATCCAAAAATTATGAAAATCAAGCTTGTATATCTCAAGATATTACTAAATCATGCCTATGATTTCTATTAAAAACCTTTTTTACATTTTACTGCTCTATATCATGTCTCCATGCAAGGATCCTTTCCTTCACTCATAGGGCTGCAAATGGCCTCTCCATTGTATGTACCTTTTATCTATGACATAGAGGGCACTATTTTGTTATTTCATGATTGTTATAAACCTTTACATGCTTTAAATGTTTTATAGTATTTGAAACTCCATTATGTTGCTTCTATTCCATTCTCTCTTTGATTGTGTTCGATGAAAATTTTGTATACTGGGGAAGTTCACAAAATTGTGGTTTTAGCCACAGTGTGTGAGATTGAATCTCTCCTAATTATAAGGAAAGGCTCCACCTTTTACTTACTACTCTCTTTACTTGAAACACAAATTTAACTATGAATCCTATTCTAAATTTGGGTAGTACATCATCTTATTCTCTTTAAAATAGATGTTATCCTTTCCTCTCTTTTTTTAGAAAATAATTTACAATCTGGAGCAGTGATGATTAATATAACTTCAAAGTTACAAATAAAATAACTTAAGAGTATGCAAATGAAAAATACAAATAAAGAAGCAAAGTTTCCATAAAGGCACAAATTCCTCCATTGCTTCTTCGGGATGAGAAAATAGTGTTCAAGCTCAAAGTCTTGTAATCACTACAATCCTATCAACCTTTTATAGATAGCTTTTGTATCCCACGCTATATACTAAGATAACAAAGTAAAGCATAAAGTCTTTATCTTGATATCCTATTACAATTTTGATAATATTTTCACAAAATAATGAAAGGAGCTCAAAGTCTTTAAGTCATTACCTCTTGTACTAATTACTAATTCTGTTTAACAAGAGCTGAAATATAACAAAATTTTTACAAAGCAACACTTATTCTACTCTTTAATACTACTTCAACACAATGCTTTTATTTTATCAAAGCAAGATATTATCACAAGAATAACGTAAGAACACTCTCACCATAAACCAAAATGTATTCAACACAAAGTTTGAATGCCAAAGATGTCTTCTTATTTGATCAAATTTGCAAAATAACAATATGAACTTCAAGTTTCACTTTTTCTCTTCACTTCAATAGAGTTATTGATCACGGTAAAAACAGGCTTTGAAGGGACCCGAAACCCTTTAACAACTCGTCTTAAACCAAGATTAACATTGAACAATATAAACACAGATCATAAAAGCTGTCCAAAATATCACCATAGAACCAACAACCAAAAGACATAAAAAATCTAACCAAAAACCAACAAAAAGCACAAAAGACAACAAAAGAGACTAAACTGGATTCTTTAGGGTGTCTGCAACCTCTGCCTCCAGCTGAATCATATTCAGTGCCCACTTCTTAAGTTCCTGTAGGTCCTATAGATCTTCACTTTGGCAGAGTTACATTGCATAAGATTAAAGATTAAAATTACAATGAGAACCCTCACATATATAGAAGAGGTGCAATGAGAAAAAAAAGGAAAGCTACAACAAACTATGACTAAGTAAAAAATGAGTCCTACTTGACTTAGAACTTGTGCATATTCTAGATGCAAAACTATATATACAAAAATATACTTAAAGTGTCAATTGGAATTAGAAAACGACACTAAACTAGAAATGCATAAAAATGATTAAGTGTCTCAATCTCCATCTTGAACATCAGTATCTCCATTTTTCTTCAACAAATCTTGATATTGTTGCAAGGTATCCTATATTTCAGAGTTATTTGGTCCCAGTGTGTGGAATCTAGTATTTGGAATGGAGTATAGTATGGATTTGAAGAATTCCTAGAGTTGGACAAAAAAGATCCAAAATTACAAGTAGGGGTTACTTTGGTGCAATTCGGGTTTATAAAATCAATTTACACCAAAAGGGTGATTTTGGTGCATTTCGGGTTTATAAACCCGATTTGCACCAGAAAAGGTGACTTTGGTACATTTCAGGTTAATAAACCTGGTTTGCACCAAAAAGGGTGACTTTGGTGCATTTCAGGTTTATAAATCCAATTTAAACCAAAAAGGGTGAGTTTGGTGCATTTTGGGTTTATAAACTTGATTTCCACCAAAAAATAAAAACTAACTCCTAAGAAGACAATTTATCAATCTTTTAGATTGACAAATTAAGACTCAAATTAAGATGATTTCTTGAGAACCTGACTACATAGGAGGGGGTTTGACAAACACCTCGACATGCGTGCTTAGAGGGTGAGGGCTATGAAATGAACAAATTTCATAGGGGTTATCCCATAATTTTGAGCAAGCCAAAATTGAGGATAACTGACTGTGACTTTAATCTTCATGAAGATGCTTGTATATGTGTCTCTCCAAGATCTTTTATGATTGTATCCTTGTGATTGCTTTTTTGACTGTATGTTTCTCTTCTAGTGTCCTCATCATCACATCACACACACTCATTATCTTTCTTTTGTTTTAAAGGTATAAAATGAAGCATCTATGCCTTTCCTCATTTCATGATTTAGATGAATGGATTGATATTATCCTCTCACAAAGAAAATTTGGATTACCAAATCTTTGTCATCCTTTAACCCTTGTGCTAAAATTCTCTTATTCACCTCATTAAATGCAACCTTATTTTGTCCATTTTGATCCTTTAACAAACTTGACTAAGACGTTGAGAAAGTTGACTGCTCAGTTGATTTTTTTATAATGTTGTTGTCTAATAATAGTCATTATCACCTTTACGCTTAGAGTACCCAGAAGCTCTAAACTCTATTAGCCTTCTTAACAAGCATCATTGTTATGATCTACATGGTATCTAAAGATCAATTTGATATTTTTCAGCAGTCTTCTATTTATACCTAATCCATGGAGTATCCTTTTCTCCTTTGTGCAGATTTGTGCCCATTCTTGTGCTAAAAACTTCATGGTGTGCCATGCAAATCCTTGAAATCTAGGAACAAAGCTATCAGACTCTTTGTGTGTTGGCATTGTGTTGTCATTGATGTCAACTACTATAGGATGGAAACTTGTATGGGAGATTGATGAGCAATGTTGTCATTGATGCATACCAAAAATGGTGTCATTGATGTCAACCGACATAGCAAGTCACTAGTAAGGAAGAGAATGCCATCTAGCATAATGATCATTGGAGTCACTGGTACACAATTTAGTGTTGACTTGTGTTGAAGAAATGTATTGGAGACTGGCATGGTATAACAACTGGTAAGTGATATATTGGTAGTGCATTGTTGCCAACTGACAAGTGAGCAAGTAGGGTAAGCTAATGAAAAAGTGGCAATCAGTATGCTATCGGATGTGAAACAATGGGTCTCCCATCGGATAAAGATGTTGTCACCGAATGAAGATGGAATCACAAGGTGAAGAGAAGATTGACAGTGAGTGTGCCCAACCAGATCATATGCGGTTGTTTGAAGATATGCTTGCTCAAACAGGGAGGCCATATTGGTGCAATGCCAGATGCAGATGACAAGGATCCACTCCCATCGGTAAGTGGAGCTTATCTCCCATTATACATGGAATGCATCATATTCCTCCAAGATAAGATATAAGATTAGAAGGTAGGTGATTGAAGGCTCACAGTGGATCAACTGGTGAAACACTAGGTTTCCTCAGGTGCATGAAATTAGAGATGCACTGGATCAACCAAATAGACATGATGAGTTGCCGACATGAAGAAGGAAGGATAGGTTTATCATTGTGATAGGAGAAGCGGTCTATTGATGAAGATGACAATGGTGAACAACTACAGACATAGGATGTTGCTAGAATGAAGATGAAGTTTGGTGCCACCGGTGTGCATAGCATGTTACCAGTATACATGCAAAAGATATTACCAGTGTAGCTGTCCACTAATAAAGATGACAAGGTGCAGAAGTGAAAGGCTCTCATCTGTGGAAGATGTGCATGAGGTATCTTGGCAAGTGTGATGACCGGTAAGGGTGTCCCACCGAAAGAGCATCAAAGTACAAGTTTGAAGGCAAACCGGTTTAGGGTATAACCGACAAGGTTTGTGAACCGGTAGATAAACTTGATTGTGTGGTTTATCAGTGATCTTGTTTGGACCGACACAAAAGACTTAGCAAAGGTGGATGTTGACAAATATTACATATAGGAGATAGGTATCATGCATGTTGTGGTCGATGAAGTGTTGTCGGTGAAGTATTGTCGATGAGGTAGGTAGTGATTGGTCGACATTAATGTCGATAGCATGTTTCATGGGTCGAGAGCAGAAGGGTGCAACTCGAGACTGATCAGAGAACTAATATCTGATTTAGTGGATTCATGATCAAGGAAGAGTGTCCAGGTGCTGATCAGTGTAGGTGAAGCTATCTGCATGATCTCTTCATAGGTGTTTGACAAGTGCAGACCGAAAGAGGTGCCGTGTTTGCAAAATATGGAAAATATAGTCTAGACGTAGCAGGATTGGTAGAGTTTGATTGATCCATTGTAGGTGGTTGATCTCTGGAAGGAGAACTGATTGGATTCAGTTTACCCTGGGGTTGATGATGGAACCATAGTGCACCAGAAGTTTAAATGTCATTTTGGTGGGAAGGCATAAAATAAATATGCAGATCGAAGACCAAATCTGCTATTGTTGCACAAGAGAGAGGGAGGTCGGTAAAGGGAGCGAGACCAGATAGATAAACAATCAAGTTCTCATCAACAATCATATAAGAGACTGAGTGTGTGAGAGAGAACTGGTTAGAAGAGTCCAACCAGCGAGGGTAAGGTAACCGATAGACTATCATTGAGTGTGACAGTGAAGTGAAGAGAAGAGAAGAGCAGAGTGAGAATATGTGAAGAAATAGTAAGCTGAGAACCTGTAGTGATCAAACAATAGAGAACTGGCAGAGTGAAGAAGACTGGTGGTGGCTAGTAATAGGGTGTTAGAGAGAGCAGAGAACTGACAAAGAGTAGAGTACTGACAGAAGAGAGGCACATGCTGAACCGGTAAGGTTGCAACAAAGAAGAAAGATTGCAAAGGTTACAAAACTTATTTGTAGTTGGGGTTACTACCTCTATTTTAATATATGATATTGTTATCACTGAGTTTGGAGCTCAGTGCAGGGGTTGGTTCTCCTTGGGTTGGTGCCCTAATGTAGGGGTGGTGCTCCTTGGGTTGGTGCCTTAAATGTTGTAACCGAATGTTTCATTGTGAGTTTGGATTGGAGTAGTAGACTCCATCAACATTTCTCACCGAGGTTTTTCCCATGTTGGTATTTTCTCGTACATCTGGTGTTATGTGACGTCCCTTTTGTGTGTGGTTGAATTTGTGTCATCATCCTATCTAATCGATATGTTTTCTTTATGTTAGATTTGCTAACTGATGTACACACATAGGATAGAAAAGGGAAAAGTTTGGATACCAATGATTCACCTCCCCTCTCAGTGGCATCTTGTGTTTAGCAATTGGTATCAGAGCCTAGGTTCCGAGTTGATAAGCTTTCTCTAGCTTGGGTAGATTCTGGTATTTAAACATAATGGTCTATTTTGTGTCACCCCCTACTCTAGTGTTTGATGGTTCAAAATTTTCTATTTGGAGTCGTAGGATGGAAGTCTACCTTTCCTCTCTTAGGTTTAATATATGGATGTTAGTAGTAAATGTCTACCCTAGTAAAGTCAGTCCTCCCACTGGTCCTGAAGCAGAAAGAAGAAATGAGGTCAATGTCAAAGCCATGAATTTTATACTCAGTGGTCTATTTGGTGACGTTTCTTCATAGGTGGATAGATGCAAATTGACAAAGAGTTTATGGGACATATTGAAGAAGCTCTATGGAAATGAGCCTACCACTGTAGAACTAGTTTGTGTAGACAAGATGAGAAATTTGTTAAATGAGTGCATATGAAGAGAGATCAATGTGCATCAACACCAATGATGAAGAAGGAACCCACCTCTTCATGGCTCAAGAATCAAAAGATAAGAGATACACATCAGAGAGTGATCATGAAGATCATTCCTACCACCAAGATGTGTTTGGCAGTGATAGTGAAGGTGAAGAAGAAGATGAAGCAGAATAGATCTTGAAGGTGAACTTGTAAGTGCACCCGAAGAACTTAGTAGAGTGAGGAATGAATACAAGTTGTTCAAGAATGTTGTAGTTGTGGAACAAAACCAGTTGATCAGATGCCTTGAAGAATATGAGAAATTTATCTTAGCATTAAAGACTCAACAAGAAGACACCAAGGAGTGCAGGTGAAAATATCTAGAGTCTAAGAAAGAGGCCAAGGATAAAGAGTATCAACAGCTACAAGGAGATATGGAGAATCTCTGAAAAGACCTTGAGAAGTGTCAAGATGAGCTCAAGGTGAGAATCTGGTTTGATGGCAACAATGACGACTTGGACAAGATGTTGAAGAAGCAAAAACATTCCAAGGATACCAAAGGCTTAAGTTGTGGTCCTGATGAATGCTCCACCAGCAGGAATGTCCCCCACAATGACATTCTGTTTGTCTCCTCAAATGGAGATAACAAGGGACAAACCTTCACTATCCGGAATACTCCTTGAAAGAAGGTTGATCTAACCGCAACCGGTGAAGACATGAAGCTAAGGATGAAGACTAATGTTGTAAGAAGGAGAAACAATGCAGATCCCAAAGGAAAAGGAAAGATGAGAGAAGACAGCTTCACAGGAAGAAAGAACTTGACAAGAAGAAATCATAGAAGACCTCCTACCAGTAAAAGACAAAGAAATGTTGCTGCCCATAGAAAAAAGCAAGTGTGGGAAAAGAAAGGATCAGACAGAAGAACTGCACAAAGTGGACAACCTAGGATCCATCCCCAGAGAAGCAGAATTGAAGATAGTAAACTGGTAACATCTCCTCATGCATGTCAGAATAAATTTGTAAGTCATATGCCATTCTTTACTAGTTACTTCTTCTCTTGCAAAGATTATGGTCATAGGGCAGATGAATGCATAAAGAGGTCTAGAAATAATAATGTAGTCTATCCAAGAAGTAATGGTTATGGCCATAGTATGTCAAGATGTAGAAACATGCATAGATATCCTCCTATGCATAATAGGAAGAGTCTATTTGCTGCCTCAAGAAAGGTAAATAATGCATGTTATAACTGCAGTGGATTTGGGCATAGAAGTCATGAGTGCAGGAACATGAAAGTTCAGTCACATGACAGTCAGTGTAGTAGCTATGCTTAATATGAAAATGGGTATAGAGCATATGAGAGAAAAAGTGCTGCATGGAACAAAAGAAGAAGAGGTTTTGTTCCTACAAGATCAAGTGGTCCACCGGTTCTGGTAGCCTGTTACAACAACATGACCAGAAAAAGATGGTCTAATCGGTTTGACAGAAGGTCCTCAAATTATGTGTTTGGGATGAACATAGTTTGCTTCTACAACAATTCTTTTGTTCATGCTACAAAATTCGGTAGAGAAAGGACCAATAAACAAAAGAAGGTAAGACCTACTCCCAAGATTGAAAATAGGGAGAATAATGAGACCAAACAGGTATGGAAGAAGAAGGAAGAGAGAAGGATCATGGATCGACACTATGCATTAAATGCATAGGTAATATCTCCTAAGACATAAAGGAGATACAAGACCTTAGGGGGAGTAATATATTGACCATATCATTCACCCCCTTAGTGGAAGAGGATAAATGGAAGAACATGCTGCTGTAGGTATAAAGGAAGGAAATGAGATGGCAAGTGTGTGTAGTGTCTACCTTGGCTACACACCTACAGATGAGAGATGGATCACTGTTGCATGTGTCAATTGATGGATAATTTGCAATTGGGATCATAAGCAATTGACACAATAAAAAATGAGTTAGAGAAAGATGCTCCAATAGAGATGATGGACTAGGATAGGAAACTGGTATGTGTAGTATGTTACCAGTATGGATATTGACTGATATTGCAGGTTATGTAAGTCAATAAGGTCCGAGATTATTGCAATAACTCTAGTTGCATGGATTGAAGTGATTATCTCTCAGGTGGTATTGGAAAAAACTTGAATGACATATGTTGGCCTCGTAGTTGATCATGTATGCATGCATTTTTTTGGGCTAATAGGTTTGATATATGGCATGATAGTGATATTGTATGGCATTGTGTACATCTAGGATCATGTTATAAGCTATGGTGGAAATTGTGGAGCTGATAGATCATTATATTGATCACATATGCACAACTCAACCAGTATAAGGGGCAGTTTGGATCCAGTTTAAAACCTAACAGGCAATGAAGATCTAAGATGTATGACTCAGGGAGAGTTCACAACCATATCTTTTGATTGTTATCAGACATGCTAGACATAGGGGGAGAGCACATGTCTATGGCTGTACTAGTATGATTAAGACTTTGGGATGTGCTCATCAGTATGAGGTTGTGATATATTTCAATGTCTATCTAATTTATACTTAATTGAAATCACAACTGGACCACCGGGAGAGTTGTTTGCAAAGAAGGAGAGTTACTTGCATAGGAGAACATATAGTTGTTATCGGAGAAGATACAATTGATATCAGTGTCAGCTTAAACACTTGATATCAGCAAATTGGGGTCATAATAACTTCTACATATCAAAGGGGAGATAATGCAGTTTGGACGGTAGGTAAGTTGTATTCACGGACACATGTTCCTTCAATTGGTTTCAAACTTGTATATGCAATAGGTTTTTGGTTTGTATATACACTTGGTTGTTGAGCAATTGGTGTCAGTTGGTGGTTGAGCCCTCCATCTCAAGTGCTGTGAATTGAGAGGATGCAAAATATGATGGTCAAAGGAGGAGAAGCATCTGGTAGAGACACAGGGGGAGAGAGAAAAATCTGTCAGTGCACGGTAAAGACAAGGAGGAGAGAAACCCTGTAAGTTCCCTTTACCATTGCTGTCAAAGGGGGAGAGAGAATTTGTAGTATGCCAGATACTACATGTGTTGACATCAATGCCAAAGGGGGAGATTGTTGGCATTATGTTGTCATTGATGTCAACCGGTATGGGAGATTGATGAGAAGTTTTGTCATTGATGTATACCGGAAATGGTGTTATTGATGTCAACTAGCATAGCAGGTCATCGGTAAGTAAGAGAATATCATCTAGCATAATGATCATTGGAGTCACCGGTACACAAGTTAGTGTTGACTTGTGTTGAAAACATGTATTGGAGACCGGTATGGAATAACAACCAGTAAGTGATATGTTGGTAGTGCATTGTTGCCAACCGACAAGTGAGCAAGCAGGGTGAGCTAATGAAGAAGTGGCAACCAATATGTTGTTGGATGTGAAATAATAGGACTCCCACCAGATAAAGATGCAGTCATTGAATGAAGAAGATATCACAAGGTGAAGAGAAGACTGAAAATGAGTGTGCCCAACCAGATCATATGTGCCTATTTGAAGATATGCCTGCTTAAATAGGGAAGCCATATTGGTGCAATGCCGGATGTAGATGACAAGGATTCACTCCCACCGGTAAGTGGAGCTTATCTCCCATTATGCATGGAATGCATCATAGTCCTCTGAGATAAGACAAAAGAGTAGAAGGCAGGTGATTGAAGGCTCACACTAGATCAATCGGTGAAACACTAAGTTGCCACAGGTGCATGAAATGAGAGATATGTATCGGATTAGCTGGAAGACATGATGAGTTGCTGGCACAGAGAAGGAAGGACAGGTTTGTCATTGTGACAAACTATTTGATAGAAGAATCAATCTATTGATGAAGACGACAATGGTGAACAACTATAGATAGAGGATGTTGTTGAAATGAAGATGAAGTTTGGTGCCACCGGTGTGCATAGTATGTTACCGGTATACATATAGAAGATATTACTAGTATAGTTGTCCACCAGTAAAGCAGACAAGGTGCAGAAGTGAAAGGCTCCCATCTATGGAAGATGTGCATGAGGTATCTTGGCAAGTGTGATAATTGGTAAGGGTGTCCCATTGAAAGAGCAACAAAGTACAAGTTTGAAGGCAAACTAGTTTAGGGTATAACCGACAGGGTTTGTGAATCGGTAGATAAACCTAGTTGTTTGGTTTGTCAGTGATCTTGTCTGGACTGACACAAAAGACTTAGCAAAGGTGGATGTCGACAAAGATGACATATAGGAGATAGGTGTCATGCATGCTGTAGTCGGTGAAGTGTTGTCAATGAGGTAGGTAGTGACTGGTTGCCATTAATATCGATAACATGTTTCACGAGTCGAGAGTAGAAGGGTGCGACTCGAGACTGATCAAAGGACCGAGATCTGATTTAGTGGCTTCATGATAGAGGCCAAGTGTCTACGTGCTAATCAGGGTAGGTGAAGCTATCTGCATGATCACTTCATAGGTGTTTGACAACTGCAGACTGAAAGAGATGTCGTGTTTTCCAAATATGGCAAACATGGTCTAGACACAATGGGATTGGTAGAGTTTAATTGATCCATTGCAGGTGGTCGATCTCTGGAAGGAGATCTAATTGGATTTAGTTTTCCTCAGTGTCGATGAAGGAATCCTAGTGCTTAAGAAGTTTGAATGTCATTTTGGCAGGAAGGCATATTATAAATATGTAGATTGAAGACCAAATCTGATGCTACTGCACAAGAGAGAGGGATGCCAATAAAGGGAGTGAGACCAGATAGATAATCTATAAGGTTCTCATCAATAATTATAGAGGAGACTAAGTTTGTGAGAGAGAACTAGCTAGAAGAGTCCAACCGGCGAGGGTAAGGTTTTCGGTAGACTGTCATTGAGTCTGATAGTGAAGTGCATTGGTGGTGATTGAACCAACATAGAATATTGCAGAGAAGAGAAGAGTAGAGTGAGAATATGTGAAGAAAAAGTAAGTTGAGAACCTATAGTGATGAGACAATAGAGAACTGACATAGTGAAGAAGACTGGTGGTGGCTAGCAGCAATGTGTTATAGAGAGAAGAGAACTGACAGAGAGCAGAGTACCGGTAGAGGAGAGGAAGAGGCTGGATCAGTAAGGTTGCAATAGAGAAGAAAGATTGCAGAGGTTACAAAACTCATTTGTATTTGGGGTTACTACTTCTACTTTAATATATGATATTGTAATCACTGAGTTGGAGTTCAGTGCAGGGTTTGGTGCCCTAAAATTAGGGGTTGGTTCTCCTTGGGTTGGTGCCCTAAAGCAGGGGCGGTGCTTCTTGGGATGGTGCCCTAAATGTTGTAACTAAATGTTTCATTGTTAGGCTGGATTGGAGTAGTAGACTCCATCAACATTTCTCACTGAGACTTTTCCCATGTTGGGTTTTCCTTGTACATCTAGTGTTATGTGATGTCCCTTTTATGTGCAGTTGAATTTGTGTCATCCTCCTATCTAACTGGCATGTTTTCTTTATGTTAGATCTGCTAACCGGTGTACACACATAGAATTAAAAAGGGAAAAGTTTGGAAACCACTGATTCACTCCCTCCTCTTAGTGGCATCTTGTGTTCAACATTGTGGAAGTCATAGACAAAAGCTTTCCCGCTACAAATTAGGTCAAGCAAGAAATATTTTCATCATGCGACCCGTGAATGCCTCTCTTACTCTTAGCCTTATTCTTTGATTTCTCCTTGCTTGCATGTGAAAGAGGGTTTTTTACCTCTACAAAAAGCTTCAAACTTCACAAAACTTCCTCATTCACGTGAATAAGCTGTTTTACTTCAGTTTTCAAATATTTAAAATATAAACTTTCCCCCTTTTTCAAATATTTTAAAAATAAAAGATATAAGAGGAACTTTTGAAATGTGATTTAGTGCATGACAAAAGACCAATAAGGCAAAAAATAATTTTTTTAAAAAAAAATCCCTATAATTAATCCAATTAACATTTGATAAATGAAAATCAGACAACAAAAATTCCTCAAGGAAATGAGCTAACCTTGACTTTTCCTAATGTTGTTGAATTTTAAGATCCTTGGGAATCATGATATTGTTAATATTGGGTGTAGACACTGAAAAATTGTCCTAGGTCTTTGGAAACAATTTTCACCAATTTCTCATCTAAAACTTATTAAATAATTTTATTATTTAATTAGTACTAAAAAAAATCTTCTAATATTTAAATAATTTTTAATTTTTTAGTTATTGTTCTTCTAAACCACTAATTGAATATTCTTCATTATTTAATTAATGTTCATTCATCATTATCTCTTTGTAATCAATCAATCTTGATCTTAATTGCCTAATCCTAACTATTCCTCTTTGATTAAACAATTCATTTAATTATTTAGTCCCTTTATTATGAACTAATTATTCACCCAAGATTAAACAATTATTGATAATTAATTAATCCCTTTCTCCAAATTCTCTAATTAAATAAATTTTTAGTATATTTAATTACCATTTATGGGTGAAATTATTTATTTCTTTATAACCCCACTTAACTCGCTAACTTTCTAAAATTTCTCTCCACTCAACTCTTCGATCTCCTTCCACTCAACTCTTCCACTTTTTAATTTGTCCTCTCACTTAAGTCTTCCTTTTTTAATTTTCTTTTCTACTTAACTCATTTTTTTTCTCCACTTGCAAATGGTATTTTTATTTTTAAAATAAACATTTTCTCTATTTATTTTCAAGTAACTCATCCTTTCCTCAATTTCCAAATGGAAAATTTGAGTTTCATTCAACCATGAATCCTTGATTTCTCGAAATCAAAATCATTCTTAGCCATTAAGAAAATCTAAATCTTCCATTTAAACCAATCAAGTACTCATTTTTGAGAACTATGCCTTCAATATCTTCTCATTGTAATTGCATCACACTTTCAAATTTGCTTCGTGAACACATACTTTTTCAGAGCCATCATACAATAAGATTAAGAAGAACAATGGAGAGTTTTGAATTTGATTCTTGGTATAATTTATTTTGATTTTCTTATTTATGCATCATGAATTTGTTCTTCATTGGTTGAGTAGGCTTATTTTGTATTATATTTGGACTTAGTGGTTGCTCTTATGTCCTTTGTAGGTATTTATCACTTTTCCTCTCAACATTTTTGGTGAACTCGATGTGAAGACATGTTTAAATTTGATAAATTTTTATGAGTATTTTTATGGGATAGGATCTTGGCGATGTAATTGTGGAATCCAACGATGCAATTGGCTATTTCATTGATGTTAAATATAATTATTGGATAAATAATAAATTGAAATTACCATGAATCAAACATGTGAATCAATTTACCATCTAATTAATGTTTTAATGGATCAATTTAACAATTTGGCCTAATTAAGGGTTTAATTTGACAAATTTTACAATCTAGATTAATTAGGTGGTTAATTGACCAGTTTCACAAATCTAGATTAAATTGACAATTCAAGGGTTCAATATAACATCTAATTAGTTAAATGGGGAAACAAACAACTACAAATATAATCAATTGATCAAATGGTCAAATTATGAGATAAAACAATTTGCTATTTTTCAGTTAAATCTTTAATTGTGATGCATCTTGTGAAACAAAGGGTAAAATTTACAACATTGCAATCTATTTTTTGTTGTTTCAATTCTTAGAGGATAGATGAATTTTGTATTACTAATGATCTATGTAGATACCTTTGGAAATTGTGGGATGAAGACCATCATTTGAAACTACTAACAAGTTTCTTGCAAGGCTTGAATTGTGATTTGCAATTTGAATTATTGTCTTTGTTTTAGAGTAGATCACATTTCCATTTCTTAATGGATAAATGAACAACTATCTATTTGTTGTGATTGGTGAATTTGCACATTGTAGGGTGAACCCACACATGCACAAGGTATTCTCTCCCCTCACCTTTATGGATCTTGGGTGCAAGAGAAATTCTCAACAAAATACCCAACTTTTATTTTTAAGAGAGGCTTCCTTGGGGATTTCATCACCTCTTGGTTTGACCTTGAGTGATTTTTCTCTTTGAGTCACTATATAAAAGAGTAGCAAGTGAAAGCTTGTCTAATCGACGCATACAATTGTAGTGCATTCTAAATTGGGTATCCAATAGCCTTGGACCTATAAGGGTTGTGATGCAGGAGCGTTCTCGATTCACAACAATCTTTCATCAACCAAAAACATTTTCATTTCATTTTTGTTTTTTGTTTGCAGTTTCAATTTTTCTTTTTGCGTGTCCTGATTTTAGCTTACCAGATCTTGTGGAGTTGGATTCTACTTGAAGACTTGATCATCTTTCTTGCTTTTAGACTGCATTGCATTTGGATTACTTTTCAACAAGATATTGCTACTGGTTTCCATGATAGTTTCTTGTTACTGGTTGTTCCTTCATTATCGGTTGCCTGAGACCTATTCTAGTGATCTACTGGAACCCATTCCGAAGCTTGCAGAGCCTTGAGCATTGATTTCAATGTTCCTTGGTGTGTGGCTGACTTGCTACATTTCATCCTTTGGATTTTTTGAAGGAATCTCTTGGTGGAGGCCGACCTTTGTTATTTTCATGTTAGGTCTTTTTCTTTGGGTTTTGATCCCTTTTAGGCCGACTGGATCCTTTGGATTGATATATATATATATATATATATATATATATTTGTAATTATTCTTTAGAATGTAATCAAGGGAGAATCAAAGAATCAAATAGCTAGATTGTACATAGAAGATAGATCTTTTGATTCAAGGTTCCGGTTGTGACCTATTCTACCAGGCTTGTGTTCTGGTATGTTGTAACCCTGTTGTTACTGGTTCGTTGTAATTAGATTTCATGCAATAAAACTATCTTTTCTGCATTGCCTCCATCATATATGTGTGTTTACATTGTGTTTACTCTTGCTGATCGCTCCGAATTGATCTCTTTGAGGTCCCTCCTTACCAATGATTGCTTCAAGTGGACCAGAGTGAAGATTCATTTCAGAGGTTGCATGTCCTAAATTTCTTGTTGTAGGGTGACAGATTGCGGATCCGACATGCAATTGCAGAGGACTAGTGTGAATCAATGGTGCGAAGAGGAACTAGGAATGGTGGAGCGTGTGGGAATGCGGACCCCGCTGTGATGGAGATGTTGTAAGGAATAGTAACCTGGTTAGAAGCCATGGAGACAACCCATAGAAGAGGCTGACATATTGAAGATGTAAGTGAAGATGAAGGAGAAGAAGCCTCGACAAAACAAGTAAGCCTACCAGCAGTTGATCCAGATGAAGAAAGGTTTTTAAGGGTTTTGAGTAGAGTGAACACTAAACGTTATTTTACCCCACCAGAATATGATGGGAAGTTATATTGAGATGAATTGATGGATTGAATCTCGGAGATGGAGAAGTATTTTGATTTTGAAAACACTGCATAAGAGAGGAAGGTGAAATATGCATGTACCCGGTTGAAAGGTCATGCATCTCTTTGGTGGGAGCATTTGCAAGTTGATAGACAAAGAAGAGGTAAAGAGAAGATCAAGACGTGGGATAGGATGATTGCTAATTTGAAATCAAAGTTTGTGTTGATGAATTATCAAGTGGATTTATTCCGAAAGCTGCAGAATCTAAGACAAAAGGAATCAAATGTGAAGGAGTACATCGAAGAATTTTACAAGTAGAACATTAGATCCGAACATGTTGATGATGAAGTTAAACAAATTAGAAGATATTTGAACGGATTGTGGATGTCTATACAAGATGTACTCAATATAATCAAATTGGAGAGTGTTGAAGAGGCTTCCCAGTATGCCCTAAAGGCTGAAGAGAAATTGAACAAGACATGAGCAAAGACAAAGAGGTAGAGGTGGAAGGTTTTATAGAGCTCCTCCTTGATCAAGCTCTAGTTAACTCAGTTGACCATGGTTGGTCTTACTAATAAATACTATAATTCAATAGGATGGGCTATGTTAGATGGATAGATTGGTGAGAAAAGTAATTGAACCAGGTTACAAAATCATTTCACCTTGAGGTGTACATTTTGATGTGTAAGAGATACATAACTTTATATGATTCTAGAATAGGATAACTTTAAGATGATGTATGTCATTATTGTATTTGCAGGACTTTACTATGATGATAGAAATAGGATGCATGTCTTATGTATGGATCAAAATTATGAGGATTATGATAATTGCTTATGTGGATTTATTTGGATATAAGATATATTGATTTGTTTAAATGTAAATTGTATGCAGAGTGTTTGATGTGTATTCTTATTCAGGTGTGTAATATTATATGAGGTTATTTGGAATTACTAATGTGTAATTGAGATGCATAGGAAAATTATCCATGTGACCATGGAAACATTATGGAGAACCAAACCTAGACCTATGTACGTTCGTAAAGCCAGGGGTTGTCTATTTGGAGAGACAACACACCGTATGTATCGTATTTTATTTGTGAAAGTAAATGTTGTGTGTGTGTTAAATTAAATTTATTAATTTGTGTAAATCCAACAAGAGACAAATTTCATGTGTAATTTTGTAAAGTATTTTATTGTGACACTTGACACGTGTTGATTTATGTCTTGATTTTTGACTTGTCTCTTGGAGGGAGTTGTTCAACTATAGCTTTTTCAAACATTTGAATGTGTTTCTAAAATTTCCTTGGGTAGAGAGTCTTTGGAGTGGTCAACTCAAGTTTGACCCGAAAGTTAACTTCAGATGGGTTTATAAGGGGTCAAATGGACTCCTAGGGGTAGTTTAAAGGTGTTTCCTAAAGCCCATAAGGTATACCTATTGGTTAGGAGTATTTTTAGGCATGTGTCTACTCCCATGTGACTATTTAGTCACCCCAAAAAGTGGGTTTTCTAAGATGTGCGAAAATTCAAAATTAGAAGGTGCCATCTAGGTTAGATAACCTTCCCTTTTGATGAGAGATCCTTTTTGATCTTTTTCTTACCTTTTCCTTTTTCAGTTTTAGAAATGGGTGAGAACTCTCATCGAGGTCTTCTTAGGAAAGAATGAGAGATTTTGTGGGTAATCACTCACTCTCCATTTTTGGAGACTATGCATTTTTGAAAAGTTAGTTTTTGGATTCAAAATTTGGCTAAGTGTAGAAGGGAGGATTGTGGATTTGGGCTGCTCATCCTCAAACTAGTTCTAGCATACCTTTGGGTAGATTGAAGGTGGGTTCATCTCTTTGCTTTTTACGTTGCATGTCTATGTTGGAAAGTTTGGTTGTATGTGAAAGTGATTCTCTTGTATTTTCTTTTGTGAAAATTGTTATTATGCGATCTGTCTTTTATTTTCTTGTATGCATTTTCTGTGTTTTGGGAGTAACCAAGGCCTTCTACTCTTGGGAGAGTAGGATGGTCTTGTGGGTGGTAGAAGTTTGACAGCCCTCGAGTGAGAGACTCTCTTATGAGAGCGAACTCAAGGGGTGTATTTGTGACCCTTGCTGCATGGCCTGGTTTGTGCATTTGGGGGTCATAAAGGGAGAAAGTATGGCATGAATGCCTTGGGGGGCATAAGGCATGTGGGGTTAATGATCTTATGAAATAATTTTGTTTGCCATGAGGTGGCATTGTGTTCTACCATTCTTGCAGTCTCCTTAGGGTATTTGGTCCACTACCACCCATGTAAAATCATCACATTTTGTGATGGAGTGTAGCCTTGGTTGGGAAAGTGTTTGCAATATGTTTTTTTCCTTGCTTGTTTTGTTTGCATGTCTGTAACCTATCTAGGGCTTGGTTCTCCAAGCTCAAGGGTGGCTTCTAGTAAGCCTAGGCTGGGAGGTGAGCACTCCATGGTCATAGCCTATGATTTATTTGCAGGTTGCTTGGAAAGAAAAGGAAAAAGTCAAGCTAGGAGTTATAGGATTTACTGGATTGTAGAAAAAGATTAAGGAATGGGTTATTTTATTTAATAAGTTGCAGCAATGTAAAAGGGAAACTATATGTTATCTATTTTGAAAGGAATGCACTCATTTATATAAAGTCCTCATTTATTAGAAATGAGAAACTAGTTGGGTATCTCACCCCCTTGTAATGTTGATTATATTGTATTCTTAATATGTTCAAAAGAAATGCATTATTTTATTAAGTTATTATTGCAAAGATTGAAATGTTTATCTTTGGATTAATTTCCTATAGTTAATGAAATAATATTGTTGTATGCATGTTATTTCTGTAAATAAAAGTTTAGTTTAATTCCTTATGCATATCTCTAAGTGCAATTTAAATAATTCTAGAGTAAGGTAGTTGCAGAATATATTTTATTAAACTCTGGCATTTTCTATTTATTTATTCGCAGAAAATAAATCTAAAATTAATATGTCTATCTCTAAGATTTATTTCAAAAAAATCTAGTCTAATATAGTTGCTGCTTAAATTTAATTAGTTCTGTCATTTTCTCCTTTATTTATTGCAGAATCAAAATTAAATAATTACACTATAGATTTATGAGTAGATTTAAAAAGAAGAGATACAAATATTGGTCTAATGTTATCCTGTCATTTATTTTATTAATTTTCCTGCAAGTTTTTTTTTTAAAAAAAAAGAAAAAAAAATATATAAGGTTATTTATCTATGAAAACTCATATTAATCTACCCTAGATTTAACCATGAAAAGATTATATCTATATATATATATTTAAATGTATATTTATATAAATGTATTTTTACATTTTTAAAACAAAATAAAATAAATTTAAATTATTAAATAAAAAAAGGGGGTTTTATTTATTGTTTAAAAAAAAAAAAAAAAAAGCAAAGGGGGGTACCTCGGCCCCCGCACAGTGGGCGGCGACCCCTAGTTGCGGCCGTAGCCGCCACTGTGGGCCGCAACCCACAATTGGGGAGGCTTCAGCCCCCCTCTGTGGGCGACGCCCCACAGTGGCGGTGCTGCCGTGCTGCGGGCCGCGTCCCACAGTGGCAGCCTAGGCCGCCTTTGTGGGCCGTGACTCGCACGCTCGGCAGTGGCCGTCCCTGCGGGGAGCCCCCCCCCCCCCACCCATGAAAGCTTCGCCATGCCTCCTCCATTCCTTCGCCATGCCTCTTGTGACCCACAATAAATAAAAACCAACATACACACACACTTCTCACAAAAAAAAAAATATCATAGTTCAACCCTAACCCAAAAATAAGGTTAGGGCAAGATAAAAGGATGAAAGAAAAATAGGGTAAAGTGTGGAGTAAATTTTACAATATTTTAAATAGGTTTTCATTGTTAATTAATATTTTAGTTAAGTTATATGGGACAATTATGTGTTAGAAAATAAATATCTTCATATAAATGTGTTTAAATGATAAAATATATATAGAGTTAGAAATATGAACATATAGAACAAATAGTAGGTTAATTATTTTATTAGGTGTTTATATTATATATAGGTTTTATATAAACATATGGCTATATTTAAGAATGATGTTTAAATTTAAAATATTTATGAAGTCTAATCTTTTAGAAAATTTTATAACAAATTTGGCAAGTTATTTTTGGCTATGGGGAAATAATTTTTAGTCCACCTAGATATAGGTTTTGAGATTAAACTTTATAGGACAATTTTCATTATGGATTTAATTGACCCTTTAGTCGAATTAATTTAACTACATTTTAATTATTGTTAAAATAAAATATAGGCATTAATAAATCTAAGTGCTAGGACTAATTTAATTAGTTCCTACAATGATTAAAAAGAATGATTAAGATTAATAATATCCCTTGTCAATTTAATTAGAGATTTTTTTTTGCATAAAGGAATTTATTTATTTATTTAATGGTGAGATAAAATAATAAATTCTTTGGAAGAGGATATCGTGGTGGAATTATATATTTTCGAAAATAAGTCCAAGACCTTGATCTTGCGAACTCATTTATCCTGGATGGAATCTTATACAACGATTGACCCTTCAATTTTCAATTGCTCGATTAATTAGTATTATTACGTTAAAATCACATTAATAATTAATTTATAGATGCAAGAGTTAATCAAGTTATAAAGGGAGGATGTATTATCACGGATGAAGGAAACTTGTTAGGAGATAAATAATTATTATTGAATCTAGTAATTATATTAATGCCTATTAGTAGAAGTCAATCTAATTAAGGATTATAATTTGTAACCATAATAAAAGGGATATTTGATGTGAATTTATTATTGTCCCTTCAAAAATCATTTTGTTTCATTTGATTATAGGAGTTATCGTAAACTGATATGATAGGAATACCTTGACTTTGTCGTATATGAGTTTTATAGAAACCTAAGGCTTCTAGATAATTTTGTTCTATTCATCGCTCATGTTAGAAAAAACATTTTATTATAATTTAAGATTCCACTCGGAACAACCTATTAAGTTGTCACATCTAATTAAACATGGTTTGCATATAATTAAGTGTATCAAAAAAAATTTGTTGTGTGTGTTTTTGCCCAAAAGTTTGGGCATGACAGGTTTACCAAAGGAAGATTTCAAGGTGGAAGAGGATATACCAGAGGAAGAGGAAATAATACAGATCAGAACAAGGACAAGGAAGTGAGCAAAGAAGGTAATTCATACCAGAAGGATGATAGAAATTTCTACCAGAGGAGAGAACCATATGCTTACCGAAATGAAAACTTTGGAAGATAAGACAATAGGAAATTTAGAGGAACTTTATTTAAGTGTGGAGGAGAAGGACACCGTGCATTCAAATGTAAGAAGACAGAGGCTACCAGAAAAGAAATAGTGGCGGAAGAAAACCCTATCGGATTAGACAATAAACCATAAGATGGAGATTTGTTGATGATGAGGATAGCTTCATGTCATACCGGAGGAGATGAAGAGCCCTTGTAGAGGAAGAATATGTTCAAGACCAAATGTAAGATATTTAGTAAGTGTTGTAAAGTTGTTATTGATAGTGGTAGTTCAGATAATCTTGTTTCAGAAGAGATGGTGAATAAGTTGAATTTTGAGAGACTGAAACACCCTAAGCCTTACCGAATAGCATGGATTCAAGATGAACATAAGTTGTTAGTAAGTGGACAATGTTTGGTGAAATAAAAAATTAGGAATTATCATGATGAAGTTTTGTGTGATATTATGCCTATGGATATTTGTCATCTTTTGTTGTGTAGACCTTTGCAGTTTGATAGACATGCAATACATGATGGAAGGAAGAATACATACACTATTGTGGCCAATGGGATGAAGAAAACCTTGTTACCTTTGGAGGAACCTTTGAATAATTAAGTCTATAAGAATTCCAAAATCTGTATAGTAGATGGAAGCAAATTCATGGATGGACTGAGACATGAAAATGTGTTTTTTGCCTTAATTCCTAAGAAGACTGAGAGACTACAACCGGAAGAGATAAGAGATTTGATGACACAATATGAGGACATCATTTCAGATAATGTACCTGATAGATTGCCACCTATGATAAGTATTAGTCATTGCATGGACTTGGTTCCCGGAGTTAGTTTGCCTAACAAAGCTACACACCGATTGACACTGGCATAGAATGAAGAACTGAATAGACATGTGCATGAACTGTTGAAGAATTTTTTTATCAAGGAGAGTCTGAGCCCTTGTGTATTACCAACAATATTTAGCACCTAAGAAGAATATAGAGTGGAAAATATGTACCGATTCGAGAGCAATAAACAATATCATAGTGAAATACTGGTTTCCTTTGCTTAGGATGGATGACATAATGGATTGTTTAAGTGGAGAAAAATACTTTACAAAGATAGATTTGTAAGTGGATATCATCAAATCAGGATCAACAAAGGTGATGAGTGGAAGACAACATTTAAGACAAATGAAGGACTATATGAATGGTTTGTGATGCCTTTTGGATTGACTAATGCATCGAGTACTTTCATGAGGCTGATGAATAAGGTATTGAAGAAATTATTGGGTAAGTTTGTTATTGTGTATTTGGATGACTTTTTGATTTTCAGTAAGACAAAAGAGGAGTATTTGTTGCAGTTAAGACAAGTTTTGCAGAGGTTGAGAGAAGAAAAGTTGCAGATTAATATCAAGAAGTGTACTTTCATGAAGGATGAGTTAGTCTATTTAGGATTTGTGATATCTAAGGATGGTTTGAAGATGGACTGTGAGAAAGTGAAAGCCATTGTTGAGTGGCCTACACTGGAAGGCATTGGAGAGGTAAGATCATTTCATGGGTTGGCTAGTTTTTACCGGAAGTTTATCATAAATTTCAGTTCAGTTTGTAACCCTATGACTGAGACCTCGAGAGGAGATCGGAAGGAATTCAAGTGGACCACCGGAGAAAACAAAAGTTTTGAACTATTGAAGCAGAAAGTGACTGAGCAACATGTGTTGGCTTTACCAGATTTCAATAAAGTATTTCAAGTGGATTGTGATGCAAGTGGAACAACAATAGTAGTATTGAGTCAGGAAGGGAGAGCAATAGCCTATTTCAGTGAGAAATTGAATGATGCTCGAAGAAGATATTCAATGTATGATTAGGAGTTTTATGCCATAGTTCAAGCCTTGATGAAATGAAGACATTACTTATTTCTTAAGTAATTAATGTTGTATATAGATCATCAAGCTTTGCAGTATTTGAACAACTAGAGTAAGTTGAATCAAAGATATATGAGGGGTAGAATTCTTGTAGAGTTACACCTTTGTGTTGAAACATAGAAGTGGAAAATCTAACAAATTTGCTGATGCATTGAGTAGGAGAAGGAACTTTCTGACAGAGATGAGAGTGACAATATTAGGTTTTGAAGATTTGAAGACCTTGTATGATGAAGACCTGGATTTTCCAGAACCTTGGAAAACATGTAGAGAATCGGTTATGGTAGATAGAAGAAAATTGTTGGATTAATTCATTCAGGATGGAATATTATTCAGGGGAGTTCAGATGTGCATACCTAAGAGTTCCATGAGAGAGAACCTGATAAAGGAGAAACATAGTGGAGGACTAGCTGAATATTTTGGCATTGACAAAATAGTTGTATTGGTGAGTGATCAATACTTTTGGCCCAAGATTCATAAGGATGTTAAGAGATATGTGCAGAGTTGTAGAATTTGTCAAGTTGCAAATTGTAGTAGCTAGAATGTAGGATTGTATAAACCTTTGACAATACCGATAAGACCTTGGGTGGATATAAGCATGGACTTTGTACTTGGATTGCCTAAGAGATCGAGAGGGAATGATTCTATATTTGTGGTAGTGGATAGATTTTAAAATATGACTCATTTCATACCTTGTAAGAAGACATCAGATGCATTGCATTTAGCAGACCCATTTTTCAAGGAAGTGGTGAGATTGCATGGATTACCTAAGAGCATAGTTTCAGATAGAGACACTAAGTTTGTTGGCTATTTTTGGAGAACACTTTGGAAGAAGATGAAGACAGATTTGAAGTTCAGTTCTTCTTTTCATCAACATACTGATGGATAGACAAAAGTTGTTAACCAGAGTTTGGGAAACTTGTTGAGATGTTTAGTAGGAGATAAAACCAGAAGTTGGGATTTGGTCCTTGCATCAGAAGAGTTTGCCTACAATAATTCAGTGAATAAAAGTATAGGAAAAAAACCTTTTGAGATTGTTACTGGAGTGCACCCAAGAGGTATAGCAGAATTGAGAGCCATTAGCAGTGAAGACCGAAAGAGTTCAAAAGTAGAAGATTTTACAGATCACATGGTAGCATTGCATATTCAGGTTAAACAACATTTGGAAGATATGAACAACAAATATAAGGAGAAGGTAGATGAGAAGAAGAGACATAAGGAATTTGAAGTTGATGATGAAGTGATGGTATATCTGAGAAAAGAGAGATTCCCATTTGGAACTTATAATAAGTTGCAGATGAAGAAGTTTGGACCCTGTAATATTATGAGGAAGTTCAGTTCTGGAAATGCATATGAAGTGGAGCTACCAGATAGTCTAAGTATTTAACCCATATTCAACATTATAGATCTTCATGAGTACCATGAACTAGAATTTAGTAAGGACAATGTTGTAGACTTGGAGAGATAGTTGCCTTAGAAGGAACCAGATCAGATTGAAGAGATTTTGGATAGTAGGATTGGGCATAGTACCCAAAGCAATCAGTATGAGGAATATCTTCTGAAGTGGAAGGATAGACTAGTTGAAGATTCATCTTGGATTTCTTAGGTACAGGTAGACCGCCTTGGTTTCCCTTTGACCTTAGCAAAGTGAGAGGCTCACTTTTCAATAACCCCAGATGTCTGATGTAGGAGAATCCCCGGTTCACAACAATCTTGCATCAACCAAAAATATTTTCCTTTCTACTTTGTTTTCTATTTTCAGTTTGCAGTTTCAATTTTTCTTTCTATGTGTCCCAGTTTTGGCTCACTGGATCTTGTGGAGCTGGATTCTACTTGAAAAATTGATCATCTATCTTGCTTTCAGACTGCATTGAATTTGGATCACTTTCCGGCAAGATATCACTACCAGTTTCCATGACAGTTTCTTGTTACCGGTTGCCTGAGACCTATTTTGGTGATCTACTAGAATCCATTTTGAAGCTTGCGGAGCCTTGGGCATTGATTTCGATGTTTCTTGGTGTGTAGCCGACCTGCAATGTTTCATCCTTTGTATTTTCTGGAGGAATATCTTGGTGGAGGCCGACCTTTGTTATTTTCATGTTAGGTCTTGTTCTTTGAGTTTTGATCCCTTTTGGACCGACTAGATCCTTGGGATATATATATATATATATATATATATATATATATATATATATAATTATGCTTTAGAATGTAATCAAGGGAGAATCAGAGAGTTAGATAGCTAGACTATACATAAAAGATAGATCTTTCGATTCAAGGTCCCGTTTGTGACCTATTCTACCAGGCCTGTGTGCCGATATGTTGTAACCCAATTGTTATCGGTTGGTTGTAATTAGATTTCATGCAATAAAACTATCTGTTTTGCATTTCCTCCATCATATCTGTGTGTTTCCATTGTTTTTACTCTTGCTGATCGGTCTAGATTGATCTCTTTGAGGTCCCTCCTTATCGGTGACTGCTTCAGGTTGTCAGAGCTTTATGTAGCTTGCTTCATGAATTTTAGTATGTGTATGCTCCTTGGATAATTACTATGAACCATTTTGCAATTAGAAGCTCAAATACCATACTTGTTGGTTTAAGGAATGTAAATCATAGCCCGTAGATTCTCTCCATGTAACCCTTAGTGTGAGATAAGAATCCGTTGATTACAAGTTTTTCAAATCTTTAGGGTAAGAGGAAAGGCATGTCGATGCCAACCCAGAGCGAGTGCCACTTTACCTCTAGCTATTCACTTGAATTGGTATTTTACTGTTATGAGAGCCCCAACAAGTAGAGTCCAATTTCTATCCTAGGTTGTAGATTCTTTCAAGTGTTTTCAATGTGGTGACCAGTAAATTCAAACATGGGTTGATTTAGGCCCCCATATTTTACTGTAATTTTTCAGTGTTAAACAACCATTCTATCTAATGATTCTTATGTGAGTGTTTACAACATTTCCAACCAAAAACCAAAAAAAAAAGCAAATAAATTCAAGGTTAGACAAAACAAATCTTCTAAGCACAATTGTCATAAACTTTGTTTCAAACATCAAAGACTCAAATTCATTGCAGATCAAAAAAATTGGAGACTCAAAAAATTTGTTTGAAACATTGCATTGCAAAAACATAGGTGTCACCTTAGGTCACACTTTTCATTGGCATTTAGATTACATTTCCCTAGGTCTTAGTTCTTAGTCCTTAGTGTTGATGTCCTAAGTTTGTCATTGCCTCAATTTGCATTGTTTTAAGTTAGGTGCTTTGCATAGTCAATAGTCAGTCCTTCATACTAAGTTATTTATATTCCCTAAGGTATCTTATGCTCGTGTGATGGTGAAAATGTTAGGGTTTCATCCGAAATGTAGTACAACCACTAAATTTTTTCTTAGGGACCAATTACGTTAAAGACGGGTGAATCCAATACATCTAGCCTCAATCCACCAAAGATAGGGTTAAGATTTTGATATATTCACTAGTTGGAATTTAATACCCTCCTTTTAAGTTGAATTGTGAAAATGCTAAAATTATGGTAAATGTGTTAAAATTGAAGCAATTATGCATAAACAGTGAGATATAGTCATCAAGTAGAGCCACAAACCTAGATCTGAGTAATATGTGACTGTTTGGATCTGTTCGAAAAGGTTGTCTTGAATTGTTAGAACCAAAATGCCCATTTCTCTGGTCCTTTGAACTTTTTGCCATCCAAAGGGGAACCTGTTCATCTTTGTGAATAATGTCAATCCTAAAAATTGCAGCTCTACACCCATTCTTGCACACGGTAGAGAAGGGGAATTTATTGGGAATAGGGGTTTGCCTTAGGTCAAACCTTGATTTTGGAATTAACCATGAATTAGAATTGAAATGTAAATGAAGTATTATAATAAAAATGATTTCCTTTTGAGGGAAATGCTGAAAATGTTCAAAACACTAATGATATACTTTTTATGAATTTTTGTTTGCATTCATAATGAATTAGGGTTTCATTTAGTCTTCATAAAATATAGAACATGAATTTCATCTCCAATGCTTGAATCTTGACTTCACTTCTACTCCAATGCTTGAAAGAAGACTGATTGCTTTCTCACTTGAATTTGAATGATTGCTTGATTGCTTGATTGAATTTATAGATTGATTGATCTGATGCCCTATGAAAATGATATGGGTAGACCTCCTTTTATATATGCTTGGTTGAAAAATAAATTAATTTTCTAACACGAGCCAAAATGGTATCTAGGTTCTCACACATTTCAAATTACCATTGAGAGGCCCCAAAATGGGCCCTAATTGGGAGGACCAGGGCATGGACGCTCTGGTTCTAACCAATTAGGGACTTATAAGTTTGGGGGATAAAGTATAGGTGTTGAAAATATTGAGTTTGGTGCATGGTGTGAGAAGAATCAAGGCTCCAATCAGGCCTTGGAGAACAAACATCTAGGTGAGGGCCCAAATGAGGAAATTTTTTTAAGGGAGTACAATTTAGGAAACTACAACTTGTAGTTTAGATCCCAAGGTTAGATTTTGAAAAATACTAAAAACCAAATCTTAGATCAATCTTAAGTTATTATTAAGGAGTTTAGACCTTGTCAAAATTTGTCTTTTATCACCATCAACAATTCAAAACCCTAGCTCATTAGTCTAGTGATGGGAATGACTTTGTCAACTTCCATCACTCATCATTTTGTTCTTTATTTATTTCAATTTGTTTTCAATCTCTTAGGGTTATGTCCATAGATCTATATTCCTAAGGTTTTGAAAATTTCTAAAAGGGTTGCATTTGTCATCCTTAGTTGTATTTCATTCCTAAAACCTCAAAAATACAAAAACATAGTATAGTCATAGGTGCATGTGCAAGTTCAATGGTTGAAACAAGATCTCAGTAATTCAAGAGACAATAATAAAGCTTGTCATATAACCCATGTTTGGTCCAATGGATCATACACAATCAGAGCTCAACCCCACATAACAAGAGGGGAAATTCATACAATCAGGTTTTGACCCAAGTCCTAATGCAATTCCCCCAACACCGCCACCAAACATGCAAAAAGACTTTGGTTAGTTCAATTAGGGCCAACACCAAAATTTGAATCGATTTTAATACCAATGAAACCAAGATTCGGTAGTGTTCAACCAAATTCATCCTCAAATGTCCAACCAAGTGTTGACCTAGATCAAGAAAATTATGGCTCATCAAATGCTCAACTAGTTTTTCACTTAGGATGTTGGAAAATTCACACTCCAATGAGAAATTGTAGGTGATTGAAGGTATTGTCATTGATGGAAACCTTACAATCCTATGACATAGGCAGGCACCGACATAGGCACAGGCACCGACACCGGTAGTGGCAAAGATGTTTACCGACACCCAAGCTGACATGATTTTATTTTGTATTTAATTGTAAAATCTTTTTGTAAAGCCGACAAGACGAATTGTAATAGGACTCATATAAGTATGAGATATTGTAGATCATTTAAGAATATAATGAATGTATGGAATAGGCAGATGCAAATATTAAGGCAGATTGTGGAATAAGGTTTATGGAAGTTATATGAGCTTAAATTGGTACTGAACCTGGCATAGTAGATGCTGAACTGAAGCAGTACATGATATTGGATTTGCATAATCCATTTTTGTAAGTCAGTGAGACTTCCCTTTTGTATTTAAGCAGTGAGCTTCAGGCAGTTGGCCTTCCTACATGTGTAGGTCCCTATTGTAAGTAATATTCACTTATTGGCCAGTGAGCAAATATTGTGGGTCACAAATCTCACTGAGGTTTTTCCCACACCGAGTTTCCTCGTTAAAAATATTGTGTTATGTTGTGCTTTCTATGTTGTGGTTATTGATCTTATTTATTACATTATTTTTGGTTTACCAGTACACTGTTTTGGCATGCAATTCATTTAATAAGTTAAGAAAATCCATTAACCGGTTAGATACTGATTCACCTCCCCTCTCAGTATCTTTGGGAATCTTAAGAATTGATATCAGAGCCTGGTCCTCTATTTTCAAAAGCCTAACAACTCGAGCAAGATTCTAACACAAGTACAGATGGAAAACTTGAGAAAGCATCTGGAAACAACTCTTGCAGATTATGATGCAAATTAGTTGAACAATATGAAACTTGAAGATGATCTGAAGGCTACACAGGAAATCATTCAAGGAATTCAAGAAAATCTCACTATTTCTAGGAACAAAAGAAGAGAACTTCATGAGAAGATACTGAGTGATGATGATGAAAAATAAACTCTTAATGATCTTATAAGCAAGATGAAGCAGGAAAACATGGCCTTGAGAAATGAGATGCAAGATATGACTATGAGGTTTTGTAAAGACATTGAAGACCGAAAGAAGAGTGAAGATGACTTGACTAGGAGAATTAGTGATGCTGGAAATGAAAATCTAAGATTCAGTCATGAAAATGATATGTTGAAGACAAATATAATTCACTTGGAGCATGATAAAACTGAACTCATGAGACAGAAAGATTTCTTAGAAAATGAGTTGGCTATTGCAAATCAACACAAAGAGAAATTCAAGAAAAGTTCAGAGGAACTTGATGACATGTTAAAAAATTAGAAACCTAATGGAGATACAAATGGCCTTGGATTTGAAGTTGGTGAAAGCTCTGGTACTACAAACAATCATGATCATAGTAAACTGGTAAGACAACCTAATGCCTACAAATTCAATGGAAAATGCTTTAACTATAACAAGTATGGTCATAGAGAAAATTAGTGTAGATCTAGAAATTATCATAACACCAATGCACCCACTGGTCAATGTTCTAAGTGCAACAAGGTTGGTCATAATTCTAAAAATTATAGAATGAATGTAAGATGTTATGTTTGTGGAATATTTGGACACATATCTAACCAATGCAGAACACATACCGACATAGGATATGGAAAAGCTATTCAAAAAAATAATGTGACTTGTTATGCTTGTATTAAGATTGGACATATTGCAAAATTTTGTAGAAGTAAGGCATCACCGACAAATAACAAAGGACCCAATTTGAAAGGTAAAGAGAAGGTTGAAGAGGTAAAACAAGAATTCTCAAAACAAAGGATTAGAAAGTCAGATCAAAATGTTAATGAAGCTATTGCTTCACCAGTAGAACAAAGTATCACTCCACCGGCAGGAGATTCTTCATCTAACTGAAAATAAACCTTTTGGGGGTATGGCAACAAATTGAAAAACATGCTAATTTACCCTCAGTTGATGGTGAGAAGTTGAATTACTTCTTTATCGACAGATGTGTTAAGTTTTACTTAACCGACAGACATTTAATGTGGTAGTTGAAGGAAATGACATTATAAAGCAAGTGTTTTGGCTCTTTTTCATTCACCAAGCATTCAAATTTTCTTAAAGTGCGAAAATCCCGAGCGATGGCATCCATAGCAAGAAGTGAAGCAAATCATTCAAGCATTCAAACCTAAAGGTAGATTAACATATTTATACAATGGCTTCCTCCTCTGCACCTGAATTCATTACAAATCCTACTATAATTAAAGTGATTAAATACCCTAGATCCGTATTTAAAATTATTCCCGAAATTGCGAAGAAAGATGATACCCTAGGAGCATTTTCAAAATACCCAAAGGAGTTGCTTATGCCAAGGATCCTATAATTTACATACATTGTCATATTGAAGAACTAGGAGCTGAAGAGATTATGAACATGTATAGAATAGTAATTTGTGATGTTAATGGAAATGTGAAACCAAAACATAAGATAGTTGAAACCCTAGGTTTTGTGGAGATTCTTAGTATCCCCGATTTTCCAAATACGGATTGTGTTAAGAAGAGTACATGGGGAGTTCTTTTGGTTGGATTCCATTCACAAGATAACAAAAGAAGTAGTTAGGGCAGTGACAGGCTTACCTTCCATCGGTAGCAGGCCTGATAAAAATAAAAAGGTTCCAAATGACACTGTAATGACCCTAACCGGCGTGACCTTTGACAAGAGATCCCTGAGAGTCAACGATGTAAAGGATATCAATGTAAAATTCATTAGCATGATTCTTGGATACAAGGTTACACATGCCAACAAATTAAACTCTGTCTCTAGCTTATGTATCAAAAGTGCTTATGACATGGTAAACAACAATACAAAGATTGACATATGCAAATGGTTAAAAGATGAGCTAATAGACAATCTGAAGAAAATCAAAGGGGACAAGAAAGGGACATTCAGATTTGGCAACTAACTTGTATGCTTATTGCTATATATCACCAAGGAAGATCCCGGTATTGGTAGAAAGGATTTTGGATTTGACATACCGATAGGAAAACAACTTCTGGATATTCTAAACAACATGGGAGATGATAGGGAGAAGAACATAAATGAACATTTTCAGGCACTAAAGGCTAGGATGAAAACTAGGATAAGGCTATCTCAAGCTATAGTTGATAAGTATCAAAAGGAAATATGCTTTTTTATAAAGAAAGATGAAATCTGGATGGAGGCAGTGGTTCCAAGGATAGTTTGGGTTACAGAAATGGGATATGAGGCTGATGAGAATATAATAGAAACTTATACAAAAGCACTTCTAGAAGCCCCTAAAGAACCAATAGAGGAAGTATTTGGAAATGCGGAAACAATTGAAAGAAAAGTTTAATCATAGATAAGAATAAAGAAAACTGAACAAACAATTAGAAAAGGAACAAGGCAGGCAAAAGCAATCAAGGAAGACATATTGAACAAAACTGGTATTAAGGAGAGAGACTTAGAAGGATTACAACCGGAAACACATCTTTCACCGGTTGGTACCTCCTCTGATAGTGAAATACCGTCAGAGTTTAAAAGGGTAGTAAGAAAAAGAAAATCTTCACCAATACTCGCTCCTACACCTAAGAAAATAAGACAGAAACAACAGGCAATTAGGCCTCCGGCAAAGAAGATGACTCCAAGAAAAAAGAAACTAAAACAAGTTGTTCCTCCACTTGACAATCTTCTACATGAAATAACTGAAGATGGTAACTTATCAAACATTAGCAAGTTGTATAACACATTTTCAAATGAAGAAAAAGAAAGCATAGAAAATAGTGTTATCCTACACTTGGATATGTACAAGAAATTTTTGATTGAGGTTGTAGATGATTTACCCAATGACTTGTATAGAAGGTTAGAAGCAAGAAGAGTAGCAATTGTTGAACTAGATAAAAAGATGAAGATAGAAAAACTACTTGCAGTTCACCCAGTGAATTCAACACAAGAGATTGATGAACTAATAAGTGAGGCAAATCGGATAGTATTTTCAACTGGTCATCGACATGTAGCATTAATGGATGGTAGAGTTAATAAGATATCAGAAGAAACAATAGACAAGGGGATATATTCTTTGTTGAGAAGGAAAAACAAGAAGAGCTTAAACAACCAAAGACTTTTAAAGTTTATCAAAAGGAAAAGGATAAAGGTAGGTGGACCTCCGAGAATAAAAATAACAGATAACTTGCCCCCACCTCCTTTTGATACTCCACCGGCACAAATTGTTGATACACCATCGATAACAGATAATGTTGAGAGTATGGAGACAACACATGAGGACACAAATCCTGATTCTGAGGTGTTGTATACAATGATTATTGACACACAGGAAGTCAACATTGTGGTTGATAAGGAAACAAGTGAGAAAAGAGATGTGACAACTGAGCCACAAGTAGAAGACATTACAGTTGAGACAAATGTTGAGGACATAGTTGGCAATATTGAAATTGGGGCTGAGCAACAAACTAAATAGGCAACTGATTCCCTGGATATAGGAAAGGCAAATACCACTGGTGTACATACTAATGTATCTACTGAGCAACAAACAACTGAAAAATCTGTTGAGATACCGTCTGTAGACAATTCAGAGGTAAACATAGAGAAATAGGTAGAAAACACAGAGTCACAATCAGAGAAACCGACAGTGGAAAGCTCTGAGAAATAGACTGAGGTACACACTGAGAAAGCAAAAGAGAAGAAGGATGAGGTAAAGGTTAATGCAGAGATTGTGCCACCGACAACAACTAAGAAACCTAAACCCTTACTAGTAGAAATGTAGACTCAAACTGACCTACCAGAGGTCATCATAAGAAAAGAGGTTCCTCTCATCGGCGGATTATAGATCATTAAGGTAGTTGGTCAATCATCCGGTTCTTCACTGATAGAATTCCGACCAATCAATGTAACAGAGGTATTGCTTGATTCAATTAAGAAAATAACTGATTGCAATGCACTTGCATATAAGGAAATTGATGACACCATACCAATTTTGAAGATGATTGCACCCAAGTGTAACATAGAAAACAAAGATTCTTTAAGTCAATTAGACACATTGTCGAAGTACATAACCGACAACCTACTAACAATTGATCAGATCAATGAGGAGACCTTCAGAGAGAAAATAAATAGAGAGAAGGAAAAATTCTTTGAGGAGACAGTAAAGAAGAGTAAGGAACATATTGATACAATATTACTGACACTAGGAAATACAATTTTGGACTTTAAGAATTTGTACAGAGATACATGTAAGACAAACATTTTGATAGAGGATATAGATACATAGATCAACAAAGCACAAAAGGAAAACTCAATAATATTGCTGATAATTTAATAGGTTCATCAGACTTCATATCGGTAGAAGAACAAGAAATTACAGGCTATGAAGAGAAAATTGAAAAACTTGAAAAAGATAAGGAGAGATTAAAGTCTAAGGCAAAGGAACTAAAATGCAGACTAGGTCCTAAAATAGATATCCTCATCTCTTTGAGAAAAGAGATTTCTGAGGCTCTTGTTTCAGGACTTAAGACATCGAAAGAGAAAATGCACATACTCACCTGTACAATCCAAAGGACAAAAGCAACACTAAAGGATAGTGAGAGGTTCTATAACAGCCTAAATTTTGCATTAGCGGATCTATATCAGATTGTAACCAACCAGTTACAGGGATCCAGATAGGAACTACACTCAATTGACATTGAATGACAGCCTTTGTCATTGATGCCAAAGGGGGAGTAGTAGAGGATGAGAAAAAGAGTAAGGAGAACACAATTAATGTATGACAGACGGGATCATCTTCTCAGGGGGAGCACATAGTTTTGGTAAGATTTTTGGACTACAATTTTTGGATACAATTGTGGCTTTTTCTCATGAGTATTGCCATCAATGCTAAAGGGGGAGATTGTTAGAAAATGCACACTCCAATGAGAAATTGTAGGTGATTGAAGGTATTGTCATTGATGGTAACCTTATAATCCTATGGCACCAGCAGACACAGACACAGGCACAAGCACCGACATCGACATCGACAAAGATGTTTACTGGCACCCTAGCCGACATGATTTTATTTTGTATTTAATTGTAAAATCTTTTTGTAAAGATGATAAGGCGAATTGTAATAAGACTCATATAAGTATGAGATCTTGTAGATCATTTAAGAATGTAATGAATGTATGGAATAGGTAGATGCGAATATTAAGGCAGATTGTGGAATAAGGTTTATGGAAGCTGTATGAGCTTAAACCAGTACTGAATCTGGCATAGCAGATGCTGAACTATAGCAGTACATGATATTGGATTTGCATAATCTATTTTTGTAAGTTAGTGAGAATTCCCTTTTGTATTTAAGCAGTGAGCTTAAGGTAGTTGGCCTTCCTGTATGTGTAGGCCCCTATTCTAAGTTGATGCTCTGCGAAAAGGGTTAGAAAAATCTATTCGATGACAACACACACACAAGAGAAAAACATTAGTGTTAGCAACAAAAGATTATTCTAAATAGGCATATCAAAAGACATACCAAAAGCATGAGAGAATATTTAACTAGGAAAGTAAATATGACGAGACATCTCCAAATTCCTCCTAATATGCTCTTAGCTCCTTCTCCTTTGTTCCTCTCCTCTCCAAGTTCCAAACTAGTGTAGCTCTCAACAACTTTTTGCACTATGGATGCTTATGGAGGTTTGAGATTGAAGTATTTACTCTAAATGTGAATAAAAAACTAATGCTAGATGCTATGATATTAAAATGATTTATTTTAAACCAAAGTGACAAGATATTAATGATTTATGCTAAATGCTCTCTAAAATTCTCTATAACTTAGATGCATACAAGTTTTCAGGATCTGGATTATGAAGAAATGGGCTCTATTTATAGAAAAAATGGAGCAATGGATGGTTGAGATTGAGTAATCTCAACAAGGGTCAGGATTGAATGATATTCAATCCATGTGATGGCTTTCAACTCAATCCCAGGATGACAAGTGTCAATGTGAGATAGGTTGAGAGGAGAGAGAATAAGCATTAAATTCTTGACATGACCTAAGGGTTAACTTGGGAGTTAAGGTCAAGGTTGGGTTGAATGAATAAATTATTTATTCAAAGAATAAAGCTTTTATCCAATGGATAAACTCTTGTGCAAAGGCAAAAGGGATAACCATGGTCAAAGAAATAAATGCTTGAGGAGACACATGAGTGCAAGTTGAAATAACCATAAATGGTTATGTAAGAGCCATAAATGGTCATGTAAGAGCCATTAGTGGTCTTGGAAGACCTTGGAGGTTAAATTGTTGAACACACAAAGCATTAAATGCTTTTCAAAGAATTTGAAGTCTTTGAGAAGTGACTTCAAGTTGCTTAGGATTGTGACAATAATTAGGGGATGGATTAGGCTAATTAGGAAGGGTTTAGAAGAATCTAGAAGGGGGTTTAGGAAAGCAAGTGGATTTGGTGGGTGAGAGAAAATAGGATTTTTATTTAAAATAAATTAATTTATTTCTATAAATTTGTGCAAGTTGCATTTGTAGGAAAATGCAAGTGGGGGGGATAAATGATTTAAATAAATGTTTTATTTAATTTATTTAAAAGAGGAAAAGGGAATTAAATGAAATAAATATTATTTATTTATTTAATTGATTTGTGAATTTGGTATAATGAATTAATTAAAATAAATTGAATAATTTATCTAATTAATAGGAGAATGATTGAAAGTGAATTAATTAAATATTAATTTAATTAACTGATGGCTTAGTGGATTTTTTAATCAAATAAATACAAAATATTCATTTAATTAAAATGGACAGATTTATGTGACTACATTTGCCCCTCTTTGAGACGGTGCGATTTATCACGTCATTTCAAAGAAAGAAAAATAGGTGTGAAGAAATGCCCCATAAAATATTAATTTTTAATGGGTGGTATGCCCCCTCGAGGGATGGGCTGATAAATTTCAAAAAATCGGGTGATCTCTCGAAAAAGAATGAAAATTGGCAGGGTGATAGAAGAGAAGAATTTAGCAATACTAATGAAAAATAGAAGAAATCGGGGATGAAATGGAGAAATGGGAGGCTGGGGAAGTTCATGGGGACCACGACGGTGAGCGGGGGAAAGTTAGGGGCACGACGAAGGGTTTATATGGGGAGAAAGGGGTGAAAACAAGTTTATTTGTTACTGCGACCATAGTGAAATTAGAGCTTTGATAGTGACATTTTGGAGGAGCAAGCAGCAGTCAGGATGCCGGTACCAGTAGTAGAGCACCGATTTGAGCGAGTCCGATGATTCTAGCGGCCAGAGGACTATGGACTAGCGGTATGCAAATTTGAAATTTTGAATTTTATGCAGTTTTGATGTGTTTTTTGCTGAGTCCAAGTTGAGTCGAGACAATAGTGTTGAAACTATGTTTTGGCGCTTTTGTCCAATGAATTAGTGCTATTGTGCCGCAATGGTGCTATTATATAGTCTTTTGAGTGCTTTTGGTAGTTTTAGCACGTTTGAATAGTTGTTTTAGCACTTTATCTTTTTGAGCGCTTTTGTGATGGAGTAGTGCATTTGCATCGTTAGTATAGCGAAATTGTTTTTTGAGCGCTTTTGATGCAAAGAAGCGCTATTGCATAGATGTTGTAGTGCTTTTGTAGTTTAAGTGCTATCGGATAAATGATTGAGCACTTTTGTTAGGCGATTAGTGCTTTTGGATGGAATGAGCACTTTTGTATGGGAGATAACGCTTTTGTGTAGAAAGATAGATGCCCCAGTGTTTTGATCAGATAATCTCTGGATGCTAATGATGAATGGATGGAGATGCAGAGTGAGAGTTGTTTTGAACCATAGCAGCCCTGATGGGACTTAGGTCATTAGGATAAATGCCCATTGAAGTCTAGGTGTGGCATGATTGCTTACCTGTTGAGACCCAAAGATACTTGATCAAAGTATCTGTTGATAGTCTAGGTTTAAACTTTTTAGAAAGTTTGAAACAAAACAACTGATGATAATGGTTGATGCACTTGTGTAGGAGGATCTGTGCGTCTTACAATTGTGCAAGAGGCATCTCACCACACAGGGGCTGTGTGATCGGCTGACAGAGGCCTAGATTGATTTCATTGTAGTGACTGGGCTGTATGACATTATGCGTATGCTCGTGATTCAGATGAATCACAGTTTGATGACAGCCTTGGCAGAGCGCTGGCACAGTGAGACCTGCACATTTCACTTGGCACAGGGGGAGATGATGGTGACACTAGAGGATATATGGTGCATCCTTCATATTCTGATTCGAGGGGAGCTGGTCACCTATGACAGAGCATGGGGTACCTTGGTGGTACAAATATTTTTCGATGAGGATGTCTATATTGATGATGGCTCCATAGTCTGGGAGGATATTGCTGCTTTGTATGAGCCATTACTAGTAGTGTTGTCGGGGATTGTTGGGGGGCTACTGTGTCCTAATAGATGATCACATGGTCTGGCCATTGGTTGGGGACATGTTATTGAGCAGATGATGACAGAGGGGACCTGATTTGCCTGGGGACCGTGCGTGTTAGCGCACATGTATCAGAAGCTGCATGAGGTAGTGTACCGTGGGAGGGGCTCCTTGGCAGTGGGAGTGACACTGCTACATATATGGGCGTGGGAGCACTTACCAGTTACTCGACCAGTGAGCCTTAGATTCCGGGCAGTCGACCAGCCATATATGTTCATGTATAGCGGTATGATGAGTCAGCCCCACCTGGGAAAGTTAGAGTGGTGGTGGCGGGCGCTGGATGATATGGATGCAGTTATTTGGAGACCATATATAGAGTGCGAGCCCTGGGAGGATGATGCGGAGGTGTTTTCGTATATATTCATGACCCAATTCCTCATTAGGAGGACATGCTACCATGTAGAGAGACAGGTGCTGAGCAGAGTTATGAGGCAGTTTGGGCGGCAACATGGATTGCCTAGGGGATCAAGGGAGTATGATAGGGTGGTATGAGAGAGATATGCATGGGGGCTAGTACTACCCTATGATCAAGCATTGGCGGAGTTCCAGATGTTACAGGCGAGGCCATGGGATATACGACTGAGGGTGGTAGATGTAGGGGTATCAGAGGAGTATACACAGTATATGGCGGCTCATCCGATTTCATGGATATCAGATCCAGCACAGCTAATTCCCAATTTTGAGGAGGAGAGGGGATGGAGATGGAGGAGGAGAGGAGGTCGAGGACTGATGGTAGATGGAGGAAGTAGAGGGGATGGTGGTGATGGAGGAGGGGATAGTGGAGGTGGTGGAGGTGGCAGAGGAGGTGGCTTAGGTGGTCGAGTCCAGCGAGAGGGAGAGGTGGTTTGCCACTACGGATATCACAGGGACCATTGATGATGGGAGGAGTTAGATTAGGTGGCCGAGGTATGGAGAGGGAGATACCGATGGACAGAGGGGAGGGAGCCACTAGAGAGGGAGCTATAGGTGAGGTGCCTATGGATACAGGGGAGGGAGCGATAAGGGGTGGTGATCTTTGGGATCATATGCTAGCATATTTGCAGACTCGACTTACAGCAGGCGAGACATAGGTAGAGGATCTGGAGGCGGAGGTTGCAGCGAGAGATTGCAGTTATTTGCACGAGAGTCAGAGTTGACTGTAGTGCTACAGGAGAGATTAGGCCATTGATAAGGTGGTCCAGTTGCAGGAGAGAGAAGGTTTTGGTGGGAGTATAGGGACAGGGGCCGTCTGTGGAGGCATTGGTGAGGGAGGTACGGAGAGAAGGTGGAGAGGTTGATTATTGGTGGGGTCTATATGAGTATGTGGTGCCAGCTAGTCAGCGAGCACTAAGCTATTCACAAATGCGACAAGCCAGATCAGAGCGATCTCAAAGGATGTAGAGCAATGGGGGTGTGGTGGGTCTTGTATGGAGAGATAGGTCAGGGGGTGCAGGAGCTAGTGGGGGTTTGATGGGGCCTCCACGGAGAGATAGATCAGATGGTACGAGGACTAGTGGTGGAGTAGGTGGTGATGGTGGTGCAACATCTGGTCAGAGTGGCATCTGAGAGAGCATTTTGCATGCATGTATTTATATTGTCATTTTGGACTATGTGTTGAATGGCTCTTGGTAGCTGATTTTTTGTAGACTTCATTGTACTCTGATACATGAGATGATATATATGAGGATATCCCATTTTTTTGATGATATGCATTTTATAAGTATGGAGTTTATGCTTTGATGGTGATTTCATGATTTATGTTGAGATGGATATTTGTTTTATGCTATATGTATGTGTTTATGAGATGATTCCTATATGCATTCGTTGTATGATGTTGGATGCTAATATGTGGATGCAGGTATATATATGTGCATTTTGATGTATTGCTTTATGTATGTAATGCCATGATGATGATGTATGGATAATATGATAATGATGTAGATAGTATCTTGTACTTTATATGAATACAAGGATGATATAATGATATGCAATGATGTTAATGCAATGTTTTGAATGAATGATTTATTTTATGTATATGCATCTACATGGTTTTGAAAAAATGAATGTATATGTGGGTAAACAAAATGTAAAGTACAAATGTTTAAATGATGATTTCTAAATGCATGCATATGTTATAATGTATGAACCAATGTTTTGAAACAAATGATATTTATGATTCTAAATGCCTAAAATATGATGAAGTAAAATGATAATGTGATGATAATGCAACTTATGGTTTAATGAAATAACTACACCTTAATGCAATTAAGAGGGATAATGAATGCAATCTAATGAATCCTAAGTGAGATAAAATGGATGAATGAATGCACTTTAACTATTGAATAGATAAATGAATGTATGCAATTTATGGAAACCTAACAAATGTATGATACCTAGGTGTGGAAATGATGATTACTAACAGATGTTTAAATGAATGTATAGTAATGAGTAATCATGGTAGGAAATGTAAAATAAGGATAATTATTTGTGTAAGTGAATCTAAATGTCATGAGTGCAATAATGAAATGATATAATGATACTAATGCAAGTAAATGAGAATGAACTATATGTGGTAAGTGCAACTAAATGATATCAAATGCATGCTAATGAATGGCTAAAGAATAATACAAATACAACTAAAAATGTAATGAAATGATGATGGGATGATGATAGATGAATGCAAGGTGTTTTAGACTTTGCATGATGCACTTGATGATGTATCAGAGTACTCTGTCACGATTGTATCCAAAACCAGCTCAATTTTCGCATAACTGCTCATATTTAGCTTTGTTTATACTTTGCATGCAAAATTATGTAAATAAATGAGTAAATGGATGGACGGTATGCAACGGAATGCAATATAAATAGATGAGATGAAATGACGATCCATAGTGCTTTATTTTTCATCATCGAGCTTTAAAATGTTGTAACAAAATACAAGCAACTTGACATAATGATTCAAGATGACCTGAGTATTCCTTTCATGGATTTTGATATAGCAAGTTAATACAAACAACTTGATATAATGGGTCAAGTTGACCTGAGTATTGCTTGCGGAATAGACAAGGATCATCTCCTTTCATGCATGACTTGGATCATCCTCCTTGATCTTGGGCTGATCATATCTTGAGACAAGTTCATACCGTAATAAGAGATAAAAACCTTTATCCAAATTGGATGAGGGAGGAGGAACCAAAGAAAGAGCATTTGCTCTTGTAAGCAAACAGTATATACAGAAAGAATAAAGAATATGGATCCTTGGTAATGGTTCATGCTCATATGGTCGAGGTATACGCTATAGTCAGCAAGCCGTAGTGATCTATGACTGTATTTTTCCTATGATCACGTAGCTTAGTGAACTTCCCACATAGACACCATTAGTACATGCCCCAAAACTTCATCAGAATAATCCGCAGAAGATACAAACAATGCTGTAGGAACCTGATATATATAAATGAATGAATAAACCACAAATCAACCAAGTATTTTGATAGCTTAACATAATTTTCTTGTCAAAGAAAATGTCATCTTGTCTTTGTTTTGGTAAGGAAGGATGCATCCTTGTTAAGACAGTTTGTGTGTTTGATGTTGATTGTTTGGTTGATTGGATAAGTGGTCATCGTTTGGAGTTTTTCACAATGTTTGTTTGGTATCTGCTCAGATGAGTATGTACAATGTGTTGCCATGTTTTTGTTTGATTTTTTATGTTTTCTGATTTTTTGGATTTTGTGAGACATTTTTGAATGTTTTTGGTATTTTGTGAGACAATTTTGCAAATGTTTTTGGATTTTATGAGATAGTTTTGAGTGAAGAACTCAATGAATCACAAGAATAATGTATAACCCACTTCCATCAAATTAGATTAAGGGCATTGCCCCCAGTTTAGACATGACTATGAAAAAGTGGGATGTGAGATGCGTGAAGTACTTTTCTTGATTGCAGATCAATAACAAGCCATGGTTTGGGTGGATGGATGTGTGTATGTAATGAATGTGATCGCAACAAGCCTGAAAGAAAATGGAGCCATAGCTGCTACGAGTGGCACCTGTTTGCCAGGTTTTCACCATCGCACTTTACCCAAGGTGCCACCAGAGTGGTTGTTCACCGTTTGGATGCATGATTTTTCTTTACTATTTTGGTGTTTTTATATGTTTCTTCAAGACCTTTATCTGGATGTTTTTGGTATTTTTGCCAGTATATATGGGAGCCTGATGCTCTATTCAGCTTATGTATAAAACCTTTTGAGGTGCATGCTGTTGATCAGATCTGCTAGCGGTTTGCCTTCTGAAGTAGCCAACTGATATGCCCCAGACCCAAATATAGCAGTAATAACATATGGTCCTAGCCAATTTGATTCAAACTTTCCTTGATGTTCTTAGCTGGGTTGGTTATGAGGATTCTCTCAAAGAACAAGATCACATACCTCAAATATATGAGGTCTAACCTGATGATTATAGCTTTTGCTCATGCGTTGTTGATAGGCTTTGAGGTGGTTGTATGTAGCTTGTCATTTCTCATCAAGTAGCTCTAAGACCTGAAGATGGGATACTCTATATGATTCATCATCGATGAGATTGTGCAACTATATGATTCATCATCGATGAGATTGTGCAAGGAAACCCGTAGTGATGGTATCTCATCCTCAATAGGTAAAATAGCTTCGACACCATAGACCAATGAGTAGGGAGTTGCTCCTGTAGGGGTTCAAATGCTAGTTCGATATGCCCATAGTGATGGATTTAATTGAACATGCCAGTCACGACCGACATCATTGACTGTCTTCTTGAGGATTCTTAATATGTTTTTGTTTGATGCTTCGGCCTGACTATTGCCTTGTGGGTAATAGGGAGTGGAAAAGTGGTCTTGGATGTGAAATTTCTCATAGAGTTCACGTACCTCCTAATTTTTGAAGGGAAGACCATTATCAGTGATGATGGATATGCGTACACCATACCGATAGATGATGTAATTGAGGATGAATGAGGCGATCTGCTTGTCAGTGACTTGGGTAAGTGGAACAGCTTCAATCCACTTTGTGAAGTATTCGGTGGCGGTAATAATGAATTTGTGGCCGTTGGATGAAGATGGATGGATTTTACCCACAAGGTCAAGTCCCCATTGACAAAAAGGCCATGGTGTTGTGATTGGTTGCAGTTCCTATGCTGGTGCATGTTTCAGGTCTCCATGGACTTGGCATTTCTTTCATTTTCAGACAAAGTAATAGGAGTCTTTTTCCATGGATGGCCAATAGTATCCAGTGTGCAAGAGTTTCTTGGCTAGTGACGGACCGCTTGCATGAGTTCCACAAATTCCTTCATGTACCTCTTCCAAGGCCTTTGTTATCTCATCCTATTCCAGATATTGAAGGAGAGTACCATCAAGACTGCGTTGGTATAGGGTTTCAACAATAATGGTATATCGAGCGGTTTAGTGAATGAAGGTTTTACATTGGTTATTCGATTGGTTAGGAGGAAGTGTGTGATTGCGGAGGTAGGTATAGAACTCATTGTACCATGGGGATTCAGAACCGATAAGGTGACATATCATATCGGATTTGGGATACCATAAGAGGGGATCCAAAGCTATTCTACCAAGAACTCATAGTGTGTTGAATTCTGTGGAAGATCTAGGAGAGATGCAATGGTAGTCATAGCGTTAGCAGCTCGATTCTGATCTCTTTGTATCTGTTCAAAAGTGATAGTAGTAAATGATGCCTTTAATTTGTCCACCATTTGTTTGTATGGCATGAGTTTGTCATCTTTAGTCTGATATTCATCAGTTGCTTGTCGAATGACCAGTTGGGGGTCACCATATACTTGTAGTTTTGGTAATTTCCATTATACGGCTAGCCTGAGTCCTGTGATCAAGGCCTCATACTCTACTATGTTGTTGGTACATGGAAATGTGAGCCTGTAAGACTTTAGGATGTTGTCACCTTGAGGTGTGATAAACATAATGCCTACCCCCGAGCCATGCCTAGTGTATGAACCATCAATGTATAGTTTCCATGGTCGTGTTGTTGTGATCATGAATATCTCTTCATCTAGAAAATTAGAAATGAGAGGATGATCGCCTATGAGTGGTGCATCAGCCAATTGATCTACAATAACTTGACCTTTGATAGCTTTACAGTCCACATACTCGATGTCAAATTCACTGAGAATCATCACCCATTTGGCCAAGTGGCCTATCAATGCTGCTTTACTGAGTAAGTATTTGAGTGGATCAATCTTCGCAATGAGCTATACTTTATGTGTCAATAGATAGTGCCTTAGTTTAGTGGCTGCAAAGATTACTGCTAGGCAAGCTCTCTCAATAGGGGTGTAATTGAGTTCATAGCCAACCAGGGTGCGAGAGATGTAGTAAACAACACACTCTTTCCCTTCTGCATTGTGTTGTGCCAATAGTACTCCCAATGCCATATTTGTTGGTGATATATAGAGTAACAAAGGTCTGCTTGGATCAGGTGGGATCAACAATGGTGTATTCATGAGATAGTCTTTAAGCATCTGGAATGCTTGCTGGCATCTAGTATCCCACTAAAAGCGGATGTTTTTGTGTAGCAGATGTGTAAAGGGGTGACACTTATCTACTAGTTGTGCAATGAATCTTTGGATGGATTGTAGTTGTCCTTGTAATGTCCTTAGCTGATTGATGTTATTTGGAGGTGGCATGTTCATGATTGCTTTGACCTTTGCTGGATCAACCTCAATACCTTTGCTTGAGATAATGTATCCTAGAAGCTTCCCTGAGGTTACTCCAAAGACACATTTCTTTGGGTTGAGTCGAACATGATATTGTTCCAGTCTATCAAAGATTTTATCTAATATGTCTAGATGACCTTCTCTTGTGAGTGATTTTGTGAGTAAGTCATCAACATAATCTTCCATTATAGCATGCATCATGTCATGGAATATGGTGGTCATTGCTCATTGATAGGTCGCTCCTACATTCTTAAGACCGAAAGGCATTACATTCTAGTAGTATGTGCCCCATGGACATGTGAAGGTTGTCTTATGTTGATCCTCTGGTGCAATCTTTATTTGATTATATCCTGAAAAGCCATCCATGAGTGGAAGCATGGCATGTTTTACTTTTAGGTCTACTATGATGTCGATATTTGGTAGGGGGAAGTCATCCTTAGGACATGCCTTATTCAGATCTCTAAAGTCGGTACAAATATGGATGCCCCCATTTGGTTTGCCAACAGGCACAATATTGGATATCCAATCTGCATAATCAATTGGTCTAATAAAACCAACATCTACGAGTTTCTTGAGTTCTGCTTTGACTAGTACTGCAATCTGAGGATGCATCTTACGAAGCTTTTGCTTGACAGGTTTGGCTCCTTCTGCTATGGTGAGGTGATGCATGACTAAATCAGGATCAAGCCCAAACATGTCTGCATATGACCATGCAAAGTTGATCTGACACTTTTGAAAGAACTCTACAAATTTAGGCTGTTCCTTTGGAGTTAGAAGAGATGCCAGATGCATGTGGTGAGGAGTTTCATGAGTCCCCACGTTGTATTCTTTTGTTTCCTCGATGAGAATCATTGATCATTCCTGTTGTATACTAGTAGGGAGAATGTCAAACATTTTCATCCGCCGATGCCTTAGAGAGGTTTTCACCATTGGATACGCTCTTTCTTTTTACTTGTGTTGGATCAAACAGTGCCACAGTGTGGTTTTCACTGGAAGATCCATGTTTTATTGTTATATTTTTGCAGCTGAAAGGTTTGGCATCCACCCCAAAGTATGTGGCGCTATTAAGTTCTATGGCAAATCCATCTTTGTGATCCCCACTTGGTATGTTATCCCATAGTTCCAAAAAGTCAATGATCGCCTCATCGTTTTGAAAATGATCAAGCCATGGGGGATTAGGTTGGTTCCATTTGATGAGTTCAGGATGGATAATGGGCATTACCTCATCAATTAGGTTAAGTTCATTAGATGTGTCAGTGAGGGTTAAGACATTATGGTGAAGGTCGTTGATGGTACTCTCCCTATCAGAATCAGGTGTAGGATGTGACGTAGGGTCTGTGGAAGAAGTTTCCAGCTTAGGAACCCAAGAGGTCTTTATCCGTGCTTCTCCATAAACAGGGGTGTCTTTGTAGGGTGGAGGTAGTGATGTGTCTTCCTCATCTAAAGTATTAAGATGGATGGAATCAAATTCCCATTCATGTGAGTTGGTCTTTGAGTCACTTTCTAGTATCTGATTACTATACCATACTGGGATGTCCTTTGAGTTAAACACTACAGGTGTGACCGCTTTTGTAGATGAAATGATTAGTGCTGCAGGAAGGATTATGAGGATCAATGAATCCGATACTGGGAGTATCGGTAGTGTTGACTCTGCTGCTTTTGCTGGAACTGCTGGTGTCGTAGATACTGCTATGGGTTCTGATATAGTTGTTGCTGCTAATGGTGCTAGTGATGTTATTGCTATTGCTGATAGTGTTGCTAGTTCGATTAATGGGAGGAGGGGTGTTGTAGGTGGTTGTGCTAGGATTTGTAGCCTCATTGGGGCAACTGTGATGGTGTTTGATGCTTCTTTTATAATCAAAGGTGTCCTCTTTGTAATAGGCTGATATAGTGGTGTAGATGTCTAAAAATGGTCAACGCTTGCGGAGTCATACTTTAACATTTGCGCATTGCCTTATTTTAGGGTTTTTGCATCGCATTAACATTTCTTCTATGTTGCGCATTTGGTCTTTATGGTTTTTGCGAGCATTGAGTCCTTCTGCATTCCTCATTTTTCTCGCTTTCAAATTTGGTCTTGTCGATAACAATCTTCAGTCATGATTTTGGTTGATCTTATCCTGTCACATCAATGTGCGTGCTCATTTATCATCATTTTGGACATCGTTAATCCTAATCGATGATAGAATTAGGGTTTTTGTCCTCTCGTCAATCTTGTCATTTTGCGATCGATCTGTCATCGATCCTTGTCCTTGTCAATGTCATCATTTTGTGATCGATTCGTCATTGATCCTTGTCCTTGCCAATTTTGTCATTTTACGATCGATTCGTCATCGATCCTTGTCCTCTTCAATCATGTCAATTGGAGCTTATTAATTTGATCTCCTTGTCAATCTGGGTCAATTTATCATTGATTTTTGTCAAACCAATCTCAATCATTTATCAACACTGGTCCTTTGTCAGTCAGAATCATGATCAAATTGACCCTACATCAATTATCTTTTGTCAAGACCTAATTGTCATCCTTGCATTTCTAATTCATCTTCTAGAGTTTTATGATTTATTCATTTAATCTTGTTTGTCATTTTCCCTCTAGGTTAAATAATTTATTTATTTATCCTAGGTCATCTTGTCACAATTAAATATTTATTTAATTGGCTAATTAATTCCCCCTCTTTTTGTGAATTAATTAATGAATGAAAAATTATTAATTAATTCACCTTATTTTCCAATTTCTATTTCCTCATTTCTAATTTTCCTAATTCCTAATTTCCACCTCATTTTATAATTTGCTAAATTCAATTTCCACCGAATCAATTCATCTCTAGTCTCTCCCTATTTTTGTGCTTTGGTGGAAGCATGAATTTCTCATGCGTCATACCGTTGGCATAGCAAGATGTCATAGGCTTTTAGTCTTCTAACCTTTGCATTGGCAATATGTCATAATTCATGACATAGAAGGTGTCATAACCTTCTTCCTTCAAGTCAATTTTGCCATTTTTGAAATCAATTGCCTCTAATATCAATTTCACGCTAATCTTGTCCTCTCTCCAATTTGTCTATAAATTGGATGAATTTCTTCAATCAAGGGATGGGATCACATTTTCGAATTGAATCAATCACATTTTCGAGTAACCTTATGCTACAAAATTCATCAACAACTTGCTTTCCACTTGCAAATGCACTTTGTAGGTGAGAACAACATCAAATTGGAAGGTGAAAGAAGAACAATGGAGCCACATGAAGGAGATATCTGCATTTGGTTTGCTTTGATTTCATTTTGAGTATCTTGTCTTCATGTTTTCATTGATTAGATTAAGATTGTTTTCATTGCAGTTTTAGGTTTTGTGATTGTCCTAATTTGTTATTGTTTTGATGAATCCTCAATTTCTTGATCTACATTTTGGTGAACTCGATGTGAACTAACCATTTAACCATGTTTTGAGTGCCTTTTGAGCTGTTGGCAGGTGAAAAACCCAAGAAACAGGGCAACTTAGGGCTTTCTGGGCACTTCTGCACCTGTGTAGAAGGGATCTGTGCCTGTGTAGAAGGGATCTATGCCTATGTTAAGGAGATCTGTGCCTATGTTAAGGAGATCTGTGCTTGTGTAAGGCCATAAATAGGGGTAAAAATTAGTTGTTTTTCTTGCAAGTTTGTTTGTTTGCAATCTGTTTCTTGCATTAGGGTTTTTCCTTGGTACTAATTCTCTGTGCAACATCTTGGCATTACGTATGATGAAGACAAAAATGCAACTACTAACAAATCTTATGTAGGACGTGGTCAAAGACTTACATTAAAACATCTTGCTTGCAAATTTTTAAAGTAGTTGCACATTTTGTTTCTTAAAGGATAATGAACACCATGCATGTTTTGTTTGTTTTCAATTTGATTGCATGTTTTAACCCTTAGAATTGGGCCTGCCTCCCGATGTGCCTGGCACTTTGCATAGGCATTGGTGAGAGGGAATGACCCAAAGTGGTGACGGGCTAAAGCCAAGCTCTTTCAAACCACTCTAAATAACTGTGGATGCAACGAAAGTTGTAGACAACGGGTGCTAGAATGGTATTGCGACGATTTATTTGCCGGATCAATACCCACCCGAATGGATGCCCTTACTAGAATCTCTTGTTTAGAGGCCAAAATCCTTCTATCTATTGGCTCAGGCGTTGTGATATGTGCATGCTGAAGACACCTCTCATGTACTCCTTAGTTAGAGATAGCAAGTTCTTGGGAAGTGATGCCCCTTGAACTCGAAGCTTGGTATGCCTGAGAAGTGAGTGCACTGTAAGGGGGAGCCAGTGCTACCAAGCGTCTAGCTATCCAGCTGAGTGTTGTATTTTATGGTTAGAGGATTCAATAGATATTGCCCTTGCCAGCCATAGGATTTGTTGTGAATGTGCTTGATTGTCTTGAGTCAAAGTCAAACAAACATTTTGTCTTCTGTGATTGTCAAAGGTTAAATCAAAAACAAACTTTCAAAAGTGCTCATAATCAACTTGGATTTTCAAAATCAACAACCTTCAATTCAAAACAAAATCCAAACAAAAGTCCAAATTTGTCCAAGTATTCATCCAACATTTGAACATGGCATGTCAAAACATTGAATGTCTTTGTTTCAAAATTCATGTCACTTTAGGCTAGGTTTTTCATAGTCCAACTTAGGTCCTAGGGCATATTGTCATCTCCCTTCATTTTAGTCCTTTTCATTGCAAGTGTCCTCATTTTGCACTTAGGTTCAAAATCATTTCCCTAAGTTTGCATTTCATTGTCATATCCAAGCTAGATTTCCATTTAGGTGACATTCGTGCATTATCCTTGTCATGTTTAAATTAGGTCTTGCCTAGGTTGCATTTTGCATATTCCAAGTCATTGGTCTTCGCATATCCTTATCATTGTATTGTCATCTTGTCTTAGCTTCATCTTGTCATATCATATCCTTAGATCATTTTCATGTCATATCCTAAGTCATTGTCATAATCATTGCCTTCTTGCATTTAGTCTCAAAAATTTGGTTTGTCAAACTTGAAAAATCAAAACTTTGGATGATACCCTAAGTTGTTGTTAAGAAGTCTTGACCTTGTCTAAAATTTGTCCTTTCATTAATATCATTTTTGTCAAACCTAGCTTAGTATCCAAGCATATAGGTGAGACATTGTCAATTTGTCCTATTGTCATTTGGTCCTTTGTCCTTTAAGGTCTTGACTTCATTTCAACTTCCCAAGGTTGAGTCTTTAGGTTTGCATTCCAAAAAGTTTGTCAAAATCTTGAAAAACAACAAAAACATTAAGTTGCATTGTCATCCTTTTAGGTTGCATTTGTCAATCCCATTAGTTGCATTGCATAGTGACATGTTTGTTGAAATGAGATCTCAACCTTCTTACGAAGCCATGTCATCACAATTGAGAAATAAATCATGTCAATCCAATCTCTACATGTCTCAAAACTTGGATCAAACTTATCATGATGATGTAAATGTCCAAATACAAAAACTAGAGGAGAAACTAGCTCAAGAAAAGGAGATTTTGGAACAAAAAGTGAAAAACATTGAGAAGAATAGATCACAAATGTGCAAAATATTTAAAAAATTTCCAGGTCGAAATCCAAAAATTGAGCCAATTGATGTAAGATCTCTTATTGAACGATTAGACATACCATCTCTCCTCTCACAAATAGAGATGGTGAAACAATTTGAGGAAAAGAGACAACAACATTACGTGCCTTCACAACAAGAACAAGAATGTGTTTACTATCAATCAGATTTTCAACCATCACAACCAATTGTTCAACAACTCCAACAACATATCCAACAGACACAACCAATGGTCCAACATATACAACCAACACAACCAATGGTCCAATTTCAACAATATGTCCAACCTACTGTCAAGTATCAACAACAAACTCAATGGACAACTCAGTATCAACAACCACAACCAAACATTCAAAAACAAAACTTGCAACATGCACCACACCAAAATTTGAACATGTCAAACCAATTTGATCAACATTTAGTTCGAAATCAAAACATGACATCAGACTAGAACAACCTCCTTTCCAAACAAGTTCGAATTCCAGATACAACTATGTCAAAACCTAGAAAGAAAGGTGGCTTTATTGCAAGGATCTTAAGGAAATTACCAAGTGAGTTCCTTGAGGAAGATCAAGATAATACAATTATGTCTAGCAATGCCTCATCCCCCCGCAAACAAATTGACTCTCCAGTGGCATCTATCCCTACACCTTTAGAAGTTTCCCAAGAACCTTCCATATTGTCCTCATCAAACAATACACCTAAGGATGAAATTATCCAAGGGCTATCCATAATTGATTGCCAAAATAATCCAATTCATGATGCACATTCTTGTCACGTTTCAGAAATACAAGACCCAATGCAACCATGCACTTTATTGCCATTACCTGTTTTAGAGGACCCCATTCGAAGTCCCTCTTCCTCATGTTCAAGCATTGATTCCTTGCTAGAATCCATCACAAATGTTCAAAGTGCATTTCCTTCATGCCAAAACATTGATTCCTTGTCAGAATCCTCCATGCATATCCAAAGTCCAACCTCATGTCAAGAGGATAATTTAGAGCATGAAGAAACATGTCTTAAAATAGATCAAGATCAAGATCCCGAAACCTTATCATCCCATCCAATTGTTGACCAAGATCCCATCTTCCCAAACACTCATGACGATTCACTTATTCCTGTCCATTTTATCCAAGAACACAACACCCTTTCAAATCCCATTGACATTCCAGATATCCCTTCCATCCTTTCTGATGATCCCATTAAAATTCAAGAGCAAAGAACCTTTAAAGAAGATTCCAATGATCTTCGTCCTTGTCAAGATCAAATTATTCCTTCAAATCGTCCACAAGATCCTTTTGTTCCTCCATCTCCTTGTCTTAATGCTCCATATACACTCCAAGAGCGCATTTCTTTTGATGATCCCATTATTTCTCCCATTCCATCTCTTGAAGAGCTTGTCATTGAACCATGTCCACTACACAATCATAGTCCCCCTCATGATCCTAATCCCCCTCATGATTCTAACATGGTGCAAGATGTTCATGAACCCTTGACATGCATAATGGGTTCTTCCTCTTTGGTGCAATCTGATCCACTTCAAGATCTCATTATTTCTCTCATATCATATCCACCTCATAATGGACTCACGTCTTCTTCCCAAAGAAAAGAGTATCCTACAGGTCAAGATATTCATAAAGGAAAAGGAGTAGACCTTCATGAGAAAGAACCCCTCCATATAAAAGAAGATCTTAAGGGTCATGTCTACACAACTCACTCTCAAGACGTTGGTATCCCTCCATCAAAATCAAAACATACACCTTCCCCATCATACTTTCCATCCATCTTAGGTCCTTATATCCCTTCATCCTTTATGCAAGGTCAACAAAGGCACACATCCTTGAGTAAATTTCATCAATCCAAAAGAAGTCCATTTCATTCATATCCATCCATGCATTCCTTTCCCCCTCCAAGCAATTTGGATGCCAAGTATAAAAGTCATAAGTCTAAAAATCCACATGTATTCAAGGATCAACATGTCCAATCTAATCGACATGTCAAAACAAAAAACAATATGACCTATAAAGAAAAGGAAAAATCCAAAAGGCCACAAAGGCCCATTGAGCAAAATAAAGCAAAGTCAAAATATATATGGGTTCCTAAATCCCTTGTGCAAGCAATGCACTCCAGGGAACCACAAAAGCATGAAAAATAAAAAACCATGTGGATCCCTAAGCATCTCCTTGAAGTACAAAAGCCTAAAGAAACATCAAAATTGGCATCCAAAATTGTTATTCCTCCATCCAAACCTTCCAAGTCTATTCCTCCACCACCTTCTTCATCCATTTTGGGCCCTTATGTTCCAAAATCCATAGCCTTTCCTTCGTCAAAATCTCAATATCCAAAATACATTTTTCCTCCATCAGTTCATCACCCCTCAAGGTGTGTGCCAATGTTGATCTTGCCTTCATTTTTGTCCACTGAAGCCTAGTTCTTCCAATACCCTATCCATTATCCAATGCATATTTTCCATCCTTCGATCCCTTTGATCCCATCCTTTGCATAAATCCTTTCCTTAGTTTCATCTCATTTTCCATGTCCTTATCCTACCAACGTCTTTGAGCATACTTTTAAAGGTCATGGTCCATTTTTTTCAAAACTACTATCCAAAAAAAAAAAAAAAAAAAGACGCTTGAGTCCTTCCTTCATCCCTTATCATGTGTCCATCTTCTATTGAAAAAGTCAAAATACAAAAAAAAAATTACAAAACAAAAAAAAAAAAGAAAAATAATTCGTCCACTGGTGAAAACCTGGCAAACAGGTGCCTTGGGCAAGTACCGGGATAATGCGCTTTTGGTCTTTATCCATTTGCTTATTACAACCTTTCATCCATATTCCCTGGCTTATTGCAACTTTCTGTCACTATCCCTTAGCCTACCCCAACCTTCAGTCCATGTCCCTTATCCATTCTTGGTCTTGCTTGTCCTATCCATATCTTATCACTATCCATACACTCTTTTTCATTCCTTGATCTTGATCTGACATAAGGACGCAAAATTTAAACATAGTTTCAAAAACCTCTTGACATGTCCCTCATGCCATGTCACTGCTTTACATTGTCATATCCAGTCTCTTGTCCCATCACACCATAGCCCTTGAAAATTGCATCCGTATTGTCTCCATGATTAAAGGCCTTTGTCTTCCCTCTATCCACCATCATTTCAGAAAGCCTATTTATTCACTTGTCATATTCCTTGCCTTGCTAGACACTGGGGGCAAAATCAAAAAAATCAAATAATGTCTTGAAAAAAATCCAAAAAAAAAAAAAATCCAAAAAATGTCCTGAAGAAATCCCTAAAAAGTCAAATAAAGTCCTGAAAAAAAAAAAAAATTGTAAAAAACTTGAAATTCCTACAAAGTGAAAACATCAAAATCCAAAAACAATTTCTTTGGCATTTTGGATTTTGTTAATAAATGGTACCCTTTGTGCATAGACAGATCGCTGAGCATACATCCAACGACAATCAATCTAACCTTGTGCTTTAATGAAATCACGCATTAACAGATAAACTGTTCGACCAAGCAGGCATCCAAACTGATCAAAATTGTCATATCAATCACTTAACATCAATATCATTTGTCCTTGTCAACATTATCATGGGTCTTATACAGGGTGTGGTATACTCGAAACCAGACTGTGTCCTATCTTAGACGGGGTACCACATTCCTTGGAACCAGACAGCATGATCATTCTTGTTTTCCACTTTTGACAATGACGATCAGACTGTTTGTTTGACTTGGTTGAATTTGTGCGTCTTATCTTTTTATTGATTTATCTTTGGCTTCGATCATGTTCCTATGTTGCTCGATGATGTCACTGAGTGATTTAGAGTGACCGGGATGGTTCATGGTCCCTTTCTTTTTTTGTTGTGTTTGCTGTTTGTGGAATGTTTGTCACAAATTGGGGCAACTATATCATTGGGTGTCTGTGATAAGTACGTTTGCTTTGTGAACGCTACACATACCTCAACTCTTGATGTATGCACCCTAGGATGCTTCACTCATTCCTTGTGTGCGATGTGTCTATCTTTTGCAAAAGGGGTTGCATTCCAGCTCTGGCCTTCAATGCCATGATGCTCTGCATCCGCTTTGCTACAATAAATAAAGGTTCTCACCTACTTATGTGCATTTGTGAAAGCAAGTTTTCCTTCATCTCTAACTGTCCTCTATCTAATTTTTGCTTACTAACATTTCTTCCGTCAGTCTTGGCTGTCCATTCAAACCTATCGTCTTCTGTCATTCTTATCGATCACTTGGCCTCTTTTCTGGATTTTTTCAGCCAATTCCTCGAGGGGGCATGCATATGTCATTGTTATTGTCTGGGGCATTTTCATTATTGTTCTTTGAAACAATGCTTAAAATCGCATTGTCTCAAAGAGGGGCAAAATGTAGACGTCTAAAAATGGTCAATGCTTGCGGAGTCATACTTTAACATTTGCGCATTGCCTTATTTTAGGGTTTTTGCGTCACATTAACATTTCTTCTATGTTGCGCATTTGATCTTTATCATTTGCAAGCATTGAGTCCTTCTTCTGCATTCCTCATTTTTCTCACTTTCGAATTTGGTCTTGTCGATAGCAATCTTCAGTCATGATTTTGGTTGATCTTATCCTATCGCATCAATGTGCGTGCTCATTTATCATCATTTTGGACATCATCAATCCTAATCGATGATAGAATTAGGCTTTTTTTCCTCTCGTCAATCTTGTCATTTTGTGATCGATTTGTCATTGATCCTTGTCCTTGTCAATGTCATCATTTTGTGATCGATTCGTCATCAATCCTTGTCCTTGCCAATTTTGTCATTTTACGATCGATTCGTCATCGATCCTTGTCCTCTTCTATCATGTCAATTGGCGCTTATTAATTTGATCTCCTTGTCAATCTTGGTCAATTTACCATTGATTTTTGTCAAACCAATCTCAATCATTTATCAACACTGGTCCTTTGTCAGTCAGAATAATGATCAAATCGACCCTACATCAATTATCTTTTGTCAAGACCTAATTGTCGTCCTTGCATTTCTAATTCATCTTCTAGGGTTTTATGATTTATTCATTTAATCTAGGAAAATGGAATGCATCAAAGCAATAAATATTAGCTAATCACAAAGCTAAATTGCAATGAAATCAAATCCTATTACAATCAATAGAAGAATTGAAAATTAGACATTCAAAATAAATGAAAAATCATCACCAATGTCTCTTTCAATTGACCTCCATTGTTCTTCTTTCACCTTCAAATTTGATGTGGATCTCACCTACAAGTGCAAAATGCAAGTAGAAAGCAAGTTGTTGAGAGATGAAATTTGCAGCGTAAGGTTACTCGAAAATGTGATTGATTGATTGATTGATTGAAGAAAATCATCCAATTTATAGACAAATTGGAGAGGACAAGATTAGCATGAAGAGATTTGAAAGGAAATTCAAATCAAGAATGGCAAGATTATGACAAATGTATGACAATTTATATGCAAGGTGTATGACAAATTATGCACAAATTATGGCAAGTTGCTATGCAAGATGTATGACAAATTATGACAAATTATGACAAGATTGAAATGCCATTCCCATGAAATTAGGGGAAATATTAGAAAAAATTAAAGAAAATAGGAGAAATAGAAATTAGGAATTAGGAGAAATTAGCAAATTAGAAAATTGAAGAAAAAGATGAAATAGAAATTAGGTGAATTAATTAATAGGTTTTCATCCATTAATTAATTCATGAAAGAGACCTAGGACTAAATAAATAGATTTATTTAACCCACAAAGAAGAAGAAAAGGATTAAATGAACAAATCATAAAACCTAGAAATAAGAGGACAAGGAATTAGGTCAAGACAACAAGAAATTAATGTAGGTTCGATCATGATTCTGATTGGCAAAGGACCAATGTTGATAAATGATTGAGAATGGTTGACAAAAATCAATGACAAATTGACCAAGATTGACAAGGAGATCAAATTGATAGGCGCCAATTGACGAGGAACAATGACTAATCAATCCAAATTGACATGATTGAAAAGGACAAGGATCGATGACAAATAAATCACAAAATGACAAGATTGACAAGGACAAGGATCGATGACGAATCGATCACAAAATGACGAAATTGACAAGGACAAAGATCGACCAAAATCATGACTGAAGATTGCTATCGACAAGACCTAATTTGAAAGCGAGAAAAATGAGGAATGCAGAAGAAGGACTCGATGCTCGCAAATGATAAAGACCAAGTGTGCAACATAGAAATGTTAATGCAATGCAAGAACCCTAAAATAAGGCACACAAATGTTAAAGTATGACTCCACAAGCGTTGACCATTTTTAGATGTCTACATTTTGCCCCTCTTTGAGACAATGAGATTCTAAGTGTTGTTTCAAAGAACAATAATGAAAATACCCCAGACAATAACAATGACATATGCATGCCCCCTCGAGGAATTGGCCAAAAAAATCCAGAAAAGAGGCTAAGTGATCGATAAGAATGACAGAAGACGATAGGTTCAAACGGACTGCCAAGACTGACGGAAGAAATGTTAGTAAGCAGAAATTAGATAGAGGACAGTTAGAGATGAAGGAAAACTTGCTTTCACAAATGCACATAAGTAGGTGAGAACCTTTATTTAATGTAGCAAAGCAAATGTAGAGCATCATGGCATTGAAGGCCAGAGTTGGAACGCAACCCCTTTTGCAAAAGATAGACACATCGCACAGAAGGAATGAGTGAAGCATCCTAGGGTGCATACATCAAGGGTCAAGGTATGTGCAGTGTTCACAAAGCGAACATACTTATCACAGACACCCAATGATATAGCTGCCCCAGTTTGTGACAAACATTCCACAAACAAGAAACACAACAAAAAAAGGAAAGGGACCATGAACCATCCCGGTCACTTTAAATCACTTAGTGACATCATCGAGCAACATAGGAACATGATTGAAGCCAAAGATAAATCAGTAAAAAGATAAGATGCACAAATTCAACCAAGTCAAACAAACAGTCTGATCGTCATTGTCAAAAGTGGAAAACAAGAATGATCACGCTATCTTGTTTCAGGGAATGCAGTACCCCATCGAAGACAGGACACAGTCTGGTTTCGAGTATACCACACCCTGTATAAGACCCATGATAATGTTGACAAGGACCAAAGGTAATGTTGATGCTCTTTGGATTGATGTGATAACTATGATCAGGTTGAATGCTTGCTTGGTTGAACAGTTCATCTGTTAATGCGTGATTTCATTAAAGCACAATGTTTGATTGATTGTCTTTGGATGTATGCTCAGTGATCTATCTATGCACAAAGGGGACCATTTATTGACAAAATGCAAAATGCAAAAGAAATTGTTTTTGGATTTTGATGTTTTTCACTTTGTAGGAATTTTGAGTTTTTACAAATTTTATTTTTTTTTGCTTGTTTTTTAGGACTTTATTTGACTTTTCAAGGATTTTTTCAGGACATTATTTGATTTTTAGGGATTTTTTCAGGACATTTTTCGATGTTTTTGGATTATTTCAGGACATTTTTTGAATGTTTTTGGATTTTGCCCCCAGTGTCTAGCAAGGCAAGGAATATGATAGGTGAATAAATAGGATTTTTGAAATGTTGGTGTGGAGAGGGAAGACAAAGGCCTTTTATTATGGAGACAATGGGACAAGAGACTGGATATGACAATGTAAAGCAGTGACATGGCATGAGGGACATGTCAAGAGGTTTTTGAAACTATGTTTAAATTTTGCATCCTTATGTCAGATCAAGATCAAGGAACAAAAAAAAGAGTGTATGGATAGTGATAAGATATGGATAGGATAAGAAAGACCAAGAATGGATAAGGGACATGGACTGAAGGTCGGGATAGGTTAAGGGATAGTGTCAGAAAGTTGCAATAAGCTAAGGAATATGGATGAAAGGTTATAATAAGAAAATGGATAAAGACCAAAAGCTATGATGGACTAAAAGCTGCAAACAAGATGCATGATGCTCATGAAGATCCTCAGCCTTGTCAAGATCAAAGGTGGAAAGGGAAACTGGACATGAGGGACAATAGGATATGAAGGGTAATGACGTGGTATGATAGGATAATGAAGGGAAATAGGATATGAAGGAGGAAACCTGCCCCCAAGTGTGGTGTGCAAGAAGTTCATAGATAACACATGATGCTTGTTTGCCAGGTTTTCATCATGGTACTTTCCCAAGGCGCCTGTTTGCCAGGTTTTCACCAGTGGACGAATTATTTTTTACATTACGTTTTTTTTTCTTTTTTTGTCTTTTTTTTTCTCACTTTTTTTTTGTATTTTGACTTTTTCAATAGAAGATGGACACATGATAGGGGATGGAAGAAGGACTTAAACATATTTTTCTTTGGATAGTAGCCTTAAAAAAAAAATGGACCATGATCTTTAAAAGTATGCTCAAAGATGTTGGAAGGATAAGGACATGGAAAAAGAGATGAAATTAAGGCAAGGATTTATGAAAAGGATGGGATCAAAGGGATCGAAGGATGGAAAATATGCATTGGATAATGGATAGGGTATTGGAAGAATTGGGCTTGAGCAGATGGAAATGAAGGCAAGATCAACATTGGAACACACCTTGATGGGTGGTGGATTGATGGCGGAAAAATGGATCTTAGATTGTGAGATTTGGATGGAGGAATAGCTTGGGATTTTGGGACATAAGGGCCCAAAATGGATGAAGAAGGTGATGGAGGAACAAATTTGAGAGGGTTGGATGGAGGAATAGCAACTTTGGATGCCAAGTTGCATGTTTCTTTAGGCTTTTGTGCTTCAAGGAGCCACTTAGGGATCCACATGGTTTTTGATTTTTCATGCTTTTATGGTTCCTTGGAGTGCATTACCAACACAAAGGATTTAGGAACCCATATATATTTTGACTTTTCTTTATTTTTCTTAGTGGGCCTTTGTGGCCTTTTGGATATTTATTTATCTTTATAGATCATATTGTTCTTTGTTTTGACATGTCGATTATTTTGGACATGTTGATCCTTGAAAACATGTGGATTGCTAGACTTATGACTTTTATACTTGGCATCCAAATTGCTTGGAGGGGGAAAGGAATGCATGGATGGATATGAATGAAATGGACTTCTTTTGGATTGATGAAATTTACTCAAGGATGTGTGCCTTTGCTGACCTTGCATAAAGGATGAAGGGATATAAAGACCTAAGATGGATGGAAAGTATGATGGGGAAGGTGTATGTTTTGATTTTGATGGAGGGATACCAATGTCTTGAGAGTGAGTTGTGTAGACATGAGCCTTAAGATCTTCTTTGATATGGAGGGGTTCTTTCTCATGAAGGTCTACTCCTTTGCCTTTATGAATATCTTGACTTGTAGGATACTCTTTTCTTTGGGAAGAAGATGTGAGTCCATTATGAGGTGGATATGATATGAGAGAAATAATGAGATCTTGAAGTGGATCGGATTGCACCAAAGTGGAAGAACCCATTATGCATGTCAAGGGTTCATGAACATCTTGCACTGGCACATTAGAATCATGAAGGGGATTAGGATCATGAGGGGGACTATGATTGTGTAGTGGAAATGGTTCAATGACAGGCTCTTCAAGAGATGGAATGGGAGAAATAATGGGATCATCAAAAGAAATGCGATCTTGGAGTGTATATGGAGCATTAAGACAAGCAGATGGAGGAACAAAAAGATCTTTTGGAGGATTTACTTTTCTCTTTACTTTTAATGGGATCATCGGAAAGGATGGAAGGGATATCTTGATCTTTCTTAGGAAGTGGAATGTCAATGGGATTTGAAAGGACATTGTGTTCTTGGATATAATTGACAGGAATAAGTGAATCATCGTGAGTGTCTGGGAACATGGGGTCCTGGTCAACAATTGGATGGGATGATAAGGTTTTAGGATCTTGATCTTGATCTATTTCAAGACACGTTTCTTCATGCTCTAAATTATCCTCTTGATATGGGGTTGGAATTTGGATATGCATGGGGGATTCTGACAAGGGATCAATGTTTTGGCATGAAGGAAATGCACTTTGAACATTTGTGATGGATTCTAGCAAGGAATCAATGCTTGAACACAAGGAAGAGGGACTTCGAATGGGGTCCTCTAAAATAGGTAATGGCAATAAAGTGCATGGTGGCATTGGGTATTGTATTTCTGAAACATGACAAGGATGTGCATCATGAATTGGATTATTTTGGCAATCAATTATGGATAGCCCTTGGATAATTTCATCCTTGGGTGTATTGTTTGATGAGGACAATATGGAAGGTTCTTGGGAAACTTCTAAAGCTGTAGGGATAGATGCCACTGGAGAGTCAATTTGTTTGCGGGGGCATGAGGCATTGCTAGACATAAGTGTATTATCTTGATCTTCCTCAAAGAACTCACTTGGTAATTTCCTTAAGATCCTTGCAATAAGGCCAACTTTGTTTCAAGGTTTTGACATAGTTGTATCTGGAATTTGAACTTGTTTGGCAAGGAGTTGGTTCTGGTCTGATGTCATGTTTTGATTTCAAACTAGATGTTGATCAAATTGGTTTGACATGTTCAAAATTTGGCTTGGTGCATGTTGCAAGTTTTGTTTGTGAATTTGTGATTGTAGTTGTTGACATTGATATGTTGATTGAACTTGTTGATATTCCACCATTGGTTGAACTATTTGTTGACATTGTATAGTTGGTTGGACATATTGTTGAAATTGGACCATTGGTTGTGTTGGTTGTATATGTTGGACCATTGGTTGTGTCTGTTGGAAATACTTGAACTGTTGAACAATTGGTTGTGATGGTTGAAAATATGATTGATAGTAAACACCTTCTTGTTCTTGTTGTGAAGGCAAATAATGTTGTTGTCTCTTTTCTTGAAATTGTTTCATCATCTCTATTTGTGAGAGGAGATCTGGTATGTTTGATTGTTCGATAAGAGATCTTACATCAATTGGCTCAATATTTGGATTTCAACCTGGAAATTTTTGAAACATTTTGGACATTTGTGATCTATTCTTCTCAATGTTTTTCACTTTTTGTTTCAAAATCTCCTTTTCTTGAGCTAGTTTCTCCTCTAGTTTTTGTATTTGGACATTTATATTATCATGATAAGTTTGATCCAAGTTCTGAGACATGTAGAGATTGGATTGACATGATTGATTTCTCAATTGTGATGACATGGCTTCGTAAGAAGGTTGAGACCTCATTTCAATAGACATGTCACTATGCAATGCAACTAATGGGATTGACAAATGCAACCTAAAAGGATGACAATGCAACTTAATGTTTTTGTTGTTTTTCAAGATTTTGACAATCTTTTTGGAATGCAAACCTAAAGACTCAACCTTGGGAAGTTGAAATGAAGTGAAGACCTTAAAGGACAAAGGACCAAATGACAATGTAATGCCCCTACCCTAGTTGGACTTGTAAAACCTGTTTGACCTTGGTTGACTTCCTATGTGGCATTCTTGAATGGTAGGTTAACCATGATGCAATGTGTAGTTTAGATAATGTAAATAATTGTGCATATTTATTATTGTGCTTTTGCATCGATTCTTGTGTAAATGTAATTGTTTCCTAACTCTTGTGATAAATCTTGAGCTAACGCCCTCATTAAATATGTGTATGTATATGTATGCTTGTATGAATTCATGGGTGTAGGAGATTTCAGGTACAACACCGCTTAGGGCGAGGTTCATCTCCTTTGGGATTTGCAAGGTCGAGTATGCTTCCTTCATCCTTAGAATTCAGATTTGGTGGTCATTAAACTCTCGTCTTGCCTTAGCCATGGTCAGGTGAGCATCGTGTGTGGATTCATGGGGCTTTCTTTTCATTGGATTACGTGTCATGTGATTTGGTGGACTTCTTCGATTTGCGTGCCTTGCGCGGGGTAAGTGGAGTTTGCTAACCTAAATATTCAATTCAATTTAATGTGAGGATGTACGCATTAGTAATGTAGGAAATTTAAAATAGGTAGTTTTCTTTTATATGATTAATCGTTAATTTAAAGAAATCGCTTTAATCATTATTGTAGCAAGCTTAAGGTATTTAACTTGGATTAGTGTGCTCATTTACGCATTTGTAGTTGAGAAATTAGAATAAATAAGACTCTTGCATTAGATTAGTCATTTATTTAAAAAGGTCGCTTTATTATGTTATAGCGAGTCAATTTAATAGCTAATTTTAAAATAAACGAATTTAATGAGTTATGCGTTTTAGAAAGGAAAGATTCAAAGTCATTTGAGAAAATAGGAATAAATTCATCATTTTCGCATTTTGGAATAGAAAGGATAAATTTTATTATTAAAAAGAAATTATTTCCTTTTTACTTGTATAGTTGATATAGTATAAAAGATTGATTTTTAGAAAATTAAATTAATCAAAACGCCTTACCCGGTCAATAGTTTCAAAATTTGAAGTAGGCTTAAAATTTATATTGAGAAATTAAAATTTAAAACTCAATAAGAAATAGAAGCATTTTAATTTTCATAAGGAAAGTGAATAAGGTGTAATAAATAATGGAAATGAATGACTTCCAATTTCATTTTCATTTATTTTATTTTAAAAATAAATGCCTAAATTCGAAATTGAAAATTAGGGCAAAAATAGGGTTTCTCATTTAACCTAGTTTGGAAATGTTTTTGGGGGTTCTTTTTTTTGGGGAGCTGGTTTTTGAAAAAAAAAAAAAGAATGTGGAGAAAATGGAGTTCTCTTGCTTGGAGTTGCAGGTGGAGCTCTTCAACAAACTCTTCCTAGAATGCGTTGGAGGTAGGATTTCAACCTACCCTTTTATTTATTGTTGAATCAAAAAAAAAATCTGGTGATTGAATGCTCTCCATGAAATGCTGGAAAAAGATAGGATAGCCATGAATGTCTAAAGATTTAGTTCAGTTTCTTTTTTTTGAAAGTTTGGTTGCCTTGGATTCAAGGGTTATTATGTTTTCTTGAAACATATTGAAGAGAGAAAATGGTTCTGAAGACTCCTTTTATTTTACTGAAAAAAAATGGTGTTCAACTATATTTTTCTTATCAGTTATGTTTAGGCCATGTGTTTCTTTTAAAAAAAAAAAAAAAAATAAAATAAAATAAAATAAAATTTAGGGTTTTCGGGGGGGGGGAGCCGAAGCTCAACCCGTCCCCTTCCCCGCGGCGCCGCTGTAGCCCGCAGGGAACCTACGAAGACCACAGTGTGGCTCGGAGGGAACCCTGCGTCCACACTGTGGGCCGCAGGGAACCTGCGAAGACCATAGTGTGGCTCGCAGGGAACCCTGTGTCCACACTGTGGGCCGCAGGGAACCTGCGAAGACCACAGTGTGGCTCGCAGGGAACCCTGCGTCCACGCTGTGGGCCGCAGGGAACCTTCGAAAACCACAGTGTGGTTCGCAGGGACCTGCGTCCCACAGTGTGGTTCGCAGGGACCTGCGTCCCACAGTGTGGTTTCGCAGGGATCTGCGTCCACGCTGTGGGCCGCAGGGACCTGCGTGCGGGTTCCACCCTCTCTCGAGATGGGAGGTGGGGCCCGCAGGTAGGTTTTGAAAAAAAATAAAACAAAAAAAAAATTTGTTTTATGATATTTTTTTTGTATATATAGAATTTGTTTTAAAACAAGAAAAAAAAAAAATATTATAATATATGCCATGGGGTATGTAAAAAAAAGGATTTTGTAGTATATAGTAGGGAAGTTTATTCTATTTGAAATTAGTTTTTAATTAGCTAAATATTGTTTATATATATATATATATTAAATACGAAATTTGTGTATATATGAATTTGTTGATTTAATTAAGAAAATAAAAATTCATTAGTCATGTATTGTTAAATTTATATTGGTTACATTTAATTTTGGAACCAAATCTAATAGGGAAGTATCCTTGGAGAAGAGATCAAATATTGTCTGTATATGAGTCCTTTGAAATAAAACACCATTGCTAACGTTATGAAATATATTTTAATAAGACGTTGTATTTCTTTTAAATAAGCATTGTCTTTCGATTTGAATGATTAAGATCTTCCGAGAATTTTAGAAATGAAAACTATAGTATAGGAGAGTATGAAATTTGAATCTAAATTATCTTCGTATATTTTGTTATTACTTCATCGATATGCTAGTAAAATGAATGGAAGTTGGACAATGTATTGAGTTGGAAAGTTATAAGTTTAAGATTTGTATTTTCTTTGTTAAAGTGATGGCAAAACCTTGATGTAATTGTTTGGACCCTGTCGTGTTGTCATTGGGACACCTGTTCAGTCTTAGGTCTCTAAATAGGGTACTGTTGGGCAATGGACCCTGTACTTCCTTGTAGCATGCACTATTGATTTTGCTTCTACGTGGAAGACAACTAGGATTTATGGACCAAGGTGGTTATTTGTATATTGATTGTATTCGCCTAAGTGGCAAGATGTAAAAGACTTATCAATTATGTATTCCTAACGATATAATACCAAAGGGGTCTTGCAGTTGAGCAGACCCGGAGATGTAGCCCTTTAGGGGTGAACTCCGAGATCATATCTGTGTTATGCGATGTTTTAGTTTTCTTTATTTCATGCTTTAAGTTATCATGTATGGTTGTTATCTTGTAAGGTGTACGATGGAAATTAACGAATTTAAATCTAAGTGCATAAAATTATTCATCTTGGCAAATGTAGTAATTAGGTTCATAAGAGGATTGTAATTAAAACTATGGAAAGTATTTTGATAATGTGAATTAAAAATTGTAATAGTGGAAAGAATCTTGCCAGATTACATCATTGGATTAACTTGTTCTTAAGCATGTAAATTGATCGAATGTGAATGGGAATACAAAGTTTGAATTAATGTTTTAAAATTCTAAGTTGAAATTTAAAGGATGAAACCTCATATAGATATCTACCTTCTTACCTTAGTAAATGAGTATCGCCATGTTAATTATATTTCGCTTTATCTGATGAATTTACTTAGTTGTTTATGTTTTAATCTTAACAAATAATCTCTATCAGATTAATTTTATACAAAGGATGAACTCAACTAGCCTTCCATAATTATAACCCAAATAAATGAATTTCTTTATGATTGCTAAAAAAAGAAAAAAGAAAAAAAAGAACTAAAAAGGGAAGGATTCAATTAGTTGTTTATACATTAAATCTTAGTAAAAGTACCTTTTCATATTAACTTCATATAACAAAAAAGAGTGATATGCAATAAGATAAATGTATTTTGATCCTAATGTAAGAACGTCACTATGAACTTATATTTTTAATCCTGTAATGATGAATATCATCTTGCTAACTATATTTTAATTTAAGGGATGCTCTCATGTTTCGTAATACATTTTCACCTTAATGAATTTAGCCATCTATTAGTATTAATAAAACTTCAATGAATTCTATGGCTACTTGCATTCTATCCTCCATAAAGAAACTATGAATCTTTAGTTTGGTTATGCTCAAACCTTAATGAGGGAACCACACTCTATTAATGGGAGTTTAATCCTTAATGAATGAATTCTTCTTATTAACCATACTTTTAATATTCAAGAAAGATATCAATGTGGGTGAATATCTTAAAACCGAATGAATGAACTTCGTTATTTAAATTGCATTAAACCTTAAGGGAGGCCTCTTAAATTAATTAGGTGTTAATGTGCATTGAATAAATAACCTCTCAATGGCCTCCTAACCACCAAAGTAAATGAACGCTTCCTATCTATTTTAAGATGTCAAATCATTGAACATATATATAATCATGTCTTAAGCATTATCCCACAATTAAGACATCCAGATTTATGTATCATTTGACGCAAGTTGAGTTAGGTGTAAGGTTATGTAATCGCGCTGGGAAACCTCTTAGGATCATTTGTCCTTCCGCTGTGTTATCTAAGTTTCAGATAACTCCAAATTATCTTAATGTTGTAACTTATAGTTAACTACTCTTAGTATTAATATAAAAAAATAAAATTATTTACACTCTATTTGAGTGTTTTTAACTTAAACCCTTAGGGGTTTCCTGGCGGGGCATTACAGACAATAGGACAAATTGACAATGTCTCACCTATACGCTTGGATACTAAGCTAGGTTTGACAAAAATGATATTAATGAAAGGACAAATTTTAGACAAGGTCAAGACTCCCTAACAACAACTTAGGGTATCATCCAAAGTTTTGATTTTTCAAGTTTGACAAACCAAATTTTTGAGACTAAATGCAAGAAGGCAATGATTATGACAATGACTTAGGATATGACATGAAAATGATCTAAGGATATGATATGACAAGATGAAGCCAAGACAAGATGACAATACAATGATAAGGATATGCGAAGACCAATGACTTGGAATATGCAAAATGCAACCTAGGCAAGACCTAATTTTAGCATGACAAGGATAATGCATGAATGTCACCTAAATGGAAATCTAGCTTGGATATGACAATGAAATGCAAACTTAGGGAAATGATTTTGAACCTAAGTGCAAAATGAGGACGCTTGCAATGAAAAGGACTAAAATGAAGGGAGATGACAATATGCCCTAGGACCTAAGTTGGACTATGCAAAACCTAGCCTAAAGTGACATGAATTTTGAAACAAAGACATTCAATGTTTTGACAAGCCATGTTCAAATGTTGGATGAATACTTGGACAAATTTGGACTTTTGTTTGGATTTTGTTTTGAATTGAAGGTTGTTGATTTTGAAAACCCAAGTTGATTATGAGCACTTTTTAAAGTTTGTTTTTGATTTAACTTTTGACAATCACGGAAGACGAAATGTTTGTTTGACTTTGACTCAAGACAATCAAGCACATTCACAACAAATCCTATGGCTAGCAAGGGTAATATCTGTTGAATCCTCTAACCATAAAATACAACACTCAGCCAGATAGCTAGACGCTTGGTAGCACTGGCTCCCCCTTACAGTGCACTCACTTCTCGAGCATACCAAGCTTCGAGTTCAAGGGGCATCACTTCCCAAGAACTTGCTATGTCTAACTGAGGAGTACATGAGAGGTGTCTTTGGTATGCGCAATCACAACACCTGAGCCAACAGATAGAAGGATTTTGGCATCTAAAAAACAAGAGATTCTAGTAAAGGCATCTGTTCGGGTGGGTATTGATCCGACGAATAAATAGTCACAATACCATTCCAACACCCGTTGTCTACAACTTTCATTGCATCCATAGTTATTTAGAGTGGTTTGAAAGAGCTTGGATTTAGCCCATCACCACTTTGGGTCGTTCCCTCTCACCAATGCCTATATGAAGTGCCAGGCAAATCGGGAGGCAGGCCCAGTTCTAAGGGTTAAAACATGCAACCAAAAAAAAAAAAAAAAAGACATGATAAGCATTGATTTTTTTTGACCTTTAAAAAATCAAATGAGTTTATTGATTCATTTTCATCCTAATTAAGACTAGATGAGATTAATTCCACATTAATTTGAAAAATATTCGATCAATTTAAGCCATGATTAAATGCAATTTGTTGTTTATTTTAAACCCTTTGCATACATGAAATATGGGATTTGTTGTTGTTCTTTGATCCAAATCTTAATTAAAACTATGTGAGAATTGTAGGATTCATTCAAACCTCCTAATTAGGCTATGTGAAGATTTGTTGTTCATTAAATCCCTCTAATTAAACTATGTGAAGATTTGTTGTTCATTGCATGTTAAGAAATCCTGCATAAATCATTGTTTAGACTCCATAAAACCCACATGCAATAATAGATCCTGTCATAAAACCTGCATGCAACAACATATTAGTGTAAAAAACCTACATGCAACAATGGATTAGTCTAAAAAGCCTGCATGCAACAATGGATTAACACCAAAAACCTGCATGCAAAAACAAATCCACACATAAAACTTGAATGCAAATAGCAAATAATTCACGTCAGGTTCACCAGAAAATGTAACTAGGAAATTGGAATGCATCAAAGCAATAAATATTAGCTAACCACAAAGCTAAATTGCAATAAAATCAAATCCTATTACAATCAATAGAAGAATTGAAAATTAGACATTCAAAATAAATGAAAAATCATCACCAATGTCTCTTTCAATTGACCTCCATTTTTCTTCTTTCACCTTCGAATTTGATGTGGATCTCACCTACAAGTACAAAATGCAAGTAGAAAGCAAGTTGTTGAGAGATGAAATTCGCAGCGTAAGGTTACTCAAAAATGTGATTGATTGATTGATTGATTGAAGAAAATCATCCAATTTATAGACAAATTGGAGAGAGGACAAGATTAGCATGAAGAGATTTGAAAGGAAATTCAAATCAAGAATGGCAAGATTATGACAAATGTATGACAATTTCTATGCAAGGTGTATGACAAATTATGCACAAATTATGGCAAGTTGCTATGCAAGATGTATGACAAATTATGACAAATTATGACAAGATTGAAATGCCATTCCCATGAAATTAGGGGAAATATTAGAAAAAATTAAAGAAAATAGGAGAAATAGAAATTAGGAATTAGGAGAAATTAGCAAATTAGAAAATTGAAGAAAAAGATGAAATAGAAATTAGGTGAATTAATTAATAGGTTTTCATCCATTAATTAATTCATGAAAGAGACCTAGGACTAAATAAATAGATTTATTTAACCCACAAAGAAGAAGAAAAGGATTAAATGAACAAATCATAAAACCTAGAAATAAGAGGACAAGGAATTAGGTCAAGACAACAAGAAATTAATGTAGGTTCGATCATGATTCTGATTGGCAAAGGACCAATGTTGATAAATGATTGAGATTGGTTGACAAAAATCAATGACAAATTGACCAAGATTGACAAGGAGATCAAATTGATAGGCACCAATTGATGAGGAACAATGACTAATCAATCCAAATTGACATGATTGAAAAGGACAAGGATCAATGACGAATCGATCGCAAAATGACAAGATTGACAAGGACAAGGATCGATGACGAATTGATCGCAAAATGACGAAATTGACAAGGACAAAGATCGACCAAAATCATGACTGAAGATTGCTATCGACAAGACCTAATTCGAAAGTGAGAAAAATGAGGAATGTAGAAGAAGGACTCGATGCTCACAAATGATAAAGACCAAGTGCCTTATGGAGCTGCTTTTATGGTAATCTTGCTGCGACGTGTAACAACATTGCAAGTGGAGCTTGGATTTTTGATGGTTATAGTTGCAATTTGTTCACTGGCATCGTATAGGTGATTCACAGTATAATTATACGCTGCTTGCGTATAATTGGTGGTATTTGTGTGTCTCCCTGAAGTAGAAGGACCCCTTTGATCTTGTGATGGAAGTGGATTTTTAAACATAAGATGATCATTATTTGTTGTCTTTGGGTCATGTCCATCGATTTTGATTTCTCCTTGGTCAATAAGATCCTGAATAAGATCTTTCAATCTGTGACAATTGCTTGTCTTATGTCCTCTCCCTTGATGGAAATCACAATGTTCAGTATCCTTCCACCATGAAGGTTTGACTTGAGGTTCATAATTTGATGTTTTGGGCAGGGTTACCAGATTTTGAGAAACTAGTTGACGTAATACTATTTTGATGGGTTCCCCTAAGGGAGTGTATGTTCACTTTGGTTTTTGTTGACGCGGTATGGGTTCATCATGAGATGTGATGCAACCTTGATTTAGAGGAGCAACTGTGTTAGTCTGAGGTGGGGGATTCTGTCCTGCAAATCAAACTACAGGTTGCGCACTTTTGATAGTTCTTGCATCCACAACCCCGTCATTGACAACTTTTTTGTTTTTGTTCCCGAAGCTTGGTTTGTCACTATTGAAGCATGGACGAGGGCCATCCTTTGGTTCATTGTAGATTTTGATAAGTCCTTTCTTGATGAGAGCCCGCTCACATTTTAAACCTTTGGTGATCATGTCATTGAAAGAATCTATGTCTTTTATGTCCAGGTGAAATTCAATTTCTTTGTTTAAGTTGGAAATAAATATTTCCACTAGTTCTTTTTCAGGTAACTGAAGAGAACGTCTGCTAGACATTTGACGCCTTCATTGCAAAAAGACTGAAAATAGTTCACCTAGTTTTTGTTTAGTGTTACATAGATCAACCATGGTGATATCATGTTCAATGTTATGTGAGTAATGTGCCAAGAACTTCTGGATGAGTTCTTCAAATGTCCTAATGCCATCGGGTAATCGGGAAAACCATGATGTGGTTGTTCCTCCCAAGCTTTGGGGAAAAAGTTGCATTAGGTATGTGTCCTTGTATGCCACTTCGAGGCAAGCTGAATGGAATTCTCTAACATGATCACGAGGATCTCCTTTTCCTCTATACTTTTCGAACTTGGGTGTTTCAAACCCTCGTGGAAAAGGTGGCATATTAAGATTCCTATCAAAGGGATAGGGACAAATGTCATTGAGTGAGAATTGATTAGTTTTCACACCACTATGAAGTTGCTGGGCGAGATTTTTGACTTGTTGCCGCAACATGTAGGTGGTGGATTACCTTGATGAAAGTTGTATCTAATGTGCTCTCGACCTCTTTCATCCTGATTACGACTTTGATGTTCTGATGGTTGTCTTAGCTGTGCAAGATGAAAGTCAGAGGGTAGTTTGGCTCCTTCTTGAGCAAGTTTTAAAAAGTGAGCATCAACATTACTCTTGAGTATCTCATCAAAAACTCTATTGAAGAGAGGGTTGTGTTGGGCCCTTTCTATTGCCGTAGGTGTAGGAGTGCCTGGATTATCATCATTTATGTTTCCTCCAAGGGCTTCTTGGAACTCATTGATATTTTCCTCCTCTTCCTCTTCAATTTCTTGTTGTCTAGATCGTGACCTTGTATGAGCCATTTTGTTTACAAGTTTTTGTTGAAGTTGGGTGAAAATGATGATGAGTTGTTAATGAAATGAAAGATTTATGGTTGGTGTGGTGTGTTACATATGGATCTTTAGCACTTAAAGGTGGATGTTACCAAAGTTTTCTTCTTGAATTGCTTGTTGTTTTTGATAAAGTTTGTTGTGATAAGGTTTAGAGAAATCTGAGATGTGTTATAGACTTAACTACCTAGTAATGAGAGGATTCACTCATAGACTAGTTTTAACCTGCGTAGAAATGTCTCTTAGGATAAGTTTATCCTAGATGTAGAGATAATCTAAAAAGTGATGCTTTGTGTTTGATTTAAGCAATTTTAAAAATAGAACTTAGGACAAAAAAACCTCTTGAGTGGGTTGAGAGTTGGGATGGAGTTGATGAGATATGGATATGATAATGGATGGAATGTTTAACCTCAATAAAAGCTTTGTGTCACATATGGGACAAATTCTTCCTCTTCTCTTTCAGGATTTGGTGGCATTTCTTGAGCTACGTTGTATGTGATACAAATGTTTGGAAAGAAGTCAGGGTTGATCTTGCCTCCTTGGTTTTTGTGATAACTTAAAGCTCTATATTGCATAAAAGTTCGATGGTTTAATGACTCTTGATCAAATTCATTTGATTTTCCTTGAAGATAAAGATGCATGTGACGTAGAAAAGCTCTATGAGAGACAAAGATTTGTCTATTTAGATAGAAGAATTTCCTCCTTTTGATTAAAGCCTTTGAGCTTAATGGCCTTCTCTTCAAGTTGATGTTTTGATGAAGATTCTTTTTCTCAAGATGTGAAGAATGGTCATAAAGTTTGATACTCTTGCTCTTTGTTTTTGATCTTTTGTTGGTGTTTGGAAATGTTTATGTTGGATGAATACTTGTCCTTGGAATTTGATTTTTTTGATTCTTTCTTTGACAAGAAAACAAAGCAAGCACACAAACACAAGAATGTTGCCTCAAAAGGCACAAATAAGTATGGGTCTAGATCAACCCAATTCTTGGAATTTTTATGACCCTTTCCTGTAAATGTATTTTAGGTGTTTTCCAAAGCCTAAAGTCGGCTCAATTTGCACTGGTCTTGACTCAAAATGAAAACACTTCAAACACTCTTTATCCCTAAGGTCAAATGGCTAGTTGCGATAAATTCAGCCCACATCTTGATATTTCTTCGACTTTGGTACTACATACCTTATGAATCCTGTCGTGGTAGGTAAGGATGTGATATACTAAGTCTTGCACGAGCATAAAAAATAGATGATCCCTATGATGGGGGAGTCATCACTTTCATCAAGCCACAAGTGACTTTTCAAAAAGCTATGTTTCTACTCAAGGAAATATGTATGGTGAGTATCTTGGGAGCAAAACCATCTATGCTCTTGCACTGAATTATATCACAAATATCCTCAATCAATAGAACGGGTGGGCTAGTACTTAAAGGCTTTTAGTCATTTTCGATGTCTTTGGACATAAGTTCATTCTGCAGTGACTCACTTAAGAGCCTTGTAACTTGTGGTGGGGCCCATTTGTCCTTTCGGCAAGTTACACTGTAGGAACAACTATACCCAAGGCTACAAATTTCGCTCTCACCTGATTTCTATAGCGGCTCAAAGGATTTACCATGCGAGGTCATTCCCAAGAGTGATGTGTCTCTTGGCAGGCCTCTCTTAAAAAGATAAAACTTGAGTGTTACTAACACTTTTCTCTTGCACCTAGGACCACGAAAGCCAAGGGAGAGGATAGTGTTTGTTAGAAGTAGGACCACTCGACAAACTCTGCACAAGTGTGCCAATCACAAAAAGCACTTGTTCTTTTTAACTGATTTTCATTGCAATGTGATCTAACTATTTGGAGATGTTGCTCCAACAATCATGGTGTTCTTTTTAACTTTCAAAGGCAAAATGTGTTGTAAAATAGGAACTTGAAATCCTGGTCAATTGAATTGAAAAACACATTTTTGCTTGAAGTAAAATCACTTGCAAAATGAGACAAATGGATTGTTCCTTTTATTTGCACCAAAATTTGAAGTGTGGATTGTGAGTTTTACTTAAGTTTGATGCAATAAAAGGATTTTTTTTTTGTTTTGTTTTAAGCACCAAAAGGAGAGTGTATCCTAACTTGCAAGAAATGAATTTGTTCAATTTTATAGCACCAAAACAGATGTTGTCCTAACTTGCAAGAAATGAAAATTTGTTTGTTCAATTTTATAGCACCAAATGCAAAATTTTCATTTTTAAACAAGTAAATGAAGTTAGTTTAGACCTGCACAAGGAACAAGTGGTTAGTAAAATCCAAAATAGGGAGGGCTTCCAAAAGCCTAAGAAAAATTTCTTTTTGGTTACGTGATGTGTTTTTTACAACATTCTATTACAACAACGCCATTCTGTGTGCAAACAGAAGCTTTATTTAACACAAACGCGCTAATAAGAAGACAACAACGCTAAAAGAAAAACTTGGACAACAAATGCAAAAAGTGCCAAAACAAGCACAAATGCACCAAAACAAGCACAAAAGCGCTAAATAAAGGTCAATAGCGCCAAACTTGAGACAATAGCGCTATTGTAAACACAATAGCGCTAGAATATCAAATTGTAATAGCGCTACAACGTGATCAAAAGTGCTAAAGTGCGACTTGTGTGTCAAGCTCAAGATGAAAACAAGTTAGTTGTGTTTTTAAAAAATGTTTTTGGGTGTTTGGATTCACGTCGGGTTCACCAAATGATGCTCTACCAAAAGGGTTAGAAAAATCTATTCAATGACAACACACACATAAGAGAAAAACGTTAGTGTTAGCAACAAAAGATTATTCTAAACAGGCATATCAAAAGAGATACCAAAAACATGAGAGAAGATTTAACTAGGAAAGTAAATATGATGAGGCATCTCCAAATGCCTCCTAACATGCTCTTAGCTCCTTCTCCTTTGTTCCTCTCCTCTCCAAGTTCCAAACTAGTGTAGCTCTCAACAACTTTTTGCACTATGGATGCTTATGGAGGTTTGAGATTGAAGTATTTACTCTAAATGTGAATAAAAAGCTAATGCTAGATGCTATGATATTAAAATGATTTATTTCAAACCAAAGTGACAAGATATTAGTGGTTTATGCTAAATGCTCTCTAAAATTATCTATAACTTAGATGCATGCAAGTTTTCAGGATTTGGATTATGAAGAAATGGGCTCTATTTATAGAAAAAATGGAGCAATGGATGGTTGAAATTGAGTAATCTCAACAAGGGTCAAGATTGAATGATATTCAATCCATGTGATGGCTTTCAACCCAATCCAAAGATGACAAGTGTCAATGTGAGATAGGTTGAGAGGAGAGGGAATAAGCATTAAATGCTTGACATGACCTGAGGGTTAACTTGGGAGTTATGGTCAAGGTTGGGTTGAATGAATAAATTCTTTATTCAAAGAATAAAGCTTTTATCCAATGGATAAAATCTTGTGCAAAGGCAAAAGGGATAACCATGGTCAAAGAAATAAATGCTCAAGGAGACACATGAGTGCAAGTTGAAATAACCATAAATGGTTATGTAAGAGCCATAAATGGTCATGTAAGAGCCATTAGTGGTCTTGGAAGACTTTGGAGGTTAAATTGTTGAACACACAAAGCATTAATTGCTTTTCAAAGACTTTGAAGTCTGAGAATTGACTTCAAGTTGCTTAGGATTGTGACAATAATTAGGGGATGAATTAGGCTAATTAGGAAGGGTTTAGAAGAATCTAGAAGGGGGTTTAGGAAAGCAAGTGGATTTAGTGGGGGAGAGAAAATAGGATTTTTATTTAAAATAAATTAATTTATTTCAATAAATGTGTGCAAGTTGCATTTGTAGGAAAATGCAAGTGGGGGGGATAAATGATTTAAATAAATGTTTTATTTAATTTATTTAAAAGAGGAAAAGGGGATTAAATGAAATAAATATGATTTTTTTATTTAATTGATTTGTGAATTTGGTATAATGAATTAATTAAAATAAATTGAATAATTTATCTAATTAATAGGAGAATGATTGAAAGTGAATTAATTAAATATTAATTTAATTAACTAATGGCTTAGTAGATTTTTTAATCAAATAAATATGAAATATTCATTTAATTAAAATGGACAGATTTATGTGGCTACATAAGTAATATTCACTTATTGGCTAGTGAGCGAATATTGTGGGTCACAAATCCCATGTAGGTTTTTTCGACACCGGGTTTCCTCGTTAAAAATATTGTGTTATGGTGTGCTTTCTATGTTGTGGTTATCGATCTTATTTACAACATTATTTCTGGTTTACTGGTACACCGTTTTGGCATGCAATTCATTTAATAAGTTAAGAAAATCCATTAACCGGTTAGATACTGATTCACCCCTTTCTCTCAGTATCTTTGGGAATCCTAACATAGGATTTGGTAATATTTAACCAAGATCACCATCAAACTTTTGACAAGATTCACCCTCAAATATCTAGCTAGAGTCACTTTTAGATTGAGGATACTCACAAGAAAGTCATCTCTCTTTAACAAATGTTCCTGAAGATAAAATTAGTGAGATAATGAATGATCCTAGAGTTGAGAAAACTTTGGATAAACTATTATTTAAGGATCCTCTAGGGTACTTTATATATGTTAAAGAGAAAATTACGTTGAGTTCTGAGTATCAAACACAAATGGGTGACTCAAAACTATAATTGGTTTTAGCACATGAGAAAAAAAATCTTGTCTCATAACAAGTTCAAATAAATCAAGTTTCAGAATAAGCAAACACAAATTTTGTTTCAGAACAAGAGACAAAAATACCTTTAAAAAAAGAACATAGTTATTTAACTTTATAAATCCTGCCAAAACTAATATTTGAACTATTGGTCAATACTTTGTTTGACATGGTGTCACCAACACCTCAAATGATTAATACATATATAAACCTGTATGCAATAGTGATACCAACAATGACAACAAGAACACTAGCAATTACATTTCAACCTAATATGTCAAGTGGTCCTCAACGAATCAACAACCGGTTGCATAAGACACATTTACATTTACCACAGGTATGATAATTTTACCTCATGTAGAACCAAACACGAATACACAAAAAAGTGTTTCATTATTGGTAACTTGCCCTACATTACACACAACTTCAACAAATTTCCCACCGAGGAGAACAAACACAAATATTCAAACAAGTGAAAACTTACCAAGGTTACACATAACTAAACAAACAAATTTTCCTCCAGTCATGTCTCAAGTTAGCTTGCCTCCTCTTATGTCTTCAAATGCATCAATTGTGTCACAAGACAACATGAATGTAGTAACAAGTATGCCCTTCATTGGGCATTAACCAAATGCAGTCAATATGGAACCAACTCAATCAACAAATGTCTTACAACATGCTAGCATAAATATGCTATCACAAACAAAGCCTCCCAAGCAATAAAAATGCCAATCCAAAATTCTTAGTAATTTACTGGGAAGACTAGGCTACCCACAACCAACAACACAAAATCTATGGACTACCACTCATTACCAACAATAAATGCAATTGATGATACAAAATCAACATGACCATTTAGTACCAACCACAACAACAAACCATGGTACAATATATCCTATAACCATAACAATAGGCACAACAACAACCAACAATTCAACATGTCCAACAAACACAAGAAATTATGTAATAACCCATTCAACCAACTGTGCAATTTCAACAACATGTCCAATAATACGTACAACAACCAATGATCCATTATGTCCAACAACCAAGACAAACAATACAACAATAAAATTTTCAACTAGTATCATAATTCCACCAACACATTCAATTAGGCATGCAGCAACATGTTCAACAAAGTACACATTTCCAACAATATATGCAACTAACAACATAGTTTCAACAAGTGCAACCGACTATACAATACCAACCACAAGTGCAACCAACTGTGCATTACCGACATCAAATTCAATCCACGATTCAATATTAACCACCACAACTAGTAAATTATTACCAAAACATGTCAACGACAAAACTCGGGGATCAATCTAAGAATATGACAACCACAAGTACCCTGAGAAGTCAACATTTTGGATATCAAGATCAAAATCTATTTAGAGGCACAATGTATTAGCAAAGAGAAAATTCAAACATGAATGATGAGCTTATAAGGTCATCACCTTCTGATTTAATGACTCAACAAATTAAAAAACTGGCATGACAAGTGAAATCCATGCAAACCAAAGGTACGAAAAAGGGTTACACAAAGAAGGATATATGTCCTAATCTAGTTGAAAAAAGTTTATATATGCATCCCTTTCCTAATAATTTTGAGGTACCAAAATTTTAAAAATATAAAGAGAAAGGAGATCCTAAATAGACCACATTAGGGAATTCTATTTATCTTGCATAAAGGTTGTGTATGTTGACACATATCTTATGCACCTATTCCCTCAAACTATCTCAAGTCAAGCAATGGATTGGTTTTCCTAATTACCCAAAAACATAAAATCATAGAATGCATTAGTATAAAATTTCCTAGCTCATTCGCCTTTAACATTGACAATGAGGTCACCATAATAGATATGTGCAACACAAAATAAAAGACCGGAAAACCTTTCATAACATTCTTGCAAAGATGACACAACCTTCTCAGTCGATGCTCGCGTGTCATTCCTAATGACCAATAAGTGAACTTATTCATTAATAATTTAATACTAGAGAACTAATGTATGAAATAAAGGTCAAAAGTCCCAACACAATTAAAAATCATCAAACAGGGGACAAACATTGAAAAGGCTCTCATATAAAGAGGAACTATTAAGATTTTCAAAGACACAAATGATAAAAATAAGTTTTGGCCAAGAAAAAAGAATGTCATAAATGATGGAGTAGTTGTCATGAGAATAGTCAACAATGCACAACCAAAAATCATTTCCGAAGGACCAACAATGCCAAACACACAAACACCCAATCAAACTCAATGACAATATCAATCAATGAATATAGTTCAACAAAAACAATAATGCAGACCTCCTAGAACTAGTTATGCACTTCCCAAGCAATTTACACCCTTGGGAGACACCATTGAATTAGTTCTAAAATAATTACTTTAGTCAAATTTCGTGTGATTTAAAAAAATAATAAACAAGCTAAGTCTGGTTGGTGAAATGTTAATGAATATTGTGAATATCATTATACAAAAGGACATAATATTGCTTCATGTTTTCAGTTAGAGAACCTCATACAAGATCTAATTGACTAAAGTTTAATTGAAGTATAACCTCCTCCAAGATTTTCCAATACTGATAACACTATTTTCAAGACTTCACTACTTGATCATGGGAAAGGAGAAGCCTCCAGTTCGGGTTCCAACGCCAAAGGTAGTGTGAATTATACTAAAGCCCCCCATGACTACAAAATAAATTATATCCAAGAAATAGATAGTCATGTGTCCACAATAACTTTTAAGGAGAAAAGTTCTCAGTGCACAGTATTTGATGGTCCAAAAATAATTTTCAAGGAGCTCCTCCAAAGCTAGAAGAAACTAGTTAGTGTTGTGCCTGTGAAGTGTATACCTATTATTGCAGCAAAAAACACTCAATAGATCATTACAAGCATGGTTAATGAGTTTAAAGCAAAGAAAGATAAAACCATAGCTAAGCGATCTATCACCTCCTAGTAAATGCGGGTATGAATTTTTCTCTTAGATCTTGTCATGCGAATTCTAGTGACTTGACTACACTTAAATGGAGGATTTAAATGATAAATGATGCATTTAAGCTAGCAATGATAATGATTAAGCTACATGATTCCATGATTATGCTAGAAAATAAGTATATTTAAGCTAAAATTGAACATGATGACAATGCTAAAATGATATTGCTAAGAGCTATATGACTATAGTAACAATGCTTGAATGCAAATGAGATGGGATCCTTATTGCTCCAAAGTGGGGTCTATTTATAGGATTTCCAAGGCCAGGGGTGAGGTGGCAGGAATCAACGGTCAAGATTGAGTTTGAAGATATCAATGGTGAAATTGGAGGAGGTTGAAGAAGATGTTGGATGAAAGGGAACATTGTCATCTCCATGGTGACAAGTATCAAGAAGATTCTAGAAAGGTTGGATGAAAGGGAACATTTGTCATCTCTATGGTGACAAGTGTCAAGAAGCTTTTAGAAAGGTTGGATGAAAGGGAACATTTGTCATCTCTATGGTGACAAGTGTCAAGAAGCTTTGCTCATGAGAGAGCAAGTGTCTAAGGAAAGGGGACATTGTGGTTAGGATGTGCAAGATAGGATGGTTAATTAAACCCGGGGTTAGATGGAATGAGTTAGGATTAGAAGGGGTTAGGTTAGGTGGTTAGAAGTTAGGAGAATTTGAATTTAAAAATTCAAATAATAGGAAAAGGCTAATTAATCTCAACAACTCATAAATTGATTTGTTTTAATTAATTAGGGGATTTAGAAGAAATGAATTTAATGATGAATTTGATGGGGGAATTAATTAATTTGAATTAATTAATTAAAGGGGATTATTGAAATGAACTTATTAAATAAATCCTTAGATTTATTAATAAGTAGCTGAAAGGAGGAATTTAATCAAATTGCTTAGTGAATTCAATTAAATTAGGAAGAGGGATTAATTAAATAATTTCTTATTTAATTAATTATATTCAGACCATTTTTTAGGTGTATACAATTATTACAATCTCCTTGACCATCTAGGTAAAACACCTGCACAAATTTCCATTCTTGAATTGATGCACACATCTCCCATGCATAGGGCTCTCTTGGACAAAGCTTTGCAAGATTCTATGATTCCCACAAATATAAATGTTGACCATTTTCAGGACATGATAGGCCACCTTGCTGCTACTCAACATGTTGCCTTCATAGAAAATGACCTCCCACATGATAAACCTAACCACAATGATCCCTTACATTTAAAAGTCTTTTTCCACAACTGCAAAATTAGATGTCTTCATAGATGGTGGAGTCTTAATATCTACATCTCAAGAGTTATAGTCACTCTTGGATATTCTAAAGATGATAGATGCTTTCATTCTTTTACTTCAATAAATGGTAATTGCTTAACCAACATAGTAATCATTTTGCTAGTTGGTTGTAGCTGAAGAGGGGTTGTTAGTGAATACTATGTAGTTAACACCAAAGTAGTAAATGTGTGAACCTTTGTTGCCATCTCTCAAACATAGGCCTTAGTACTAGCAACATTTCTTTACACCATCACTCTACTTGTAATAAGGCTTGATATCCTTGGTATACCTCCTCAATTTTACCCAATATTTAAAAAAACATATGTTTTATAATGCTTTCCATAATATTTGAGGCTTTCTCCTTTGCAATCTTCCTCATAAGAAGCAATACCTCCTCCATAACATCAAGTTTTATTTCATACTTATTGAGTTTATCCTTCAACCTAGCTACTTTATCTATAAAGGACTCCCGTTGAGTCATTGCTGGAGGTGTTAGGATTGGCAAAATTTGCTAGATTTTTTTGTCAAAAAATGCTCTTAGTTCCGCTCATGCATGTGTTAGGGGTTTTGAATTTTTTCCCAAGTATCAAAGAAACATACGTTATTCTTGGCCTATTTCCCTTTTGTTTTAATTATTTGTTGACTTGTTGAACTAGTTAGCGAAGCCCTTAGTTACAACTTTAAGCTTGTTACACCATTTAATGATCAACCCCTTTGCATTAGGACTTCAAGCATTTACTGGCTTTAATATTTACTCAAGTCTAATGTTAGAGTGTTTTAAACTTTCCTAGCCAATGCCCCCCATACCCTCCAGCAAGTCAAATTAATTCAGCACATGCAAAATATTGATCACTTAAGTAATCCTTGTCTTGTAGACTCCATAGTTGTTTATTGTTTCATTTTTGTGCACTTACAGAAGTGCCAAGTATTAAGGTTTAACCCTACAAATGGCATTCAATAGTAAAAATTTGTATCTGTGGAACTACAGGGTGGTGAGAATAATGGTGATGAAATGAACATTGAACACCCTACAGTTGTGCAGGTGAAAAGTAAGGTTTATTTGATCACTTGCAGATGTGTGGGGGAAATGAATGAAAGGTGAGTCGTATAGAAAAGGGTGTTAGTCTATAGATCCACAAGTAAAAGATAATGTTTAAACATGGACTTTCAAAGCTACAAGAAAGAGGGTAAAGTGATGTGTACCTCATACTTCCATAGGTAGCAAAGTATGAAGTGAAATGAACTTGCAGAGCTATAAGAAGTGCATAAGGTGACAAAGTGGGCTTGAGAACATTGAGGTGACATTAACATAAATGCATAAGCACAAGAGAAGTATAGAATTGATCACCACAGAGGAAGAGGAATATCCAATCATCATTAGAGTATGAAAAGTTGAATCAGGTTTGTTCGAAATGTACACATGGAAAGACGAATGGATAGGGTTTGAATGACTACCAAATTATAATTGCTTGCATCAAATGCATTAATATGGACATGATTGAAGTAATCTATGAGTCAAGAGAAATAAATACAGTGATCAAAGCACCATTTTTTACCTTGTATATGAGAATTCAAAGGTGATGAAGTGTAGCAACGATGAAGTGACTCTAGCATGACTGCAAAGTTAGGGTTCTAAAGGAGCGAATCAAAAAAATAAGTAAACCTATGCCTTTGTTCTTATACTATGGTAATTGTAGTTTCTTTTGTGTCTATTCTTTGATTTTTTCAAGTAGAAAAAAGTTATAGCAAAACCCTAACTTGTCTTAGTTATCAGTATGCCAAAGAAGAGTGAATCATATAGCAAGAAAGGGAGGAAGGTGCTAGAGGTGGTAGTAGCCATGTCTAAAACAAGCAATGCACCAAATGTAGAGCCTCGTGTTGAGCCTATTTTAGAACCAAGTGAAAGATCTAGTATAGTTCATACTATTGTTCCAACTGATCCAAAACCTAAAAAACATAGGGCTCCAAGGAAAAGAAAATACACAACCTCCATTTCTCAAGAACCTAAACCCAAAAATATGAGGGCCCCAAGAAAGAAGGAGGATGCCCCTGTACAAATCCAAATCCTAGCCCATACTCAAGCATAAGTACATGAGCCACCAACCCTCTATGTATTTAGGGAAGATCATGTGGGTGCTGCAAAACAACTTCTAGAGGAGGGGAAGAGGTCTTATTCCCAAGATATTTTGGATCTCCTCCCAGAATTGAGCACAAATTGGAGAGATAGAGGAATTTTTATAAATGCATGTGCTCACTATGAAAGTTCTTGCCTTTCTATCACAAGATGGAGCTTATTTTTATAATTTTACAAGAGGAGAAATAAACCTATTATGTTGTCCAACCCATGGTCCCTGGGCTTGGCAAGGTTGATTGTACTTGATGTTTTTATTGAACTTGACCTAATTATGTTAGTACCAGAGACAATCGAGAGGGGGGGGGGTGAATCAGTTGTCTAATAAATTTAAACCAAAAACCATTTAACCAGCTTAATGCTTAATACTGGTAAACCAGTTAAGTATGCTGATAGACAGTGTTAACAGTAAATTGCTATACCGGTAAATATTAATGCATGAAACATAAACATGAAGTCATCCACAACACATAACACCAATATTTGTATGTGGAAATCCTGTAAGGGAAAAAAACCATGGTGGGAAACCTTACCCACAATCAGATGATACTACTGCAGATAGTAAGTGTACATAAATGGGGTCTACACATGTAGAAAGGCCAATAGCCTAGAGCTCACTGCTCAATTACAAAATGGGAGTCACATTGACTATAGTTGGATGGTTAAATCCAACAATAATGTACTCCACAAAATAGCATCTTCATATGCTAGATTCAGTACCGGTGTAATGCTGATATGCTTCTACAAAAACCTAGCTTCACCTTCAAATGATGTCTTCATGTATAGCTCGGCTTAATCTCACATATACCTTCTCATAATTCTTCTTCGCATTCCACATTCGATCTTACATTTATATCATAACCTAAGACCAATTTTAGTAGGTCGGCTCTACAAGATATTACAATAAAAACATTTTACAAACAATATAATATCCGATGCAATAACTAATTGAACATGTCAGCTTAATGCATTTACAATAATAATAAATCATCTCCATAGCGTGCCATACTGATCTGGAAAAGATAAACCTACCGGTGTAACCCTAGGTAACCCTGGACCTATTTGCCGGTAAAAGCAAATATGTAAATATGATTATACCAATGATTAATTCTTCAAAACAAAGTGTCCACATGATGTATTCAACATTACCAAGTGTCTTCCATATTATTCCAAGTGTTGGTGATCATTATATCCTATCGGTGAACCATATACCAGTAACTGTGCAATAGTTGCTTGTCGGTGAATGTTGCTGGATCTCCAAAGTGCTAGTGTTTCAGTAGTTGTTGACATCAATGACAAAACCATACCAAAATACCAACAATCTCCCCCTTTGGAATTGATGGCAACACAAGATGGAAAAACCATCAAAGTGCCAAAATAGAAATGCCAAATACCAAAAACCAACAATCTCTCCTAAACAACAATCTCTCCCCCTGGGAGCAACATTTGTTTATCCAAAGATTTATTTTCAATACCAATCTCTCCTTGAAAGATAAGTGTTTTTCCATAGATATCTCTCCCCCTTTGACATCAACCAAAGTTACAAACATCAAGTTCATATACAAAATACCAATCAATTCAATATACCAACTACTCCCCCTGAGAAGTAGCTTCCTCATCAAAGACCGGAGTAAACGATTTGTCTTTCAATTCTGTCGGTTGATGACAATCATCAACTGTCTAAGTCTCTACCGGTGGTGGTATGACTCCAAGCTGATCTCTGCGATATTCAAAAGTCTCCTTAGGCAAAGGTTTTGTAAAATATCTGCAAGTTGTTCTTTAGTATTCACATAAACTAGTTTTATCTCTTTTCTTCAACTTTTTCCTTTAGAAAATTCAATTTGATAGAAACATGTTTTGTTTTAGAATGTAATACCGGATTCTTAGATATATCAATTGCTGCAGTGTTATCACAATATATAGTAATAGGTTCCTTGCATTTTACCTTTATGTCTTTCAGCATTTGCTTAAGCCATAGTACCTGTGTACAGTTAGTTGCTGCTGCAACATATTTTGATTCTGCTATTGATAAAGATGTACAACTCTATTTCTTACTCAACCAAGAAACTAATCTCTTGCCAAGAAAGAATGCTCCTCCAGTTGTGCTTTTTCTATCATCCACATCTCTTGCCTAATTTGCATCTGTGTATGCAAATAGATCAAAATTTTCATCTCTAGGATACCATAATCCAAGATTTGAAGTGCCTTGTAAGTACCAGAAAATCCTTTTTACTGTTGATTCATGATTTTCTTTAGGATTACTTTGAAATATAGAAACAATACATACTGCATTCATAATATCAGGCCTGGTTTGTGTCAAATACAGTAAACCTCCTATCATAGATTTGTATCTAGTTGGATTGACAGGTGTAGATTCATCCCTTTGAGATAATTTGTCATTTGTAGTCATAGGTGTGCTTATCAGTTTAGAGTTCTCCATCCCAAATTTCTTTAATAATTCTTTCAAGTACTTGGATTGACTAAAAAATATACCTTTATCAGTCTGTGAAATCTGCAATCCTAAAAAGAATTTTATTTCTCCAATCATAGACATTTCAAATTCTTGTTGCATTTTAATAGAAAATTCTTTACATAATCCATCTTCTCCTCCAAAGATTATATCATCAACGAATACTTCTATAATCAAGATGTCATCATTAGTTATTTTGTAATATAAATTGCTATCTGCATTTCCTTTAGTAAAACCAATATTTAAAAGATACTTATCCAGCCTAGCTTACCAAGCTCTTGGGGCTTGTTTCAATCCATACAGAGCTTTTCTTAACTTGCAAACCATATCATTGTCATCTATCAAAGAAAATCCATCAGGTTGTTCAATATATACTTCCTCTTCAAGATCTCCATTCAAAAATGCACATTTAATATCCATTTGATAAACTTTGTAGTTCTTGTGAGCTGCAAAAGCCAAGAATAATCTAATTGCCTCAATTCTAGCTACTGGTGCAAAGTTTTCATTGTAATCAACTCCTTCTTTCTGAGAATATCCCTTACACACTAGTCTTGCTTTATTTCTGACAACCTTACCATCTTCATTAAGTTTGTTTCTAAATACCCATTTGGTTCCAATTACATTTTTATCTTTAGGCCAAGGAACTAATGTCCAAGTATTATTTTTCTCAATTTGTCCTAATTCTTCTTCCATAGCTTTAATCCAAAATTTGTCTTCACATGCCTCATTGATAGATGATGGTTCAATTTGAGAAATAAGATATACCTCTTCATTTGCCAATCTTCCTCTTGTCATAACTCCTTTAAATTTGTTTCCAATTATCTAATCTTCAGAATGATTCAATCTTACATACCGGGGTGTCTTAGTTTGCTGTTGTTCTTCAATTACTGTGGAATCTTTTGATGGTACCGGGGTAACTGGATCTTCATTCTGTACCAGTGGATTTAGTGTAGGTTCATTTATCACAATTTCTATTGCCGGTTTAGAGTCTATATACCTTGAAGTTCCTCTGAATTGTTCATCAATCTTTACATTTGTACTCTCAACAATTTTCTGCAATCTCTTATTAAAACATCTATATGCCTTGCTTTTAGATGAATAACCAAGAAATATTCCTTCATCACTTCTAGGATCAAATTTTCCAATATACTCATCTCTTCTAATATAACATTTACTTCCAAAAATTCTGAAATACTTAAGAGTAGGACTATTACCAAACCATAGTTCATGAGGGGTCTTACTGGTTTCACCTTTGATGTGAACTTTGTTGAATGTATAGACCGTTGTGCTAACTGCTTCTCTCCAATATACATGTGGTAGATTTTCTTCAGATAAGATACTTCTTGCTGCATCAAAGATAGTTTTGTTTTTTCTTTCAACAACTCCATTTTGCTGTGGTGTCCAAGGTGCTGATAACTATCTTCTGATTCCATTCACTTCACAGAATGTATTAAAGTCCTTAGATGTGAATTCTCCTCCTTGATCTGATCTTAAACATTTGATTTTCTTACCTGTTTCATCTTCAACCATTGCTTTGAATAGTTTGAACTTTCCAAGTGCTTCTTATTTTTCTCTGAGAAAAGTAACCCAACACATTCTAGAATAATCATCAATAATTAGCATAAAATATCTATCACCTTGTAAGCTTTTAGTTCTAGCTGGACCACATAAATCAGTGTGAATTAAATCAAGAGCATTATTGGATTTTTCTGGAATACTTTTGAAACTAGCTCTAACTTGTTTTCCAAATTGACATTCCTTACAAATTGTATTATGAGGTTTCACAATTTTAGGTAGATCTCTAACTGCCTTAGAAATGCTGATTTTTACCATGCAATCAAAGTTTACATGACATAGTCTCTTATGCCATAAGCAACTTTCATCTATATGTGCAATCAAGCATGCCTTTTCACTGTTATTCAAATGACAGATATTACCTCTAGTCTGATTACCAGTTGCAATTTCCAAACCAGTTCTATTCATGATTTTGCATTTTCCATTTTTAAATTGTAACTAAAATCCCTTCTCAACTAATTGACCAACACTTAAAAGATTATGCTTTAATCCTTCAACATAGTAGACATTGTTAGTGTTATGCTTACCATCAAGATATATTGAACCCTTACCTTTGATTGAATAGGCTTTGTCATCTCCAAATCTTACTAAACCTCCATTGTATTCTTGAAAGTTCAAGAATTTACCTTTGTCTCCTGTCATATGATGTGAGCATCCTGAGTCAATGATCCATTAATCCTTTACTTCAAGTTTAGTTACTAGGGCTTTTTCTACTGGTTGAGTAGTAGGTGCCAGTTGATCTTCTGTTATAGCAACAAAAACCCATCCATTATCTGCTGGATCCTCATGAGAATCATCAGTCACACCTTCATCAGCAATGTAACAAGATTTGTCTTTGTTCTTCTTAAATCTGTATCTCTAATATTTAGGATTAGGCTTGTATGTTCTTCTCTTTTCTTCTCTTATTCTAGCATGTCTATCAGGGCATCTCGAAGCCATATGACCAATCTTAATGCAGTTGAAACATTTAAAGGGTACTTTACCTTCATACTTACTTCCAACTGGACCTTTTGGCATTTTCCTTGCAAATAGTGCTTCAAGTTCTTCAAGCTCTTTATTCTCCTTCCTAGTTTCTTCAAGTTTTCTTGCATAAAAGGCTTTCCAATCTGATTTGTCAAATGATGGAGTAGATGATGTTCATGCTTTAAAGGCCAAATCTATCTTTATAGTAGCAACAGGACCAAATTCCTCAATTTCAAAGGCTGAAAGTTTTCCAATCAATGTATCCCTAGTTACTGATGTATTAGGCATTGTTCTCAACTCATTTATAGTAGTAACCTTCATTTTATATGCCGATGGAAATCCTCTTAAGATTTTTGAAACAATTTCATCCTCACTCAAGGTTCCTCCACAACATTTAGTACCCAAAACAATTTCATTTACTCTTTCCATAAAAGCAAAAATCCTTTCATCTTCTTCCATTTTCAGATGTTCATACCTGACTCGGAAGCTTTCAAGTTTTGCAATCTTGACTATGGAATCTCCTTCATTCAGTGTTTCCAAATGATCCCAAATAGCTTTAGCAGTAGACCTATCTGATAATGTGCTCAAAAGTGCTTCTCTTGCTTTGCAATCATTCTCTTCATCTTTAGCTAAGGTAGTTGGAGTAGTCTGACCAGCTACAACAGTAGTATAACCATTCTTTGTAACTTTCCAGATATCTTTACCAATGCAATTCAGATGTGTCTCCATCTTGATCTTCCATATCCCATAGTTGGTTCCATCAAGTTTAGGACTTTCCTTCCTGTAATAATTAGTAGACATTGGATCTCCTCAAGTTGTTAGACTTCTGCAAAAGAGGACTAGGCTCTAATACCAATTGTTAGGTCCCGGAGACAACTGAGAGGGGGGGGTGAATCAGTTGTCTAATAAATTTAAACCAAAAACCATTTAACCAGCTTAATGCTTAATACTGATAAACCAGTTAAGTATGTCAGTAGACAGTGTTAACAGTAAATTGCTATACCGGTAAAGATTAATGCATGAAACATAAACATGAAGTTATCCACAACACATAACACCAATATTTGTACGTGGAAATCCTGTAAGGGAAAAAAACCACGGTGGGAACCTTACCCACAATCAGATGATACTACTGCAGATAGTAAGTGTACATAAATGGGACCTGCATATGCAGAATGGCCAATAGCCTAGAGCTCATTGCTCAATCACAAAATGGGAGTCACACTGACTACAGTTGGATGGTTAAATCCAATAATAATGTACTGCACAAAATAGCATCTTCATATGCTGGATTCAGTACTGGTGTAATGCTGATATGCTTCTACAAAAACCTAGCTTCACCTTCAAATGATGTCTTTGTGTATAGCTCAACTTAATCTCGCATATACCTTCTCACAATTCTTCTTCGCATTCCACATTCAATCTTACAAATAAGATCTTACATTTATGTCATAACCTAAGACCAATTTTAGTAGGTCGGCTCTACAAGATATTACAATAAAAACATTTTACAAACAATATAATATCTTATGCAATAACCGATTGAACATGTCGGCTTAATGCATTTACAATAATAATAAATCATCTCCATAGCATGCCATACTGATCTGGAAAAGATAAACCTGCTGGTGTAACCCTAGGTAACCCTAGACCTATTTGCCGGTAAAAGAAAATATGTAAATATGATTATACCAATGATTAATGTAGGTCCCGGGGACAACTAAGAGGGGGGGGGGGTGAATCAGCTGTCTAATAAATTCAAAACAAAATCTTATTAACCAACTTATTGCTTACTACTGGTAAGACAGTTAATTGTGTCGATAAACAATGTTAATAGGAAATGCTGTACCGGTAAGAATTAATGCATGAAACATAAGCACAAAGTCAACCACAACACATGACACAAATATTTGTACGTGGAAACCCTGTAAGGGGGAAAACCACAGTGGGAAACCTTACCCACAATCAGATGATACTACTGCAGATAGTAAGTGTACAAAGAGGGGTCTGCACATGTAGAAAGGCCAACAGCCTAGAGCTCACTGCTCAAACACAAATGGGAGTCACACTGACTACAGTTGGATGGTTAAATCCAATGAGAATGTACTGCACAAAATAGCATCTTCATATGCTGGATTCAGTACTGGTGTAATGCTGATATGCTTTTCCGAAAACCTAACTTCACTTTCAAATGATGTCTTCATGTATATCTCTGCTTGATCTTGCATATACCCTTCCTTAAATCTTTTTCGCATTCCACATTTGATCTTACAAATAAGATCTTACATTTATACCATACCCTAATACCAATTTTAGTAGGTCAGCTCTACAAGATATTACAATAAAACATTTTACGAATAGTACAATATCCGATGCAATAACCGATTGAACATGTTGGCTCAATGCATTTACAACAATAATAAATCATCTCCATAGCGTGCCATGCTGATTTGGAAAAGATAAACCTGCCGGTGTAACCCTAGATAACTTGGACCTATTTGCCGGTAAAAGCAAATATGCAAATAAGAATATACCAATGATATTACTTCAAGGAAAAGTGTCCACATGATGTCTTCAACATTACCAAGTGTCTTCCATGTCATTGCATGTACCGGTGAACATTATATCCTGCCGGTTAAATATATACTGGTGATTGATGGCAACACAAGATGGAAAAACCATCAAAGTGCCAAAATAGAAATGCCAAGTACAAAAACCAATTCTCCCCCTGGGAGTAATATGTGTTTATACAAAGATTTATTTACAATACCAATCTCTCCTCAAAAAGATAATGCATTTTTCCACATATTTTTCTTTAATGTTTTTCCATATATCTCTCCCCCTTTGACATCAAATGCCAAAGTCACAAAAAGGTCAAGTTCATACAAAATACCAACCAATTCAATATACCAACTACTCCCCCTGAGAAGTAGCTTCCTCATCAAATACTGGAATAAAAGATTTGTCCATTTAATTCTGCTGGTTGATGACAATCATCAACTGTCTAAGTCTCTACCGATGGAGGTAAGACTCCGAGCGGATCTCTGAGATACTCAAAAGTTTCCTTAGGCAAAGGTTTTGTAAAAATATCTGCAAGCTGTTCTTTAGTATTCACATAAACCAATTTTATTTCCTTTTCTTCAACTTTTTCCCTTAAAAAATTCAGTTTGATAGAAACATGTTTTGTTTTAGAATGTAATACTGGATTCTTCGATATATCAATTGCTGCAGTGTTATCACAATATATAGTAATAGGTTCCTTGCATTTTACCTTTATTTCTTTCAACATTTGCTTAAGCCAAAGTACTTGTGTACAGTTTGTTGCTGCTGCAACATATTCTGATTCTCTTGTTGATAAAGATGTACAACTCTATTTCTTACTTAACCAAGAAACTAATCTCCTTCCAAGAAAGAATGCTCCTCCAGTGGTGCTCTTTCTATCATCCACATCTCCTACCCAATTTGCATCTGTGTATGCATATAGATCAAAATTTTCATCTTTAGGATACCATAATCCAAGATTTGTTGTGCCTTGTAGGTACCGAAAAATCCTTTTTACTGCTGATTTATGATTTTCCTTGGGATTACTCTGAAATCTAGAAACTATACATACTACATTCATAATATCAGGTCTGGTTTTTGTCAAATACAGTAAACCTCCTATCATAGATTTGTATCTAGTTGGATTAACAAGTGTAGATTCATCCCTTTGAGATAATTTGTCATTTGTAGTCATAGGTGTGCTTACTGGTTTAGAGTTCTCCATCCCAAATTTCTTGAGTAGTTCTTTCAAGTACTTAGATTGACTCAAAAATATGCCTTTATCAGTCTGTAAAATCTGCAATCCTAAAAAGAATTTTATTTCTCCAATCATAGACATTTCAAATTCATGCTGCATTTTAAGAGAAAATTCTTTGCATAATCCATCTTCTCCTCCAAAGATTATAGCATCAACAAATACTTCCATAATCAAAATTTCATCATTAGTTACTTTGTAATATAAATTGCTATCTGCATTTCCTTTAGTAAAACCAATTTTTAAGAGATACTTATCCAATCTTGCATACCAGGCTCTTGGAGCTTGTTTTAGTCCATACAGAGCTTTTCTTAATCTGCAAACCATATCATTGTTATCTATCAAAGAAAATCCATCAGGTTGTTCAATATAAACTTCTTCTTCAAGATCTCCATTCAAAAATGCACATTTAATATCCATTTGATAAACTTTGTAATCCTTGTGAGCTGCAAAGGCTAAGAATAATCTAACTACTTCAATTCTGGCTACCGGTGCAAAGGTTTCATTGTAATCAACTCCTTCTTTCTGAGAATATTCCTTACACACTAGTCTTGCTTTATTCCTGACAACCTTACCATCTTCATTTAGTTTGTTTCTAAATACCCATTTGGTTCCAATTACATTTTTATTTTTAGGCCGGGGAACTAATGTCCAAGTATCATTTTTCTCAATTTGTCCTAATTCTTCTTCCATAGCTTTAATCCAAAATTTATCTTCACATGCCTCATTGATAGATAATGGTTCAATTTGAGAAATAAGACATACCTCTTCATTTGCCAATCTTCCTCTTGTCATGACTCCTTTAAATTTGCTTCCAATTATCTGATCTTCAGAATGATTCAGTCTTACATACCAGGGTGTCTTAGTCTGTTGTCATTCTTCAATTACTGTGGTATCCTCTGATGATACCGGAGTAACTGGGTCATCATTCTGTACCGGTGGATTTACTGTTGGTTCATTTGTCATAATTTCTATTATCGGTTCAGAGTATATATATCTTGAAATTCCTCTGAATTGTTCATCAATCTTTACATTTGTACTCTCAACAATTTTCTGTAATCTTTTATTAAAAAATCTATAAGCTTTACTCTTAGATGAATAACCAAGAAATATTCCTTCATCACTTCTAGGATCAAACTTGCCAATATACTCATCTCTTCTAATATAACATTTACTTCCAAAAATTCTGAAATACTTAAGAGTAGGAGTATTACCAAACCATAGTTCATGAGGGGTCTTACCGGTTTCACCTTTGATGTGAACTTTGTTGAATGTATAGACAGTAGTGCTTACTGCCTCTCTCCAGTACACATGTGGTAGATTTGCTTCTGATAACATACTTCTTGCTGCATCCAAAATAGTTCTGTTTTTCCTTTCAACAACTCCGTTCTATTGTGGTGTCCGAGGTGCTGATAACTATCTTTTGATTCCATTCACTTCACAGAATGTATTAAAATCTCTAGATGTGAATTCTCCTCCTTGATCTGATCTTAAACATTTAATTTTCTTACCGGTTTCATTTTCAACCATTGCTTTGAATAGTTTGAACTTCCCAAGTGCTTCTGAATTTTCTCTGAGAAAAGTAGCCCAACACATTGTAGAATAATCATCAATAATTAGCATGAAATATCTATCACCTTGTAAGCTTTTAGTTCTAGCCGGACCACATAAATCAGTGTGAATTAAATCAAGAGCATTATTGGATTTTTCTGGAATACTTTTGAAACTAGCTCTAACATGTTTTCCAAATTGACATTCCTTGCAAATTGTATTATGAGGTTTCACAATTTTAGGTAGATCTCTAACTGCCTTAGAAGTACTGATTTTTACCATGCAATCAAAATTTACATGACATTGTCTTTTATGCCATAGCCAACTTTCATCTATATGAGCAATTAAGCATGCCTTTTCACTATTATTCAAATGAAAGATATTACCTCTAGTCTGATTACCGGTTGCAATTTCCAAACTAGTTCTATTCATGATTTTGCATTTTCCATTTTTAAATTGTAACTGAAAACCTTTCTCAACTAATTGACCAACACTTAAAAGATTATGTTTTAATCCTTCAACATAGTAAACATTGTCAGTGTTATGTTTACCATCAAGAGATATTGAACGCTTACCTTTGATTGAACATGCTTTGTCATCTCCGAATCTTACTAAACCTCCATTGTATTCTTGAAAGTTCAAGAATTTGCCTTTGTCTCCAGTCATGTGATGTGAGCATCTTGAGTCAATAATCCATTCATCCTTTGATTCAACTTTAGCTGCTAGGGCTTGTTCTACCAGTGGAGCAATAGGTACCGGTTGATCTTCTATTATAGCAACAAAGACCCATCCATTGTCTACTGGATCCTCATCAAAATCATCAGTCACACCTTCATCAGCAATGTAACAGGATTTATCTTTGTTTTTCTTAAATCTGTATCTCTGATATTCAGGATTAGGTTTGTATGTCCTTCTAGCTTCTTCTCTTAGTCTAGCATGTCTGTCAGGGCATCTTGAAGCCATATGACCAATCTTATTGCAATTAAAACATTTAAAGGGTGCTTTACCTTCATACTTACTTCCAATTGGACCTTTTGGCATTTTTCTTGCGAATAGTGCTTCAAGTTCTTCAAGCTCTTCATTCTCCTTCCTAGTTTCTTCAAGTTCTCTTGCATAAAAGGCTCTCCAGTCTGATTTGTAAAAGATGGAGCAGATGATGTTGATGCTTTGAAGGCCAAATCAGTTTTTATAGCAATAGGACCAAATTCCTCTATTTCAAAAGCTGAAAGTTTTCCAATCAATGTATCCCTAGTTACTGATGTATTAGGCATTGTTCTCAGCTCATTAATAGCAGTAACCTTCATTTTATATGCCTGTGGCAAACCTCTTAATATTTTTGAAACAATCTCATCTTCACTCAAGGTTCCTCCACAAAATTTGATACCTAAAACAATTTCATTTACTCTTTCCATAAAGGCATAAATTCTTTCATCTTCTTCCATTTTCAGATGTTCATACCTGACTCGGAAGCTTTCAAGTTTTGTAATTTTGACTATGGAATCCCCTTCATTCAGTGTTTCCAAATGATCCCAAATAGCTTTTGCAGTAGATCTATCTGATAATCCCATGATTTGTTGATCTGATAATGCGCTTAAAAGTGCTTCTCTTGCTTTGCAATCATTTTCTTCATCTTTAGCTAAAGTAATAGGAGCAGGCTGACCAGCTATAGCAGCACTATAACCATTCTTAGTAACTTCCCAGATGTCTTTACCAATGCAATTCAAATGTGTCTCCATTTTGATTTCCATATTCCATAGTTGGTTCCATCAAGTTTAGGACTATCCTTCCTGAAATAATTAGTAGACATTGGATCTCCTCAAGTTGTTAAACTTCTGCAAAAAGAGGACTATGCTTTGATACCAATTGTAGGTCCCAGGGACAACTGAGAGGGGGGGGGGGGGTGAATCGGTTGTCTAATAAATTCAAACCAAAATCTTATTAACCAACTTATTGCTTAATACCGGTAAGACAGTTAATTGTGCCGGTAAATAATGTTAACAGGAAATGCTGTACCGGTAAGAATTAATGCATGAAACATAAGCACAAAGTCAACCACAACACATGACACAAATATTTGTATGTGGAAACCCTGTAAGGGGAAAAACCATGGTGGGAAACCTTACCCACAATCAGATGATACTACTGCAGATAGTAAGTGTACAAAGAGGGGTCTACACATGCAGAAAGGCCAACAGCCTAGAGCTCACTACTCAAACACAAATGGGAGTCACACTGACTACAGTTGGATGGTTAAATCCAATGAGAATGTACTGCACAAAATAGCATCTTCATATGCTGGATTCAATACCGGTGTAATGTTGATATGCTTTTCCGAAAACCTAACTTCACTTTCAAATGATGTCTTCGTGTATATCTCTGCTTGATCTCGCATATACCCTTCCTTAAATCTTTTTCGCATTCCACATTTGATCTTACAAATAAGATCTTACATTTATACCATACCCTAAGACCAATTTTAGTAGGTCGGCTCTACAAGATATTACAATAAAACATTTTACAAATAATACAATATCCGATGCAATAACTGATTGAACATATCGGCTTAATGCATTTACAACAATAATAAATCATCTCCATAGCGTGCCATGCTGATCTAGAAAAGATAAACCTGTCAGTGTAACCTTAGATAACCGGGACCTATTTGCTGGTAAAAGAAAATATGCAAATAAGAATATACCAATGATATTACTTCAAGGAAAAGTGTCCACATGATGTCTTCAACATTACCAAGTGTCTTCCATGTCATTGCATGTACCGGTGAACATTATATCTTGCCGGTTAACTATATACCGGTGATTGTTTGAGCATTTTATTGATTGCCGGTGAATGTTGCTGGATCTTCAAAGTAGGTGTGTTAGCAGGTGTTGACATCAATGACAAAACCATACCAAAATACCAACAATTAATTCTTTAAAACAAAGTGTGCACATGATGTCTACGACATTACCAAGTGTCTTCCATATTATTCCAATTGCCGATGATCATTATATCATGCCGGTGAACCATATACCAGTAACTATGCAATAGTTACTTGCTTGCCGGTGAATGTTGCTGGATCTCCAAAGTGCTAGTGTTTCAGTAGGTGTTGACATCAATGACAAAACCATACCAAAATACCAACAAATTATAATTTTGGCTTTGAGATATGACTATGTCACTAAGACAACCAAGGATGTTGATGGAACGATTCTTATGGATGTGAAAAGAACTAAGATCATGTAATGTTTTGGTTTGATTGGACAATCCATAATTGAGATAGACTTGGATAGATTCCAAGCTGATTAACATTAGAAAATAAAACTTCTTAGGGCAGAGGAGGTGCCATTATTTAGAAAAAAAAGGGGTGGGACAATAGAAAGGTCCCTATTTCATATTAAAAAAAGGAACCATTGTCACTTGAAATCTTTGAAAATTATTTTGTTAATACATACTATGCATTGTGTCAAGATTTGAGGAAGGATCTAGAGAAGGCAATGCTGATTGGAATAATGTTGATGGAAATGGGAATTTAACATAAGTATGCAAATAAGAATTATTGAGGAGGAGATTCATCAAGGCCTAATTAAGGTCAGGGAGGATGGAATAAATGTTGCTTTCAAATACTATGACCTATTTTTCCACCTAATCTTACACCAACATAGGTATGAATGTAGTAACAAACTAGAATTGAAGTTTTTTGAGGATGGTGGAAGGCCTTTTACAATTCATAGTTGGTGTTACATATGGTATATCCAATGTTTCATTGCTAATTATTTAACCTTTCATGAATGCTTTTTTATTAAGGTAACTTCATGGTGTGGCGAAGAACTTGATAGACCGCCAAACAAGATTATGCAACTTATTAGACCAAAAACACATAGGAAGGATGAGGATGGGGAGTTTAACCATGATGATTGGTTCTTTATGTCAGATTATATGCTTATAAGGATTTATGGTTTCCCCCAAGCACCACACCAACTCCCAATTTTTGTAACTCCTTGGTTGGTATTTTTAGAATACATATGACAATTGATGTGGAGGGAGAAGGTGATTATGCATAGACAAAAGAAGGGGGCCTTCCTTCCCAAGTGTGTCAAGCATGGTGATTTTGCAATTGGTTTTGGTACTTTAGAGAAGGTCTAAAATTATATGAATAGTAGGTTTTCTCTGACGTTTGGACAAAAGAGGTGTTCTGATCAAGAATAAATTATTTACTAGTTAAAGAAACAAATAAACATGAGTAAATACTTCCATGAAGTATGTTATGTTGAAGATTTGATTAGAAACTATCAAGATATTGGAGAAGTAATTCAAATAAGGAAGAAATGGTCCATTTTGTCCAATATTAAAACTAAAAGGAAGAAATGGGACCCTAGTTTTGTAGGATTTTATCTTGAGGAAAAAATGAGGTCAAGAGGATGGAGCTAATGCTAATTTTTTTGAAAGCATTTATACTGAGAATGTTGTGAATAAGGACGAAAGGCCCATGGTTGTAGAAAAGACTGTTGGCCATTTGGTGGAATTGATTATGTGTTGCATTGATGTTTTGTCATTGATGCCAACACTAGTTGTTTGGATGCTTTACCGACACCCTTCTGGTCCCAGTAGGTTAAGTGATTTCTGGTTAACTTGGATCTAGCATGATCCAATAGGCTCTAGTATAATCTAGTAATGGAATTGGCTTGTTCATGATACTTATACTAATATTTGATCTGTTGGTTTTGGTCTGGTGATTGGATGCTAGCTTGCTTGCTTAGAAGATTGGTTTCTCATTCCGGCGAGGGTTTCATCAACAGAGCTTTTGATGGAGATCTTTGATGAATTTCATAAGTGGTGCTGGTGCAGGTTTTGATGGAGTTTCAGGATGTTGTTGGTGATCATGTTTGAGACTTGGCGAATGGAGATCATTGCTAAAGCATGTGGACCTACACTTGGTCTCGATTGATCTAGGTTATGGACCGACTTTAATGTAATTCATGGATAAGACCTATTGATGTATTTTTGGGATGTCTTATGTGTTGATATTACTTGTTTGGTCTAAGGCCGACATAGTTTGTAATTATGTAATTGGTTTATTGTGTGGTGGCGGACCTGATTGTTTATGGTCGAGGGTTTGTATATATAGGTGTAAGATCTTATTGTAGATCATCATGGTTAATGTAAAAGGTCATGGTAAAGGAAATATGTGTGCGAATAAATGTAACATCATTTAGGCAGAAGAGTTGGTTGATCATTGGAGATTGAATTAGGCTTATGTAAGAGGATTTAGTCCTCCGATATTGAGCTTAACTAGAACTGTACTCAGGCATAGGAGATGCTATCTTTTGCAGTTCAACACTTCTCCAAATTGTTGTATGGATTTATATGTAGTCAGTGAGGCTCCTTTTGTGATGAGCAGTGCACTCTAGGATGTTGGCCTTCCTGCAAGTGCAGGCCCCTCCATTGTAATTCAAATACTTACTGCAGAAGTATTATTTGGCTGTGGGTAGGCTTCCCATCGTGGTTTTTCCCTTTACTGGGTTTTCCATGTACAAATCTTGGTGTTGTGTGGATGGCTTTTATTCTGTGATTATTGTTTATGTTTAATTAGATTAACTACTATTCCGGTATTATTGTTTTGGGTTCAGTATTAAAGTTTTAATTGCTGAATGTTCTTGTAATAGGTGACAACTGATTCATCTCCCCTCTCAGTTGTCCTCCAGTTATTTGAACTGCCTAAAAATTGGTATCATAGCTTTGGTCCTCTCTGTAGAAATCTTAACCACTTGAGGAAGATCCTATGGCGACTAACAGTTCAATTTAATCCAGTTCTTCTAGAGCTATCTTTTGAAGGGATATTCTGAGGCTCGATGGAACAAATTACACACTATGGAAGATTCAGATGGAGACTCATCTGAGATGTCTTGACAAGGAGATTTGGGAGATCACACAGAATGGAGTCACACCCTATAATCTGGGATCTGGAAATCCTCCTCCAGCTAACCTAGACAAGGAGCTTGAGAATGATTGTAGAGCAAAAGAAGCCCTCTCGTGTTCACTTTCTGATCAACAAATAATGGGATTAAAAAACAAATCATCTGGAAAATCTATATTGGATAAGTTAGAAACTCTTAATGAAGGTGACCCTACAATGAAGATTGCTAAACTTGATGGTTACCAGGTGAGATATGAAAACCTGAATATGGAAGAAGATGAAAGGAATACTGCATTCATGGAAAGGGTAAATGAGATTGTTATGGGAATTCAATATCATGGTGGAACTCTGAGTGAAGATGAAATTGTTTCTAAAGTCCCGAGAGCCCTACCACCAGCTTACAAAATGAAGGCTACTACTATTAATGAATTGGGAATAATGGATAATACATATGTCAATAAAGATACCTTGGTTGGGAAACTATCTTCTTTTGAGCTTAAGGAATTTGGACCTTCTGGAGCTATGAAGACGGAACCTTATTTTCATACATCTACATCTACAACCGGAAAGCAAGACTAGAAAGCTTTATATGCAAAGTGTGTGAGATTGAATTTCATCCTCAGAGTGTTACCTGTAATAAGTTAGTTTCATAAAATAAAATGGAAATGCATACAGGAAATCCAAAATCCACCAATGAAACTACATGAAATACATACTAAAATAAAAAATTATTTTACCTTGATGGCTTATGTCTCATTGTGTCCTAACTCCACTGTTCTTGGTTGTAGATGGTGTGCTCTCAGACAATGCACTGTTGGCTTCCAAGATGGCATATGAAGAATGGACTGAAAACTTGTAGTTAACTGACACTATGATATGCAAGTACTACATGATTTATACTAAATGATATTATATGATAATTACTATTACTATTTGCTATTTGCTTCAAAGACTCACGGATGCATATGATCAATTTTGAAGACTAACTTGAAGGTTGTTGAAGATTAACTTAAAGATTAACTCTCTCAATTGAAGCTCTTGATTTTATAGATTTTGAGAGGATAAGATGATGTGGCTAAGATCAACGGTCCTGATTAGATCTGCAGATTTGAATGGCTGTGAGAAAAGGTGAAGGTTGAGAGAAAGGGGGAAGGAGAAGACAAGTGTCACTCATCTCACCTTGACTGGGTGGTTGACTAAGGAAATCTAGGGATGGTTGGAGGAAATTTAGGCATGAGAGGACAAGTGGACTCAAGTCCTTCTTAAGATGTAGGGGGTGTTGGAGAGAATATAGGAAATGGTTATGAAATATGTGTACGTACACAATTTTCATTAAGTTTGGAAGTTGGAGATAAATGATGAATTAATATTAAGAAATATTAATTTCCTTAGCCACATGTTTGATGAGTTGGCAAAGGGAAGATGAAGTGGAGATGGAAGAATGAGTTGGATAAGGGATTAAATAATTTAGGAATTATTTAATATTTGAGACTATAGGATAGGAGAATAACTATTAAATATTGGATATTTAATTGTTTGGAGGAGATAATTAAATATGAGATATTTAATTAATTAGAAGAATAGGATAAATGAATTAATTAATAGAAAGACATGAAAATGAATTAAATAAATTAATCTTTTCAAATTAACTATTTAATAGAAGAATAAATATTAAATAAATATAAAATATTTATTTAATTGCTCATAGCCAATTTTAGGTGTATACATTTTGCCCCTCTTTGAAATGATGTGAAAACAACATTGTTTCAAAGATTAAATCAAGTCTTGATAATGTGCCTGATGGAGATTGAGAATCCTGATTGTGTGCACCCTTAGGAGATTGATCGTGAAATTGTCAAAAATTCTGGTTTGAACAATTGATCTCATTATAATTGATAAAAATTTAGTTAATTAGATTCATTTGGAAAAAATAAATTAAATTGGCCCATTGAAATTAATTACTCTTTAAAATAGTAAATATAAAATTAACCAAGGCTAATTTTAACTTCATTGTTATCCTTGTCAGCTTTTGTTTGAAAATATTCTTGCTGAGGTGGCGAAATGGTGATTCCGGTGGAGTTTCATCGATTTGAGCAATTTCGGCGTTACCAGTGACTTGTCGAGTATGGGTATCCAGTATGTATCTTATCTTGAGCCTTGTTTTCAAGTTTTAATTAAAAATTTCATGTTTTAGGCGCTTTTTTGGATTTTAAATTTTTTTTCAAATTTTTCGGCATTATTTTAGCGCTTTTGCAGTTTGTTTTAGCGCTTTTGTTAAAAAGGATAGCGCATATGCACTAAGTTAGCGCATTTGCATTTAGTTTTAGTGCATTTGTTGTAGTTTGGCGCAAATTCTCAATAGGATAGCGCTTTTGCTTAAATTGATATTTTTGATAAGTGCAAAAGCTAAAAAACACTTTGATAAGTAGATTTAACATGTTTAATATGCATCGATGATGAAATAGGGTCTTTATTTAGCAATTGCGTGATTGTGTGATTGATAGATAGCTTTGATTGCTGGATTGATTGATAGGACTGACTAGCTTGATTGATAGATAGCTTTGATTAGCTTGAGTGATTGATAGCTTTGATTAGCTTGATTGATAGATAGCTTTGATTAGCTTGATTGATTGGTAGCTTTGATGAGCTTGATTTGATCGATTGAGTAGCCCTAAGAAACCGATTTAGTTTCTGATGTAAGAGCTTAGTAGAGGTTTTGAGTAAACTCAGTGTTTGATAAAAAACCATGATTGATAGGTTTTAAAATGTTTTGACAGTGTAAGTTGCTTCAATTTGATTTGATAGATAGATTTGATGATTCAATTTGATTTGACAGTTAGATTTGATGATTCAGTTTGATTTGATAGATAGATTTGATGATTTAGTTTGATTTGATAGATAGATTTGATGATTCAGTTTGATTTGATTGATTTCTCTTGACAAAATAGGAGAAACTTGATGTCCTCTAGTGTCGGGAGAAATTACCCACAGTGCGTCATTTAGTTCCAGAGTTGACCCAGGCTAAGATTAGACACATAGATGCTTGTAGTTTACGCCATTTGTTATATATGCCTGAGATTACGCATAACAAAGATTTGTTGACAGCATTGGCCGAGAGATGGCACAACGAGCATAACACTTTCCACCTGCTGATAGGTGAGATTAGTGTGACTCTGGAGGATGTCTATAGGATTCTGCATATCCCAGTGATTGGTGAGCTTGTGTAGTATGATTATCAGGATCGGGTTGGGACAGAGGCTTGCAGAGTTGTGTTTGCTGATGAGAGCATTGGTAGAGGAGAGATCCGATGGGCTGATATGGTGATGTATTACGAGGCTTTTCCTGTTAGGAATCCCACAGATACTGAGAGGGGGGTGAATCAGTATCTAACCGGTGATTAGAATTTCTTAACTTAAAACATGCAGAACATATTATAACAGTGTACCGGTATGCAAGAAATAATGCAATAAATAGAATCAAGAACACCCACATAAAAAACACACCATAACACAAGGTTTTAACAAGGAAACCTGGTGTGGGAAAAACCTCAGTGGGATTTGTGACCCACAATATTCACTCACTGGCCAATAAGAGAATATTACTTACAATAGGGGCCTGCACATGCAGGAAGGCCAACTGCCTAGAGCTCACTGCTCAATGGGAAGTCTCACTGACTTACAATGAGGATTATACAAATCCAATATCTTGTACTGCTTTACAATAGCATCTATAATGCCTGATCTAGTACCGGTTGCTACTCTACTTCTTACATAAACCCTTTAGCCTATATTTTGCATAATAGGTGTTGGTATTTTGGTATGGTTTTGTCATTGATGTCAACACCTACTAAATACACCTACTTTGGAGATCCAGCAACATTCACCGGTAAGCAGTAATCTGTGCAACAGTTACTGGTATATGATTAACCAGCAGGATATAATGTTCACCAGTACCTGGAATGACATGGAAGACACTTGGTAATGTCGAAGAAATCATGTGGACACTTTATTTTGAAGCAATAATCATTGGTATATTCATATTTGCATATTTTCTTTTACTGGCAAATAGGTCTAGGTTATCTAGGGTTACACCGACAGGTTTATCTTTTCCAGATCAGCATGGCACGCTATGGAAATATTGTTGTAAATGCATTAAGCCGACATGATTAATCGGTTATTGCATCAGATATTATATTATTTGTAAATTTTTTTTATTGTAATATCTTGTAGAGCCGACCTACTAAAATTGGTCTTAGGGTATGGTATAAATGTAAGATCTTATTTGTAAGATCAAGTGTGAAATGCGAAAAAGATTCAAGTGAAGGTATATGCGAGATAAAATAGAGGCATACACAAAGACATCATTTGAAGGTGAAGTTAGGTTTTTGTAGAAGCATATCAATATTACACCGGTACTGAATTCAACATATGAAGATGCGATTTTGTGTAGTACATTCTTATTGGATTTAACCATCCAACTGTAGTCAGTGTGACTCCCATTTGTGATTGAGCAGTGAGCTCTAGGCTGTTGGCCTTTCTGCATGTGCAGACCCCTTTTGTACACTAACTATCTGCAGTAGTATCATCTGATTGTGGGTAAGGTTTTCCACCATGGTTTTTCCCCTTAGAAGGTTTCCACATACAAATATTGGTGTCATGTATTGTGGATGACTTTGTGTTTATGTTTCATGCATTAATTCTTACCGGTATAGCAATTTACTATTAACACTGTCTACCGGCATACTAAACTGGTTTGCCAGTATTAAGTATTAAGTTGGTTAATAAGTTTTTGATTTGAATTTATTAGACAGTTGATTCACCCCCCCCTTCTCAGTTGTGTTCGGGACCTAACAATTGGTATCAGAGCCTAGTCCTCTTTTTGCAGATTTTTAACAACTTGAGGAGATCCAATGTCTACTAATTATTTTAGGAAGGATAGTCCTAAACTTGATGGAACCAACTATGGGATATGGAAGATCAGAATGGAGACACATCTGAATTGCATCGGTAAAGACATCTGGGAAGTTACTAAGAATGGTTATACTGCTGCTGTAGCTGGTCAGACTACTCCAACTACTTTAGCCAAAGATGAAGAAAATCACTGCAAAGCAAGAGAAGCACTCTTGAGTGCATTATCAGATCAACAAATCATGGGATTATCAGATAGGTCTACTGCTAAAGCTATTTGGGATAATTTGGAATTACTAAATGAAGGATATTGCATAGTCAAAATTGCAAAACTTGAAAGCTTCCGAGTCAGGTATGAACATCAAAAAATGGAAGAAGATGAAAGGATTTCTGCTTTTATGGAAAGAGTAAATGAAATTGTTTTGGGTATCAAATTTTATGGAGGAACCTTGAGTGAGGATGAGATTGTTAGAAAAATCTTAAGAGGTTTGCCACCGGCATATAAAATGAAGGTTACTACTATAAATGAGTTGAGAACAATGCCTAATACACCAGTAACTAGGGATACATTGATTGGAAAACTTTCAGCTTTTGAAATTGAGGAATTTGGTCCTATTGCTACTATAAAGACTGATTTGGCCTTGAAAGCATCAACATCATCTGCTCCATCTTTTGACAAATCAGACTGGAGAGCCTTTTATGCAAGAGAACTTGAAGAAACTAGGAAGGAGAATGAAGAGCTTGAAGAACTTGAAGCACTATTTGCAAGAAAAATGACAAAAGGTCCAATTGGAAGTAAGTATGAAGGTAAAGCACCCTTTAAATGTTTTAACTGCAATAAGATTGGTCATATGGCTTCAAGATGCCCTGATAGACATGCTAGACTAAGAGAAGAAGCTAGAAGGACATACAAACCTAATCCTGAATATCAGAGATACAGATTTAAGAAAAACAAAGATAAATCCTGTTACATTGCTGATGAAGGTGTGACTGATGATTTTGATGAGGATCCAATAGACAACGGATGGGTCTTTGTTGCTATAATAGAAGATCAACCGGTACCTATTGCTCCACTCGTAGAACAAGCCCTAGTAGCTAAAGATGAATCAAAGGATGAATGGATTATTGACTCAGGATGCTCACATCACATGTCTAGAGACAAAGGTAAATTCTTGAACTTTCAAGAATAAAATGGAGGTTTAGTAAGGTTTGGAGATGACAAAGCCTGTTCAATCAAAGGTAAGGGTTCAATATCTCTTGATGGTAAACATAACACTGACAATGTCTACTATGTTGAAGGATAAAAGCATAATCTTTTAAGTGTTGGTCAATTAGTTGAGAAAGGTTTTCAGTTACAATTTAAAAATGGAAAATGCAAAATCATGAATAGAACTAGTTTGGAAATTGCAATCGGTAATTAGACTAGAGGTAATATCTTTCATTTGAATAACAGTGAAAAGGCATGAGTAATTGCACATATAGATGAAAGTTGGTTATGGCGTAAAAGACTATGTCATGTAAATTTTGATTGCATGGTAAAAATCAGTACTTCTAAGGCAGTTAGAGATCTACCTAAAATTGTGAAACCTCAGAATACAATTTGCAAGGAATCTCAATTTGGAAAACAAGTTAGAGCTAGTTTTAAAAGTATTCCAAAAAAATCCAATAATGCTCTTGATTTAATTCACACTAATTTATGTGGTCCAGCTAGAACTAAAAGCTTACAAGGTGATAGATATTTCATGCTAATTATTGATGATTACTCTAGAATGTGTTGGGTTACTTTTCTCAGAGAAAAATCAGAAGCACTTGGGAAGTTCAAACTATTCAAAGCAGTGGTTGAAAATGAAACCGGTAAGAAAATCAAATGTTTAAGATCAGATCAAGGAGGAGAATTCACATCTAAAGATTTTAATACATTCTATGAAGTGAAAGGAATCAAAAGATAGTTATCAGCACCTCGGACACCACAGTAGAATGGAGTTGTTGAAAGGAAAAACAAAACTATCTTGGATGCAACAAGAAGTATGTTATCAGAAGAAAATCTACCACATGTGTACTGGAGAGAGGCAGTAAGCACTGCTGTCTATACATTCAACAAAGTTCACATCAAAGGTGAAACCGGTAAGACCCCTCATGAACTATGGTTTGGTAATATTCCTACTCTTAAGTATTTCAGAATTTTTGGAAGTAAATGTTATATTAGAAGAGATGAGTATATTGGCAAATTTGATCCCAGAAGTGATGAAGGAATATTTCTTGGTTATTCATCTAAGAGCAAGGCATATAGATGTTTTAATAAAAGATTATAGAAAATTGTTGAGATTACAAATGTAAAGATTGATGAACAATTCAGAGGAACTTCAAGATATATAGACTTTGAACCGGAAACATAAATTATGACAAATGAACCTACAATAAATCCACTAGTACATAATGATGATCTAGTTACTCCGGTATCATCAGAGGATTCCACATTAATTGAAGAACAACAACAGACTAAGACACCCTGGTATGTAAGACTGAATCATTCTGAAGATCAGATAATTGGAAGCAAATTTAATGGAGTCATGACAAGAGGAAGATTGGCAAATGAAGAGGTATGTCTTATTTCTCAAATTGAACCATTATCTATCAATGAGGCATGTGAAGATAAATTTTGGATTAAAGCTATGGAAGAAGAATTAGGACAAATTGAGAAAAATAATACTTGGACATTAGTTCCCCGGCCTAAAAATAAAAATGTAATTGGAACCAAATGGGTATTTAGAAACAAACTCAATGAAGATGGTAAGGTTGTCAGGAATAAAGCAAGACTAGTGTGTAAGGAATATTCTTAGAAAGAAGGAGTTGATTACAATGAAACCTTTGCACCGGTAGCCAGAATTGAAGTAGTTAGATTATTCTTAGCCTTTGCAGCTCACAAGGATTACAAAGTTTATCAAATGGATATTAAATGTGCATTTTTGAATGGAGATCTTGAAGAAGAAGTTTATATTGAACAACCTGATGGATTTTCTTTGATAGATAACAATGATATGGTTTGCAGATTAAGAAAAGCTCTGTATGGACTAAAACAAGCTCCAAGAGCCTGGTATGCAAGAATGGATAAGTATCTCTTAAAAATTGGTTTTACTAAAGGAAATGCAGATAGCAATTTATATTACAAAGTAACTAATGATGACATCTTGATTATTGAAGTATTTGTTGATGATATAATCTTTGGAGGAGAAGATGAATTATGCAAAGAATTTTCTCTTGAAATGCAGCAAGAATTTCAAATGTCTATGATTGGAGAAATAAAATTCTTTTTAGGATTGTAGATCTTACAGACTGATAAAGGTATATTTTTGAGTCAATCTAAGTACTTGAAAGAACTACTAAAGAAATTTGGGATGGAGAACTCTAAACCGGTAAGCACACCTATGACTGCAAATGACAAATTATCTCAAAGGGATGAATCTATACCTATTAATCCAACTAGATACAAATCTATGATAGGAGGTTTACTGTATTTGACACAAACCAGACCTGATATTATGAATTTAGTATGTATAGTTTCTAGATTTCAGAGTAATCCTAGGGAAAATCATGAATCAGCAGTAAAAAGGATTTTCCGGTACTTACAAGGCACAACAAAACTTGGATTATGGTATCGTAAAGATGAAAATTTTGATCTATGTGCATATACAGATGCAAATTGGGCAGGAGATGTGGATGATAGGAAAAGCACCAATGGAGGAGCATTCTTTCTTGGAAAAAGATTAGTCTCTTGGTTGAGTAAGAAACAGAGTTGTACATCTTTATCAACAACAGAATCAGAATATGTTGCAGCAGCAACAAATTGTACACAAGTACTTTGGCTTAAGCAAATGTTGAAAGACATAAAGGTAAAATGCAAGGAACCTATTACTATATACTGTGATAACATTGCTGCAATTGATATATCTAAAAATCTGGTATTACATTCTAAAACAAAACATGTTTCTATCAAACTGAATTTTCTAAGGGAAAAAGTTGAAGAAAAAGAGATAAAACTGGTTTATGTGAATACTAAAGATCAACTTGTAGATATTTTCACAAAACCTTTGCCTAAGGAAACTTTTAAGTATCTTAGAGATCAGCTCGGAGTCATACCACCACCGATAGAGACTTAGACAGTTGATGATTGTCATCAACTAGCAGAATTAAATGGGCAAATCTCTATTCCAGTATTTGATGAGGAAGCTACTTCAAAGGGGGAGTAGTTGGTATATTGAATTGGTTGGTATTTTGTATTAACTTGACCCTTTCTAACTTTGGCATTTGATGTCAAAGGGGGAGAGATATCTATGGAAAAACACATTATCATTTTGGTAAAAGAGATTTTAGGGGAGAAATTTTTAAAAACACATTTAAGAAGAAATTGGTATGAAAGATTGTTACTCCCAGGGGGAGATATGGAGATTATTAGTTTTTGACATTTCTGTTTTGGCACTGTGATGGTTTTTCCATCTTGTGTTGCCATCAATGCCAAAGGGGGAGATTGTTGGTATATTGGTATGGTCTATTCATTGATGTCAACACCTACTAAATACACCTATTTTGGAGATCCAACAACATTCACCGGCAAGCAGTAATCTGTGCAATAGTTACTGGTATATGATTAACCGACATGATATAATGTTCATCGGTACCTGGAATGACATGGAAGACACTTGGTAATGTCTAAGACATCATGTGGACACTTTATTTTGAAGTAATAATCATTGGTATATTCATATTTGAATATTTTCTTTTATCGGCAAATAGGTCTAGGTTATCTAGGGTTACACCGACAGGTTTATCTTTTCCAAATCAGCATGGCACACTATGGAGATGATTTATTATTGTTGTAAATGCATTAAGATGACATGATTAATTGGTTATTGCATCAAATATTATATTATTTGTAAAATGTTTTTATTGTAATATCTTGTAGAGCCAACCTACTAAAATTGGTCTTAGGGTATGGTATAAATGTAAGATCTTATTTGTAAGATCAAGTGTGAAATGCGAAAAAGATTCAAGTGAAGGTATATGTGAGATAAAGCAGAGGCATACACAAAGACATCATTTGAAGGTGAAGTTAGGTTTTTGTAGAAGCATATCAGCATTAAACCGGTACTGAATTCAACATATGAAGATGCGATTTTGTGCAGTACATTCTTATTGGATTTAACCATCCAACTATAGTTAGTGTGACTCCCATTTGTGATTGAGCAGTGAGCTCTAGGCTATTGGCCTTTCTGCATGTGCAAACCCCTTTTGTACACTTACTATCTGCAGTAGTATCATCTGATTGTGGGTAAGGTTTCCCACCGTGGTTTTTCCCCTTATAGGGTTTCCATGTATAAATATTGGTGTCATGTGTTGTGGATGACTTTGTGTTTATGTTTCATGCATTAATTCTTATCGGTATAGCAATTTACTGTTAACACTGTCTACCGGCATACTAAACTAGTTTACCGGTATTAAGTATTAAGTTGGTTAATAAGTTTTTGATTTTAATTTATTAGACAACTGATTCACCCCCCCCCTCTCAGTTGTCTCCGGGACCTAACAATAGGTCTGCCTAATATTTTCCTTATCGCTTACATATACCTCTTAAATTTCTACAATGATCTCTTTTATATATAAGAGTCATTTTACAATTTGCCAAGTCGGTTTACAAAGTTTTTACAATAATAAATAAAATATAATATAAAAAAAATCCCGTCGACCTCTGTGCCAGTATACTTCTTTTCTTTGTGCCGGTGTCGGTGTCGGTGTCTTGAGTGCTAGTGTAGAGTGTGATATGCTGATGCCGGTATAATGCCTTTGCCGGTGCCATAGGATTGCAAGGTTGCCATCAATGACAAAACCTTCAATCAAATACAATGTCTCATTGGAGTGTGCATATACCAACAATCTCCCCCTTTGGCATTGATGGCAACACTCATGAGAAATTTCAAAAAGTGTATAAAAAATGTGAAGTCCAAAAAAAAGTTACCAAAAATGTGTGTGCTCCCCCTAAGCATATGATTCCCATGATATTGAATTTTCTCATTCCACTACTCCCCCTTTGGCATCAATGACAAAGGTTTTCAAGATGTCAATAGATTTTGTAGTTTCAACCTTGTAACTAGATAGTTACAATTGTAAATAGATCTGCCAAAATCAAGTTTATAATCTCCATAAACTTTTTACTATCTCTTATTGCTGTCTTTGTTCTCTTAATTGTACTGGTGAGATGCTGCAAATGCTCTACCGGTGTTTTCTGTCCCTATATTAGTGCCTCAGATATTTCCTTCCACAGTGATGCTAGATAGTCCAATCTTGGATAGTTTTAATCTCAGATGCTTTTCCTTATTCACTATTCTTTCTTTCTCTCTTTCCAATTTAAGTAAATCTTCTTCAAAATTTGTTATCTTCTCCTCAAAAACTGATAGTGTATCAGGTGATAAACAAAATTATCTGCAAGTTTATTGATCTCATCCTGTACCTTGCTCATCTTCTTGTCTATATCTACAGTAAATTTTTTTGTCTTACAGGTGTCTTTGTATAGAGTTTTGTACTCTTTCAATAAATTACACAATTCCGGTAGAAGTGTGTCAAAATCTCTGTTACACTTCTTTATTTGCTCATCAAAGAATTTCTGCTTTTCAGTTTCTACTTTATCCTTCAATGTCCCTTCCTTTATTTTCTCAATGTTTTCTGTGATATATTTACACAAGGTATCAAGTTGCCCTAAAGAATCTTTATTGTCTATATTACAGTTAGGAGCAATTACCTTCAAAATTGGTATGGTGTCATCAATTGCCTTATAGGCTTGTGAGCTGCAGTCTGTTATCTTTTTAATTGAATCTAATAGTACCTCAGTCACATTAGTTGATTTGTATCCTAATGATGCACCAACATTCTAAGTACCGCTAGTGGAAGTAATCAAGCTTGTATTGACCTCTGGTAGGTCTGTTTGTTTTTGCATTTCCTTAAGCAATGGTTTTTCTACTTCTCCAGTTGTCGGTGGCACTATTTCCTTATGTTACTATTCTTGTTACTGTTGTTCCTGTTCCGGAGCCTTTTGCTCTGTTTGTTTTTCTATTTGTTGCATTGTCTCAGTCTGAGTCTGAGTCTCTACCTTTTGCTCTTTGTTATCTGCCGGTTTCTCCTGTGTGTTTTCAGTTTGCTCAGCTACCGGAGGCTCACTAGCCATTTCACCACAGTGTTGATCTTTTGAGTATCAACATCCATAGTATATAAGACTTCAGGATTAGGATTACCATCCTCTACATCCATACTCTCAGCTACTGGTTGATCTTCTATAGCTGTTGTTTTTATTGGTGGAGTAATCAAAGGAGGTGGGGGTAAGTTGTCTTTAACCTTGATACTAGGTGGTCCACCAACTTTACTTTTACCCTTGTCTCTATCTTTCTAATAAACTTTTATAGGTTTGGGGTTCCTGTATTCTTCTTGTTTTTCTTTTTCAACTAGGAATATATCCCATCCATTTTCTGTCTCCTCAGTCACCTCATTAACTCTTCCAACCATTAGAGCAATGTGCCGGTGTGCAGTAGAAAATACTGACCAGTTGGCTTGAGCAATTAGGTCATCGATTTATTTGGGTGAATTTACCAGATATACAACAAGTAGCTTTTCAATCTTTATTTTCTTGTCCAATTCTATTATTGCTTGTCTTCTTGCTTCCAGTCTCTTAAATAGTTCATCTGGAATTTCATTTACTACTTCCATCAAAAATTTCTTATACATATGCATATGTAATATAACACTATATACAACTTGTTCTTTTTCATCAGCTGTTAAAGTGTCATATATTTTCTCTATATTCTTCAATTTACCTTCCTCTGTAATTTCATTCAGTAGTATATCAAGAGGGGCCAAGTCTTTGTTTGTCCTCTTCTTCTTTTTGGGTGTCAGTTTCTTCTTCTTTGGTGTAGCCTTTCTTACCAGAGATCTCACTGCTTGTTGTTTTTGTCTCATCCTCTTGGGTGAGGGTGTGGTTGCCAGTGAGGGATCTCTTTTCCTTACAACTCTTTTGAAAGTTGCAGGCATGTCACTCTTCGAAGAAGTACCTACCGGTGATAGGTGAGTTTCAAGTTGTGGAGCTGCTAACTCATCCTCTGTTATACCGGTTTTCTTCAACACATCTTCTTTGATGACCTTTTCTTGTCTAGAACCTTTCCTTACAACTACCTCAACCTTTTTCACTCTTTTCTTTGATTGTATTTGGTTTTCAATAGTTTCTGCACTGCCAAATATTTCTTCCTTAGGTTCTCTGGGGGCTTCTAGAAGTGCTTTAGCATATGTTTCAATTATATGATCATTTGTTTCATAGCCCATCTTGGTTACCCAAACTGTCCTAGGGATGACTGCTTCCATCCAGATTTCATCCTTCTTGATTACAAAGCATATTTCATCTTTGTATTTGTCGACAATCTTTTGTGATAACCTGATTCTTTTCTTCATTTTGGCCTTTAATACTTGAAAGAAGTCATGAATATTGTTTTCCTTGTCTTCTCCCATGCTATTGAATAGCTCTGTTAACTGTTTACCTACCGGTATATCATATCCAAGTTCTTTGTAGCCTATATCGGGACCCTGTTTGGTTGTATGTAGCATCAGACATACTAACAAATTTCCAAACCTGAAAGTTCCTTTCTTGTCCTTCTTAATCTTTCCAAGGTTGTCAATTAATTCATCCTTTAACCACTCACATATATCAGTCTTTGCATTTTCTGTGACCATATCATAAGCACTCTTAATGCATAAACTTGAAATTGAATTGAGTCTATTTGCATGAGTAGCTTTATACCCTAATATCATGCTGATAAATCTCACATTAATGTCTGTTACATCATTAACTCTTAGGGACCTTTTGTCGAATGTTGCACCAGTTAGGTTTGTAACTAGGTCATTGGATACCTTCTTGGTTTTATCTGGCCTTTTACCGGTGGTCGGTAACCTTGTGACAACTTTCACAGCTTCCTTAGTGATTTTGTGGATTGCATCTAACCAAAAAAATTCACCATGTACCTTGCTTAAGACTATCCTAATCACATCCTTGGGGAATTCAGGAATGCTAAGGATCTCTGTGAATCCTAGGTTCCCAATGATCTTGTGTTCATCTTTTACATTGCCGGTTTTATCACATATCATAGTTTTAAACATGGTTCTAATCTCTTCATCTCCTAGTTCCTCAATGTTGCAGTGGATGTAAATTCTGGGGTCTTCAGCATAAACAACTCCCTTAGGAATTTGAGAAAAAGCACCTAAGGTATCATCTTTCTTTGCTTCCTCAGGAACTAACTGAAATATGGACCTAGGTCTTTTTATAACTTCAACAACAGTAGGGTTTGCTATATATTCAATTGCAGAGGTGGATGCCATGATAAAATACCTTTCACTGCCTTTAGGATGGATGATTGCTTGGAGTGTTCTTGCCTCTTTCTTGAAATGCCTTAGCTCAGAATCTTCATGCTCTTCGTAGGTTTGAAATCTTGGTGAAATGGAATGGAGCCAAAACCTTAATTTTATAGTGTATTTTTGCCATCTACCACATTAAATGCATGCCAGTTAAGTATTCACTTAACATTGTCTACCGAAAAAAAGTAATTTCCAACTTCTTATCTCTAACCGAGGGAATAATAGCACATGTGTCATTAGATTGCCAAATCCTCAAGGAAAATTTCTTCAATTAGATGAAGAACTTCCTATCGGTGGAGCACTGCTCTGTCCTGCCGGTGAAGCATCACTCTGTCCTGCTGGTGAAGCATTGATTTGTTCTACCGGTTGAGGAGTATTCCCAATATTTAGATCAACTTTTCTAATCCATTGTTTTGAGAATTCTTGCTTAACCTCTTCAACCTTTTCTTTACCTTTCAAGCTAGAACTTTTGTTGTCTACCAGTGTTCCTTTACTTCTATAGAATTTAGCAATATGCTCAATCTTGTTACATGCATAAAAAGTTACATTATTCTTCTGAATGGCTTTCCCATAACCTATGCCAGTTTGTGTTCTACATTGATTAGATAAATGTCCAAATCTTCCACAAACATAACATCTCACATTCATTCTGCAGTTTTTAGAGTTGTGACCAACTTTGTTGCATTTTGAACATTGACCAGTGGGTGTGTTGATATTTTGATAATTTCTAGATCTACATTCATTTGCTCTATGACCATACTTATTATAGTTAAAGCATTTTCCATTGAATTTATAAGCATTAGGTTGTCTTACTAGTTTGCTATAATCCTGAGTATTTGTAGTACTAGAGCTTTCACCAACTTCAAAGCCAATTCCAGAAGTGTCACCTTTAGGTTTTTGATTCTTCAGCAAGGTGCCATGTTCCTCTGAGCTTTTCTTGAATTTTTCTTTATGTTGATTTGTAGTTTCTAGTTCTCTTTCTAAGACTTATTTTTGTCTCATCGGTTCATTTGAGTCATTCTGAGTATGCATCAGATCTGTCTTCAACATGTCATTTTCATAGCTAAGTCTTGTGTTCTCATTTGCTACATCACTTAGTCTTCTGGTCAATTCTTCTGCATTCTTCTTTCTATCTTCAATTTCTTTACAAAATCTCATAGTCATATCCTGCATCTCATTCTTTGTTGTCATGTTCTCTTGTTTCAACTTACTTATCATATCATTAAGTGATTCCTTTTCATCATTCTCATTTTGCAATTTTTCACAAAGTTCTCTTCTCTTATTTATTGCAACGGTAAAATTCTCTTGAAGTGCCTGAATGATATCCTGAGCCACCCTTAAATCATCTTCTAGTTTGATATTTTTTAATTTCTCTGCATCATAGTTTGAAAGAGCTCCTTCAAGTTGCTTCATCAGATTTTCCATCTTTACCGGTGTCAAGATCTTCCTCAAGTTGTTAGGCTTCTGAAAATAGAGGGCCAAGCTCTGATACCAATTGTTAGGAATCCCACAGATACTGAGAAGGGGGGGGGGGTGAATTAGTATCTAACCGGTGATTATAATTTCTTAACTTAAAACATGCAGAACATATTATAACAGTGTACCGGTATGCAAGAAATAATGCAATAAATAGAATCAAGAACATCCACATGAAAAGCACACCATAACACAAGGTTTTAACGAGGAAACCTGGTGTGGGAAAAACCTCAGTGGGATTTGTGACCCACAATATTCACTCACTGGCTAATAAGAGAATATTACTTACAATAGGGGCCTGTACATGCAGGAAGGCCAACTGCCTAGAGCTCACTGCTCAATGGGAAGTCTCACTGACTTACAATGAGGATTATACAAATCCAATATCTTGTACTACTTTACAATAGCATCTATAATGCCTGATCCAGTACCGGTTGCTGCTCTGCTTCTTACATAAACCCTTTAGCCTATATTTTGCATATTAGGTCTGCCTAATATTTTCCTTATCACTTACATATACCTCTTAAATGTTTACAATGATATCTTTTATATATAAGAGTCATTTTACAATTTGCCAAGTCGGCCTACAAATTTTTTACAATAATAAACAAAATATAATATAACAAAATCCCGTCGGCCTCTGTGCCGGTGTACTTCTTTTCTTTGTGTCGGTGTCGGTGTCCTGAGTGTCGGTGTAGAGTGTGATCTGCTGATGCCAGTATAATGCCTTTGCCGATGCCATAGGATTGCAAGGTTTCCATCAATGACAAAACCTTCAGTCACATACAATGTCTCATTGGAGTGTGCATATGCCAACACTTCCTGTTTGATTGGAGGATTTATATGTCTTGATAGGAGATCATGAGGTTTTTCCATTGGATGGGGTGAGATTCTCCTTAGTATGGTTCATCATCATACTCGATATGCTTGGGGTGTTTGCATGTTGGCACATTTATTTCATGATCTTCACTAGGTAGTGTATGATGAGAGTGCGAGTTTATCTACTAGATGCACTTTATTGCAAATCTGGTGCTAGGAGCACATTACTATTACTCAGCCTATCCATCATAGAGTTCATGGAGAGAGGTAGCCATATGTATATTTCTATGCAGGTATCCTTACTCAGCATAAGCTGGGTAAGATGGAGTATTGGCATTGGCTGCTTGATTCATTAGATAACATCACTTGGAGACCATATCTGGATTGTGAGCCATGGATGGATGACGCACAAAAATTACCATGTATTATGCAGAGTAGATACCTCATTGGTCAGACACCATTTATTATTGAGTGACAGTTGATTGGTCAGATTTTGAGATAGTTTGGTATCATCTAGCCTATGCCTACTGGTGTGACGATATATGCTCGGCGATATAGAGATAGGCAAGATTGGGGACCTTCCTTGTCATTTGAGATTGCTGGTGTAGAGTTTGTTGCTACTCCGAGAGTGGCTTATGATATGAGATTACACATTCTTGATCTTGGGGTTACTACAGAGTATGCTCAGTATATACTAGCTCATCCATTTCCTTGCATTACTGATCCAACAGATCCTCCTCCTAGTTCAGGAGATGATGATGATGATTCAGATGATCTAGTTTCTAGGAGACGCAGACAAAGATGAGAGCTTAGAGCTTCTCATGAGGCTAGGGGAGGTGGAGATAATGGTGGGGATGGAGGAGGTGGTAGGAGACCTAGATGGAGGGGAGGTCGATTGAGAGTCCGTGGAGGATCATTTGGACTTGTTATCAATGTTTAAGAAATGGGTTTTCTTTTCCCATGATTGGCTAGGTTTTTTGAAATTTTGATTCAGGTTTGCTATTAACTGCTTCAAATCTGTTTTAGGTCTAGGGTTAAGGGTTTTAGTTTTAAATCGCTCAAATGTTTGATCAAAACCCTCTGGTTTCTATTCTTGCATTACTTTATTCACTTAAGTAATGGGTCTTGGGGTCATGTGAAGTGTCCCCCCTTGTTATTTGCCTAGGCGGTCGTTAAATAATTGTGAAAAATCTATGCCTTATGCCTTTTTCCTTCTAATGTTGTTAGGTCCAGTAAGTGTCGCACAACTTCCACATGAATCTAGGACTTTTTCTATTTCGTTAGGCAAAGTTGTGGGTGTGTTAAGCTATGCAAAATAGCAAAAGGAAAAGGCATGTTCGACTGTGTGCATTGGATTTGGTTTAACGAGACTCCATCTCGCTCAAGATCTAACGGCTGGCGATTCGCAGCTAAAACGAGCAAGTAAATTACCTTTCATGAAATGGAGAAATGGTTTGGCAGGACCTAGCAATGAAGACTTTTCCGCAGCTAAAAGGCGATCAAGTTAAAAATAAATTGACGACTCGCATTGTTTCATGGCTGATAGATACTCACATGTTATGCCCCATGAAACAACGAAAGGTTTTTGGCTCGGGCAAAAGAAGTTTATAAGAAGCATAACAGATGCATAGGTTCTCAAAGATCTAATGGCTAGCACAGTTTCACAAGAGAAAGATGCTCGAAAGATAGCTTTCATGAAACAATGAAATGACATGGCGTTCCAAGCAAGCAGTCCAGCTGGTTGAGATAGCAAGTAAGATAATGACACGTGGCCAAAAATCAAAGTGGTCAGCGAATTGGATTTAAGGACTAACAGGTGGGTCCAAGAAGATGAGTCATGCTGCGGGATAAGAAGTGACCTGGTAGATACAGGTGGCAAGGATGAGGTGGATCCCGATATTTTCTCTCAGCGAATAAAAAGTTGACATGTCAGTTTGGGAATGACTAGACACCAGGTGGATAAAGCTGAGTCAGACGACCCACGTCTGCTGGATTCAAGTAGGTTGTTAAGCATCAAACAAGTTTGATATAATCTAATGGTCCGTGTGTGTTCGCGAAGGTAAGATGCTTGTGTTTTAAAGCCTGTGAAATGGTGAAAGAGCTAGTGGGCTCGAAGAACAGGTAAAGCATAAAGGTAAAAGAGGATCAACTCTATTTTGATCCAAGGGTTCTCATTGTTTCGTGGCTGCAAATCAAATGAGGATTAAGGCCTGTGAAATGGAGAAAGAGAAAAAGAGGTTCTTCTTGGCATGACGTGGAGTGACAACTGTTACTTCTTGTAAAGCTTGATGGTGATGTGTCGATTGACATGTAATTCAAAAGGTGATTAAGGGCTCACCAAGGTGTAGCCGACAGTTATGCAGGAAGTAAGACACATGGTTGACTCTGACCTAAACCTGAAGAGTTTTCTAGGGCTAATGGCCGAGTGCCACATGGCATTTGTTAACCGGTAAATAAGTGGGGTAAACAATGTCCAGATAAAGGTCTCACTTAAAAGATGGTCATCTCAAGATTGATCCAATGCTTCTCATTGTTTTGTGGCCCGAAGATGTAAGAAAATTAACCTCTGTGAAATAGCAAAAAACTGTTAGCCGTCAGGTTGAGGCGCGGTTAGTGAAAAGTTGATGGTCCCGGTAGGAGTTAAAGGCCGGGTGGTTAGAATTCAATCTAACGCTTGGTGTAGCTTCGTGAAAGGAAAGTGCTCACGAGATAAAGCTTGTGAAATGGAGAAAAGGAGGTAGGGTCTGATGCAAAGGCAAAGAGGTTAAAACAGTATAAAGATCGATCAAGTCTCATCTGATCGAACGGCTGGCGTGATTTCGTTTGGCAAAATTGCTAGAATTTTATACTCTGTGAAATGGCGAAAGAGCAAAAAGAAAATATACAGGCATGTTGTGACCCGTTGGAGCAAAATTTTTGAATTCTTCTATGAATTCAATTCTGAAAGGATGGCCAAAGCATGCGGTATCAATGTCGCAGTTAAGAGCCCGACAATCGTATATGATCTTGGATCGATTGAATGAAGGCATCATTTTGAAAAGTTGTTGTAGAGAAGCAGTTGCAGAGCAAATTTATTCACTTGCAGAGCAAATTTCTTTAGTTGCAGAGCAGATTTCTTCAAGAAAAAAAGAGGTTCTCTTGTACTCCTGTCTAGCAATTACTTAACAGTGTGTTTTAATTGGGGTCTTGATTTGTCACATAATAATTGGGGCTAGTAATTAAATTTCTTGCATAGTTTTTAAGATGGAACCTAAAAGAGAATTCTCAAGAAAGCTTAATTACCAGGAGAGGGCTATCTGTGATGATTTCCTAGAATAGTTGACAATGTCAACTAATGTGGTAGCAAAGGTAAAAGAACTAGTGCCAAGAGCTCCTCGCCTAAAAATAAGAGAGGGATTGTATGACAAAGGCAACTGGCTAAGAGACCCTCAAATTGGGTTGTCTGGGTTGGGATTATTTAAAGTTGGATTGGGTATGAGAAACTCCCCAGCCCCAATGAATAGTATCTGGGAGCTGGATGTAGGCAAATTGGTGGTCCCTGGAGTATTCATGGATGTGGATCTCCTAACTCAGGTTGCACACAACTATGACCCAATCCCCAGAAGTGTTAAGGATATAAGTGGGAAAACCCTCATTGAAATAAATAATGAGGAGTTCAAAAATTCTTTTGGGCTTAGTGAGTTTACCAAATTTCTAGAGCCTTTTAATTTTAAATCACTAGCTCAGGTTTACAGTGTGCAGAGGAATCACCTTAGAAATGGGCCTCTAAAAGAATTCTTTGTGAAGATAGGCGGGTTAACAGTTGTAGGACCTAACACTGAGGAGCCTTTTTCTTTAAATCTATTTACCCTTAGGGCCAAAGGATTGTACTGGTCACTCTGCCAAATTTTAGGAGAAGATGCTGAGGCAAATATGCCAACTCATTATATGTTAATGATTGCTCAAATTTTGAACCCTTCTTTAGGAGTGACTTTTGACTATGCTTACTATATCACTGATGCCATCCATGAAGGATCGATAGGAATAAAGAATGGGAAAGTGGATAGGCCTTTTGGATGGTACTCCCTCCTTATGCATTTATTTTTGTTCAAGGGTGGTGACTATTTTGCAAGTGGAATGGATATTGTGAAAGAGAAAGATGGAGAGAAGATGCCAGTGCAGTTATGAAGTACAGTGCTGTCATGGGACAGAGAAGATGCAAGCTTCTTGAAGTTTGATAAATGTTTTGCATCTAAGATTAGGACTCTTATCTATTTAGAAAATCCAAGAGTCCCTAAGGTTCTTTTGGAATTCATTAGGCCAAAAGAGTTTGCTGAGAATGTTAAAATTGTACACAATTGGGGTGATATTTACTTATGCCCTGTCTCCACAGTTGTCAGAGTATATGGTTTCAAAGGTACTCCATTTTTGTTGCCCTATCAGGTCACTCTTAATGTGGGAATTGCAGAGATCCTCAGACAAATTGGTAGTGTGCAAGAGGCAGAGTTAATAGGCAGAGGTAAAGGGACCATTTTCCCTACAGTTACCATAGCACATCAATTTGTGATAATTAAAGGAGGTTGGAAGTGTTTTGAAGATTTCCTTCAACCGTATCATTTGTCAACTGCAGTATCCCGGTGTGCTGACCCTGAAGATTTCCTCAACGGTATGTTCAGAAAGAGGGCAATATGCAGAGGTAGACCCCACCAATTCTAGGTTCCTGAAGACCTCATTAGGAATGAGTTTGATTTAGAAGAGAAAGAGCTGAGGAAGGAAAAATGGGTGGCCTACAAGAAGGATTTAGACTTTGTGCACCAATTTGACACTAGCTATGACCCTTTGTCTAGCTTTCACCCCTTTGAAGAGAAGATAAAGTTCTTAATTCTTTATTTTGAGGATGTGATGCAAACATTGAAAAAAAAGAGGGAGGTTGTAATTAAGAACAACCCTGAGAAAGAAAGACTAGTTTTAAATAGGTCTGCATTTACCAGAGAAATCCCTCCTGGTGATTACATGTTGCATAAGAAGTCCAACTACAGTGTGTTGATGCCTACAACAGGGGAGCTCTCTACCTCAAAACGGAAGAGGAAGATACATGATGCCATTGACATTCAAGATAACCCAAAGAAGAAAAGAGTGGGAAAGGAAATACAATCTAATGAACCTTTGTATTCCCCATCTCAATCCCCTATTCATATAGAAGATGAACAAGCAGCAGCTGAGCAACTGTTACAGTTAGGCAGTCTTGGAGAGATAGCATACACATACGATAAAGTGGAAGAGGGAATGCCAGAAGAGCCCCTTACTCCTGAGATGAACATTACTACTAGTGAGTTCAAAGGTTAGGAGTGGGATCTTGAGATTAAGCAAGCCAGTGAGGATTTCTTGGCTGGCAATAACTTAGTCACATCAGGAGCTTTCATGTAGTTTGTGTGGAAGTAGAATATTGATAAATTTAATGCTAGGTATGAAAAGAGGAAAGGTGAGCAGCCCCACAAAGATCCAACTATGATGGAGGAAAAGATAAAGCACGAAATGGTTGATGAGTTCAAGACCATCACTCCTGAATAGGTAAGAGACATGGTAGCACAGGCTGGGGTACTTATTCTCCCCGAATTGGACATAGCAGATGCCTTGGTTTTAGAGGCAGTAAGAAAAGAGACCAAACCTATGGAGGGAGTTACTTTCAACAAAGATAATGCTGCACTGGTCATGTGGTCTCTTAAAAGAGATGAAAATAAGAGGAATAAGGACACCCTAGGGTCAAGTTACCTTGGAGGAATGATAGTGAAAAGAGTGCAGAGCACTGGGGTATTGGAAGCTGCTAGCAATGTGCTAGAGACTGCAAAGTTTAGTGTTGCAGTAGCAGAAAGAGAGGCTAAGGAAAAGGAAGATCTCCAAGTTAAGTTGGAGACAATTTTGAAAGCTTACAACAGTGCTAAGGAACAGGTAACAGGTAAAGATAGCATCATCACCAAGCTACAAAGCCATTTGGCAGGACAATACCATCAAGGTGAGTCCTCAACATTGATGATCTCCTCTTCTCCTACAAGACCTCCACCTACCAGCCCCATTATTGAGTTCCCACCATCTCCAACACCTTCTAGTTCTCAGTTGATTGAGATCACTCCCCATGAATTGGAGAATTTAAAACAGGCTCAATCCTTATATGCAAAGAAATATGAAGAGAGGGTAAAGGCTACAATTTTAAGTTTTGCTGACACTGTAGGGTCTTCACTAATGTATAACAACATGAGTAAGATTTTGGAAATGTGGAATGAGTTAAATGGGGATAAGACTGCTTTAATGCCTATTTTTTATAAATGGAGACCCAGAGAGCAGGATATAGAACTGATTTGTGTATCCTATGATGAAGCAGGGGCTAACCCTATTATTAAATCTACAAATGATATGACAAAGGATTTAGTAAAGTTGGCAGAAGGAGTAGATAATGTAGATAGAAAGATCAACTTGTACAAGAAAGAGTACACTGATCAAGTTTTTGAATTACTCCCAGGAGGTTTTGTCAGCCCAACCCAATTAAAGGACAAACAAATATGGCTTAAGGAATTGGAAGCCAAATTGTCACTGAGAATAAAAGGAATTGTTAAATCAGAGGATGCCTCCATATTTGTCAAAAAAAATTGAAGAGATTGAGAAAATCAAATCTCATTATGGTTTCCCCTAATTCAGAGGTCAATAAAATGAGGAATTGTTGGAAAAGATTAGCCAAGACAAAAGAAAAAGTAATTAACTTCTCATGGCCTACTGATGAGGTGTATCAGGAATGGACAAGAAAGTATGTAGTGCTTGATGTGGAGTAGTTAGAAAATGTTGCAACAAAACAACAAGAGGAAGAAGCCGCGGATGTTGAAAGGGACTTGTAACCGCATTTGTAAAAGGTATTGTAACTTCTTCTTAAGAAGTAATGATTGTAACAAACTCTCCTAGGAAAGTCCGAAGCTATGTGTGCATCCATATTTTTATAAATGGATACCAGGACTAGTAGAAAAAAGGATCACAAGGAATTGTAAGAAAACACTGCAGAAATTTATCTGAGGTTTTCCAAGTTTTAATGGAGATTATTTGAAGGTTTTTTGTAATACTTTTTTGAAGAAAATATCAGTATACAGACCATTGGTTTTGAGTTTAAACTTTGTGTCATCTTCAATTATGTTTGCAAGTGTTTACTATTTCATTCTGAATAATCTAGGGTTATTTCATTTAAATATGGGTTGTAAGGCAACTTTCAGTAGATATGTTTCTTAGGCTTTCTCTTCAGGAGGGGAATTAAATATGCAGGAATCATTTCTACTTGTAAATTCTTTGCGGGACACTTTGGATTTTGATGAACATAGTTTAGTTTGATATGAATAAATTCTTAGGTGTGTTAGGCATGTATAAGGATCTTCAGAAGCCATACTGATGGAATTTCTAGAGATATTTGATTGTGGAAGTATTGTTTGAACTTAGACAACTGTATGACCTTTGATAAGGCACTGGTGTAAATCAAGGTTGTCTATTACATATCTTGTAGGTCAATACTGAATGTGAGTACAATTTTCATTCCTTTGTTTCAGTTAGTTTTAAGGTGATTAGATCCACTGGTTTTTGGACTGGTTTGCTGTGGATTTATCTTTTAAAAGTGTGAATTTAGTTCACAAAGGTATACCCGCCTAAACTTTGAATAAGTTTGAAGTGTAGAAGGTTAATCAAACCTTGTCATATGTTGTCCTAAATGTGTCCTTGTCTTTAATCTCTCTTTTGCATACAGAGTTATCATACCATTATAAGAATTTTAAAGTGAATCAGATTTTGAGAACAACAAAAGTAGCGACTCTGCTAGGGAGAGTCACAATAAGGATCCAGATGTAGATTTGTGCTTAGATTTATAAAGAAGAATCATTGTGTGTTCATGGAATAGATTGGTGCTTCAGTGAATATAGCAGTTGTGTCTGGAGGTCCTTTTTTGGAAGTTCCCTCTATTTTCTTTTGATATTTGATTTGGTCTGAGGTTTTGCAATGTTTTATTCTAAGCTTGTTTTCATAATTCCCATAGTCTTGTGGGTGGCGACTCTGTTATCTTGGAACTAGCCCTTGTGTAGTACGTAAAATTCTAAAAGGAAGACAAGCATAATGCAAGGAGGAAAAAACACTAGATCATTCATGAAGAAGCATCCTCGTGAAACTTTGCAAGAAGGTTTGCCAGAACAGTCACGAAGAGGTCAGAAGAGATCAGTGCTTCACGAACCATCAAATGCTGCTTGGGTGCAAAAGAATAATAATACCGGTAAGATACTCGATCGACCTATTTATGCAAAGTCTAATTCTTCTTCCAAAGAGTCTGAACATGATATATTAGGTTTTCATTCTGGATTGTTTGGAAATATAGATAATGCTCATGTTTTAAATCAAGATATATCTCATGTTAGTGTGTCTGCGAGAGATAGGACTAGTTCAAATGCAATCAGACATTCTGTTCCTAGAACAATTGATGGATATATTAGCTTTATTGATATAGATCAAGTCAATATATTTGACTCTGAGGAGAATTTCCCTGATGAAGATAAAGTGTCACAAGAAATAGAAGATTTAAATAGGAGGGTTCACCCCTTAATCTCCCTAAGAGCCCAAAAGGAAGCAAATAAGAAAAAAGAAGTCAAAGCAAAACTAATGGAGAGAGATAGGCTTCTTAAGTAGATAGCTGATCTTGAGGTGTTGGCTAAGGAAAAAGAAAAGAGTGATGAGGAAGGCCCTGTAATAGGGAAATTCTAATCCCTAAGGCTAAGCACACATATAGGCTAGTAGTCCAACCAAATAGGGAAATACTTGGTGATTCACAGCCTCCTAGGAACAATGTTGATAAAGGGAAGCAGAAATGGGTGGATGATGGAACTTGATCTAGAAATATAGAGGAGATTTCTTATAGGTTATCAACACATGAGAGAGAGATAGAAAGAATGAGGAAGGAAAAGGAGGATCTACAAATGGAGCTAGAGAAAGCTAAGTTGGAAGCAGCGAATCAGGAAGTTAAAAGAAAAATTAGTTACCTAAAAGCTCCCCCTATCATTTTTCCATCAGAAGATTTTAGTAAGCCTGATCCTCAGCAAATTTCCCTTCCCCCAGTTAAAATTCAGCCTACTATGCCTACTAATATAGCAACAGTTAGTCAAATCCCTATGAACAATCAACATAGCCAAATATCTCAGTCCCTAATTCCAAAAGTCAGGATGAACATGGGAAACAATAATGTTGCTAACCCTTTTCAAAGGAAACCTATCAATTTGGAGCAGTATACACAATTGTTCTTTGATCGGATCCCAGGATATCCCAACCATGTTCCTACTGAGTTAAGGGACATACTCCATAAGTTTGCTGGGAATAATGCAATTAGTGTTGAGGAACATTTAAAATCTTTTGGGGACCTAATAAATGATTATGAGATAGTGGATGGAGATGTCATAATGAAATTGTTTGTTGAGTCCCTGGTTGATGATGCAAGAGATTGGTACAACAGTCTTCCAGTTAATAGCATTGGGTCATGGGAGGACTTTAAGAATTGTTTTCAAGAACAATACAGTGACAAAACAAATGTGAGCTTCATGCTCAATGAATTTAATAACATCAGAAAATCTGATAATGAAATGGTTACCGATTTCAATGCTAGATTTTAAAAGGCCATGCATAGATTATATCAGGTGATGAGGTTAGATGATAACATGTGTTTGAACACATATTATAATGCATTTGATTCTAAAATGGCCTATATCTTAAGGGATAAAAATCCACATAACTTGAGGGATGCATTTAGGATTGCCATTAATGTGGAAAGCAATAGAAAAGCATCTGGGAAGTTAGGAAGGAGAACAGATGGTAGGTTATGGCAAGAAACAAAATAGCAACCTAGCAAAGCTGCTAAGGAGAAAGACAAGATAGAAAAGTTGGTCATTGCCATGAAGGATCTGACTGCCAAGGTAAAAAAAAATGATAAGCCTCATTATAACTGGCAAGATAGACCCCCTAGACTGTATGACATTCCTTATAATACCAACTAGAAAGATGGCAAACCCCAAAATAAGAAGCCTAAAATTGCTCAAAATCAGGATACCCTAGATCCCTTAAGAGGGAAAAATGTCCATAATATAGAAAACACTCCTTGGTGTATTGCTTGTGATGGGCCACATTCTCCTCATCAGTGTGCAGTAGCTCAAGCCCTTGAAGAGTCCATGAGAAAAGAAGCTGAGCCTAACATTAACATGTTTGAGACTATTATAGAGAGTGATGAGGAATCTGTACAAAGTGAATACAATGATGTGTTGGATAATGAAAGGTCTGTTCAAGGACAACTAACATTAGACTGGCATCCTACCTTGAATGTGGTAACAATTGAAGATGAAGAAGTTCATCTTAGAAGGCCTAGTGAGGAAGAAGTTAAAAATCTCACCAAAGATGCTATTGCTAAAGCAAAACACAATTACAACCTAAGGAGCACCAAGAAGGACATTGATTAGGGTGAACCTGGCTCCATGTTCATAAAAGAAGTTACTCAAAAGGGGACAACAAGTAGTGCTACTACTTTCCCTAAAATTGGTCAAGAAAAGAAGGAATAGGTTAAAGACGTACCCAAGAGTACAGATGATAAAAATGCCAATGATATACAAGGAGCTACCATAGAAAAAAGGGCAAGTCAGTTTAAGGCAGAAAGAGTTAGAGCTAATACTGAATTAAGCAGTAGTTCCACATTTGACATGGCTCAAGCTCTTACACAAATGAAAGTTACTGTCCCATTAATAGAATTACTAAAAATAAAAGAACATAGGGATGCAACTTTATCTTTGTTTTCTAGTATATCTGATAGTGACACGGTCCTACCCACCGGTTCAGCTAAAAATGGAAAGGATCAGGAACTCCAAACCCTAGAGGTTTACGTTGGAACCACTATTACTCAAGAGCCTTCATAGGTAGATCCTTTTTATGTTACTTTGTTAGTGAATAACCGGCTGATAAAAAACTACATGATAGATTTAGGAGCTGCTGCTAATGTGATGCCCTATGGTGTTATGAAAGAATTAGGACTGTCAGTAACCACTGTATATGGAAAATTCTATGCTATGGATAACAGGGAAGTACCTATGATAGGTACAATGAAAGATGTTGAAGTAAAAATAGCAACATTCCCTGAAGCAACTTACAAAATGGACGTTATTGTTACTGACACTAAACCCCATTATGGTATGTTGCTGTCCAGGCAGTGGGCAGCATCAGTAGGAGGAAATGTCCAACTGGATTAATCTTATGCTACCATCCCAATCAATGGGAATCAGGTCAAGTTGTACAGAGAACCACGTGTTCCTAGGGTAATTGAAAATGTAGATCCAAGTATGCTCAATTGTATGATTGATGTGGATCTTGATAATTTCAGACTACAACCAATTTTACCTCAGTTGAAGAATACTGACCCCATTGTAGTTGAACTAGAATCACAATAGCATGGTTTATGGTAGATGTATTTTGATGGAGCTTGCTCCAAAGAAGGATCTGGAGCAGGGGTTCTTTTTGTATCTCCGTCAGGTATAACTTTTAAGTATTCTTTCTTAATGGCTTTCCAGTGCACAAATAATACTGTAGAATATGAAGCCCTGTTATTGGGGCTTGAAGTTGCAAAAAGGCATGGAATCCAACTGTTGAAAGTTTTAGGGGATTCAAAATTGGTTGTCTCTTAGGTAAGATCCAAATATGCATCCAAAAATGATAGATTAAAGAGGTATAAACATGTAGTTTGGGATGTCATTGAGCATTTTAGTGCATTTTCTATTAATTGGATAGAAAGATCAAAGAATATTATGGCAGAGTTTCTAGCTAATGTTGCATTGAAAAATAATGATGCAACACTAACCGACATCTCCACTGTGGAAATAAAATCTAGGCCTGCCATCCCTGATAATGTGTATAATTGGCAAGTTTTTGCTGATGATGAAGATATTCTTAGGTTTATTCAATCTGTTGATGATTATGACGGACATAAGATTGATTGCAATGCATTGGTGGAGGTGGTTGACAATAAGGAAACAATGTTTGGAAATGACTTGGTCCAGTTGGAAACAAATGAGATACCTAAAGGGTTGGTAGAGATAGAGAGCATGTTCAGGTACAATGACAGTCACTTACATCAGCAGTCTACCACTAAGTTAGAAGAGTTGCAGGAGGTAAACCTGGGAACTGAATCATCCCCTAAGTTAGTATACATTGGGAAGAAATTACCCCCTCGTGTCAGAACTAATCTTATTAATTTATTGAAAAGATATAAACATGTTTTTGCTTGGTCTTATGAAGACCTAGAGGCATATAGACAAGACCTTTTTTAGCATGAAGTTCCTTTACTTCCAGATGCTAAGCCTTTTAGACAAAAGAAGAGACCTATTAATCCCCTGTTGGAAACTAAGATGCAGCAAGAATTGACTAAGTTAAGAGAAGGGGGGATTATGAAACCTATAAGACATTCTTCATGGGTCTCCAATTTGGTCCTAGTAAGAAAGAAAAATGGAGACATTAGATTGTGTGTGGATTTTAGAAATTTGAATGTCGCTTCTTTAAAAGACAATTACTCTTCCCCCAATATGGAAGCTATGTTGCAGAGAGTAACAGGTTGTGATCTTTTGTCCATGATGGATGGGTTTTCATGATACAATCAAGTGTTAGTGAGGGAATCTGAACAGTTCAAAACTACTTTCACTACTCCATGGGGAACATATGTATATGTAAGAATGCCATTTGGATTAAAAAATGCTGGAGCTACATTTCAGAGAGCTATGGATGTAGCCTTCAAAGAATTCATCAATATCATCAGGGTGGTTTATCAAGATGATCTAACTTGCTTCTCTAAAAGGGCCGATGACCACTGTGGACATTTGGAAAAGGTGTTCAATAAAGCTTTGGAATTTGGTGTGTCATTAAATCCCAAGAAGTGTCATTTTGGGGTCACCGAAGGAAAATTATTGGGGCATATTGGTTCCAAGGAAGGGGTAAGAATAGACCCTGAAAGAATTGAAGCAATAAACAAAGTGCCTAAACCGAAGAATGTTAAAGGTATTCAATCTTTTTTGGGTAGGGTCAACTTTGTTAGAAGATTCATCGCAAACTTTGTAGAGATAGTGAAACCCATTGTCAAGTTGCTTAAGAAGAATACCAAGTTTTGCTAGGATCAAGAAGCCTCAAAGGCTTTTGCTGAAATTAAAAAGGCCATTCAGGAAGCACCAGTGCTGAAATCTCCTAATTACAGTAAGCTCTTTTCTCTATTCTCTTTTGCTTCATACCATACAGTAGCTACAGTGTTGTTACAAAAAGATAATGAGGGATATGAACATCCCATAGCCTTTTACAACAAGTCTTTGCAAGCAGCAGAATTGAAGTATGAAACCATGGAGAAACAGGCTTATGCTTTAGTTAAAGCTATCAAAGCTTTCAAGCCATACCTTGTGAATGCAAGAATCACTGCTTATGTCCCACATGCTGCAGTCAAGGATATTTTATCCCAATCTGAGGTAACAGGAAAAAGGTGCAGATGGATTAATAGAATCCAAGAATTTGACTTGGAAATAAAGATCACCAAATTGGTGAGAGGCTTAGGTCTGGCCAAGCTCATGACTGAATCTAATCTTCTGAATGTTGAGATAAACAATGTTGAAATCAAAAGTACTTCAGTCACTAGTATTGAAAGGCAACCTTGGTATTCAGAGATAGTCCGATTTTTAAGAGATACTACATTTTCAAGAGGAATGACACATAATCAGAGGACTCTGAAAATCAAGTCACAAAAATATGTTCTCATTCAAGGTGATCTATTTTGGAGAAAAAGAGATGGAGAACTGATAATGTGTTTGGATGAATTCCAGGCTAAAAGGGTGTTGATTGAAATGCATGATGATGTATGTGGAGGCCATTACTCTGCTAAGACAACTGCTGGTAAGATAATCTGGGCTAGGTACTATTGGCCTACTTTATTCAAGGATGCTCATGAACATGTCTGGAAATGCGACCCATGTCAAAAAATTTCATCCAAATTAAAGTATGAAGGAGCTTTACCCCTAAATCCAGTCACATTGGAAGCCCCTTTTGTCCAATGGGGCATTGATTTTATCGAAGAGATTGTTGAGAGATCAGGGAGAGGTCATAGATGGATCATAGTAGCCACTGACTATTTTACTAAATGGATTGAAGCTATTCCCACAAGAAGAGCTACAAGTAAAGTTGTCATTGACTTCCTGATGGACAATGTTATTACTAGATTTGGAGTTCCTGCAAAATTAGTAATGGACAATGCCATGAGTTTTAGGTCAGAAGAGTTTGTTGGATTCTGTACCAGTCATGGAATAATCATATCTTACTCTTCACCCTATCACCCTCAGGGAAATGGACAAGCTGAATCTAGTAATAAAAGCCTCTTGAACATTATCAAGAAAATCTTGGAAGAGAACAAGAGGTCTTGGGATCAAAAGTTGAAATTAGCCTTGTGGGCTAATAGAGTAACAGTCAAGAAGGCCATTGGAATGTCACCTTTTGAACTAGTTTATGGTACACAAGCTAGGCTGCCAGTAAACAATCTTCTTCCAGTTTATAAATTTCTGCAAGCTGAAGACATGGAGTTATTTGAACCTATGGAAAACCGAATGATTCAGATAGTGGAAGTGGAAGAGATCAAAAATCTAGCTCATAAGAGAAATTTGAAGATCAAATTGCAGTCCAAGTACCTTTTTGATAAAAGGACATCATTAAGGAAGTTTCAAATTGATGATATTGTTCTTCAGTGGAATGCAAGAGGACAGGACAAGGGAAAACATAAGAAATTTGAATCATTACGGATGGGCCCTTTTGTGGTCTTTGATTTAAATGGAAAGGATTCTTATTTTATGAAAAACATGAATGATAAAGTACAAGAATTTCCAGTGCATGGAAAATTCCTGAAACATTATTTCTCTTGAAGTCCAATCACAGTAGGTCCTTTGTTTGTATATATTTTGTTTTGCCTGCTTCCTGTTGTTTTTGTTTGGGTCTATGTTTTGGTCTATTTCTCCAAAGTTTCCTAAGTTTTCTTGTGTTGACCTTGTGATAAACCATCCCCAGTCAGAGCCACTGTTATCAGTGTTTAAGAAATGGGTTTTCTTTTCCCATGATTGGCTAGGTTTTTTGAAATTTTGAGTCAGGTATGCTATTAACTACTTCAAATCTATTTTAGGTCTTTAAGGGTTAAGGGTTTTAGTTTTAAATCGCTCAAATGCTTGATCAAAACCCTCTGGTTTCTATTCCTGCATTACTTTATTCACTTAAGTAATGGGTCTTGGGGTCGTGTGAAGTGTCCCCCCTTGTTATTTGCCTAGGCAGTCGTTAAATAATTGTGAAAAATCTACGCCTTATGCCTTTTTCCTTCTAATGTTGTCGGGTCCAGGAAGTGTCGTGCAACTTCCAGATGAATCTATGACTTTCGCTATTTCATTAGGCAAAGTTGTGGGTGTGTTAAGCTATGTGAAATAGCGAAAGGAAAAGGCATGTTCAACTATGTGCATTGGATCTGGTTTAACGAGACTCCATCTCACTCAAGATCTAACAGCTGGCATTGATTCGCAGCTAAAACGAGTGAGTAAATTACCTTTCATGAAATGGTGAAATGGTTTGGCGGGACCTAGTGGTGAAGACTTTTCCGCGGCTAAAAGGCGATCAAGTTCAAAAGAAATCGATGGCTCGCGTTGTTTCATGGCTGATAGATACTCACATGTTATGCCTCGTGAAACAGTGAAAAGTTTTTGGCCCAGGCAAAAGAGGTTTATAAGAAGCATAACAGATGCACAGGTTCTCAAAGATCTAACGGCTAGCGCAGTTTCATAGGAGAAAGATGCTCGAAAGATAGCTTTCACGAAATAGCGAAATGACATGGTGTTCCAAGCAAGCAGTCTAGTTGGTTGAGATAGCAAGTAAGATAATGACATGTGGCCGAAAATCAAAGTGGTCAGTGAATTGATTTTAAGGACTAACGGGTGGGTCCAAGAAGATGAGTCATGCTGTGGGATAAGAAGTGACCTGGTAGATACAGGTGGCAAGGATGAGGTGGATCCCGATGTTTTCTCTCAGTGAATAAAAAGTTGACATGTCAGTTTGGGAATGACTAGACACTAGGTGGATAAAGCTGAGTCAGACAACCCACGTCTGCCAGATTCAAGTAGGTTGTTAAGCATCAAACAAGTTTGATATAATCTAACGGTCCGCGTGTGTTCTTGAAGGTAAGATACTTGTGTTTTAAAGCCTGTGAAATGGCGAAAGAGCTAGTGGACCCGAAGAACAGGTAAAGAATAAAGGTAAAAGAGGATCAACTCTCTATTGTTCCAAGGGTTCTCATCATTTCATGGCTGCATATCAAACAAGGATTAAGGCATGCAAAATGGGGAAAGAGAAAAAGAGGTTCTTCTCGACATGACATGGAGTGATAGTTGTTACTTCTTGTAAAGCTTGATGGTGATGTGTCGATTGACACGTAATTCAAAAGGTGATTAAGGGCTCGCCAAGGTGTAGCCGGCGGTTATGTAGGAAGTAAGACATGGTTGACTCTAAACTAAACCCGAAGAGTTTTCTAGGGCTAATGGCCGAGTGCCACATGGCATTTGTTAATCGGTAAATAAGTGGGGTAAACAATGTCTAGATAAAGGTCTCACTTAAAAGATGGTCATCTAAAGATCGATCCAACACTTCTCATTGTTTTGTGGTCCAAAGATGTAAGTGGATTAACCTCTGTGAAATAGCAAAAATCCTTTAGCCGTCAGGATGAGGCACGGTTAGTGAAAAGTTGATGGTCCCGGTAGGAGTTAAAGGTCGGGCGGTTAGAATTCTATCTAACGCTTGGCGTAGCTTCACGAAAGGAAAGTGCTTGTGGGATAAAGCTTGCGAAATGGCAAAAAGGAGGTAGGGCCTGATGCAAAGGCAAAGAGGTTAAAACAGTGTAAAGACCAATCAAGTCTCATCTGATTGGATGGCTGGCGTGATTTCGTTTGGCAAAATTGCTAGAATGTTATGCTCTACAAAATGGCAAAAGAGTGAAAAGAAAATATACAAGCATGTTATGATCCGTTGGAGCGAAATTTTTGAATTCTTCTATGAATTCAATTCTGAAAGGATGGCCGAAGCATTTGGTATCAATGTCAAAGTTAAGAGCCCGACTACCATATATGATCTCGGATCAACTGAATGAAGGCATCATTTTGAAAAGTTGTTGTAGAGCAAATTTCTTCAGTTGCAGAGCAGATTTCTTCAAGCAAAAAATAGGTTCTCTTGTACTCTTGTTTGGCAATTACTTAACAGTGTGTTTTAATTGGGGTCTTGATTTGTCACATAACAGTTGGGGCTAGTAATTAAATTGCTTGCATAGTTTTTAAGATGGCACCTAAAAGAGAATCCTCAGGAAAGGTTAATTACCAAGAGAGGGCTATCTATGATGAATTCCTAGAACAGTTGACAATGTCAACTAATGTGGTAGAAAAGGTAAAAGAACTAGTGCCAAGAGCTCCTCGCCTAAAAATAGGAGAGGGATTGTATGACAAAGGCAACTGGCTAAGAGACCCTCAAATTGGGTTGTCTGGGTTGGGATTATTTAAATTTGGATTTGGTGTGAGAAACTCTCAAGCCCCAATGAATAGTATCTGGGAGCTGGATGTAGGCAAATTGGTGGTCCCTGGAGTATTCATGGATGTGGATCTCCTAACTAAGGTTGCACAAAAATATGACCCAATCACTAGAAGTGTAAGGATATAAGTGGGAAAACCCTCATTGAAATAAACAATGAAGAGTTCATAAATGCTTTTGAGCTTAGTGAGTTTACCAATTTTCTAGAGCCTATTAATTTTAAATCACTTGCTCAGGTTTACAGTGTGTAGAGGAATCACCTTAGAAATGTGCCTCTAAAAGAATTCTTTATGAAGATAGGGGGGTTAACAGTTGTAGGACCTAACACTGAGAAGCCTTTTTCTTTAAATCTGTTTACCCTTAGGGGCAAAGGATTGTACTGGTCACTCTGCCAAATTTTAGGAGAAGATGCTGAGGCAAATATGCCAACTCATTATATGTTAATGATTGCTCAAATTTTGAACCCTTCTTTAGGAGTGACTTTTGACTATGCTTCCTATATCATTGATGCCATCCATGAAGGATTGATAGGAATAAAGAATGGGAAAGTGGATAGGCCTTTTGGATGGTACTCCCTCCTTATACATTTATTTTTGTTCAAGGGTGGTGACTATTTTGCAAGTGGAATGGATATTGTGAAAGAGAAAGATGGAGAGAAGATGCCAGTGCAGTTATAGAGTACAGTGCTGTCATGGGACAGAGAAGATGCAAGCTTCTTGAAGTTTGATAAATGTTTTGCATCTAAGATTAGGACTCTTATCTGTTCAGAAAATCCAAGAGTCCCTAAGGCTCTTTTGGAATTCATTAGGCCAAAAGAGTTTGCTGAGAATGTTAAAATTGTCCACAATTGGGGTGATATTTACTTATACCCTATCTCCATAGTTTTCAGAGTATATGGTTTCAAAGGTACACCATTTTTGTTGCCCTATCAGGTCCCTCTTAAAGTGTGAATTGCAGAGATCCTCAGACAAATTGGTAGTGTGCAAGAGGCAGAGTTAACACAGAGAGGTAAAGGGACCATTTTCCCTAAAGTTACCATAGCACATCAATTTGTGATAATTAAAGGAGGCTGGAAGGGTTTTGAAGATTTCCTTCAACCGTATCATTTGTCAAATGTAGTATCTCGGTGTGCTGACCTTGAAGATTTCTTCAACGATATGTTCAGAAAGAGGGCAATATGCAGAGGTAGACCCCACCAATTCTAGTTTCCTGAAGACCTCATTAGGAATGAGTTTGATTTAGATGAGCAAGAGCTAAGGAAGGAAAAGTGGGTGGCCTACAAGAAGGCTTTAGAATTTGTGCACCAATTTGACACTAGCTATGACCCTTTGTCTAGCTTTCACCCCTTTGAAGAGAAGATAAAGTTCTTAATTCTTTATTTTGAGGATGTGATGCAAACATTGAAAGAAAAGAGGGAGGTTGTAATTAAGAACAACCCTGAGAAAGCAAGACTGGTTTTAAATAGGTCTACATCTACAAGAGCAGTCCCTCTTGGTGATGACATGTTGCATAAGAAGTCCAACTATAGTGTGTTGATGCCTACAAAAGGGGAGCCCTCTACCTCAAAAGGGAAGAGGAAGATACAGGGTGTCATTGACATTCAAGATAGCCCAAAGAAGCAAAGAGTGGGAAAGGAAATACAATCTGATGAATCTTTGTATTCCCCATCTCAATCCCCTATTCATATAGGAGATGAACATGTAGCAGCTGAGCAATTGTTATAGTTAGGCAGTCTTCGAGACATAGCATACACATACGATGAGGTGGAATAGGGAATGCCAAAAGAACCCCTTACTACTAAGATGAACATTACTACAAGTGAGTTCAAAGGTCAGGAGTGGGATCCTGAGATCAAGCAAGCCAGTGAGGATTTCTTGGCTGGCAATAACTTAGTCACATCAGGAGCTTTCATGCAAGTTGTGTGGAAGCAGAATATTGATAAATTTAGTGCTAGGTGTGAAAAGACGAAAGGTGAGTAGCCCCACAAAGATCCAAATATGGTGGAGGAAGAGATAAAGCAAGAAATGGTTGATGAGTTCAAGACCATCACTCCCAAATAGGGAAGAGACATGGTAGCACAGGCTGGGGTACTCATTCTCCCCGAATGGGACATAGCAGATGCCTTGGTTTTAGAGGCAGTAAGAAAAGAGACCAAACCTATGGAGGGAGTTACTTTTAGCAAAGATAATGCTGCACTGGTTATGTGGTCTCTTAAAAGAGATGAAAATAAGAGGAATAAGGACACCCCAGGGTCAAGTTACCTTGGAGGAATGATAGTGAAAAGAGTGCAGAGCACTAGGGTAGTGGAAGCTGCTAGCATTGTGCTAGAGACTGCAAAGTTTAGTGTTGTAGTAGTAGAAAGAGAGGCTAAGGAAAAGGAAGATCTCTAGGTTAAGTTGGAGACAATTTTGAAAGCTTACAATAGTGCCAAGGAAGAGGTAACGGTTAAAGATAGCATAATCGCCAAGCTACAAAGCCAGTTGGCAAGACAATACCATCAAGGTGAGTCCTCAACATTGATGATCTCTTCTCTTGCAAGACCTCCACCTACTAGCCCAATTATTGAGTTGCCACCATCTCCAGCACCTTCTAGTTCTCAATTGATTGAGATCACTCCCCATGAATTGGAGAATTTAAAACAGGCTCAAGCCTTATATGCAAGGAAATATGAAGAGAGGGTAAAGGCTACAATTTTAAGTTTTGCTGACACTATAGGGTCTTCACTAATGTATGACAACATGAGTAAGATTTTGGAAATGTGGAATGAGTTAAATGGGGATAAGGCTGCTTTAATGCCTATTTTTTATAAATGGAGACCCAGAGAGCAGGATATAGAACTGATTTGTGATTCCTATAATAAAGCAGGCGCTGACCCTATTATTAAATCTACAAATGATATGACAAAGGATTTAGTAAAGTTGGCAGAAGGAGTACATAATGCAGACAGAAAGATCAACTTGTACAAGAAAGAGTACACTGATCAAGTTTTTGAATTACTCCCAGGAGGTTTTGTCAGCCCAACCCAATTAAAGGACAAACAAATATGGCTTAAGGAATTGGAAGCCAAATTGTCACTGAGAATAAAAGGAATTGTTAAATTAGAGGATGCCTCCATATTTTTCAAAACAATTGAAGAGATTGAGAAAATCAAATCTCATTATGGTTTCCCCGAATTCAGAGGTCAATAAAATGAGGAATTGTTGGAAAAGATTAGCCAAGAAAAAAGAAAAAGTAATTAACTTCTCATGGCCTACTGATGAGGTGTATCAGGAATGGACAAGAAAGTATGCAATGCTTGATGTGGAGCAGTTAGAAAATGTTGGAACAGAACAACAAGAGGAAGAAGCCGCGGATGTTGAAAGGGACTTGTAACCGCATTTGTAAAAGGTTTTGTAACTTCTTCTTAAGAAGTAATGATTGTAACAAACTCTCCTAGGAAATTTCAAAGCTATGTGTGCATCCATATTGTTATAAATGGATACTAGGACTAGTAGAAAAAAGGATCGCAAGGAATTGTAAGAAAATGCTGCAGAAATTTATCTGAGCTTTTCCAGGTTTTAATGGAGATTATTCGAAGGTTTTTTGTAATACTTTTTTGAAGAAAATATCAGTATACAGATCATTGGTTTTGAGTTTAAACTCTGTGTCATCTTCAAGTATGTTTGCAAGTGTTTACTATTTCATTCTGAATAATCTAGGGTTATTTCGTTTAAATATGGGTTGTAAGGCAACTTTCAGTAGATATGTTTCTTAGCTTTTCTCTTCAGGAGGGGAATTAAATACACAGGAATCATTTCTACCAGTAAATTCTTTGCGGGACAGTTTGAATTTTGATGAACACAGTTTAGTTTGATATGAATAAATTCTTATATGTGTCAGGAATGTATAAGGATCTGCAGAAGCCAAACTGATGGAATATGTAGAGATATTTGATTGTGGAAGTATTGTTTGAACTTAGACGACTCTATGACCTTGGATAAGGCACTGGTGTAAATCAAGGTTGTCTATTACATATCTTGTAGGTCAATACTAAATGTGAGTACAATTTTCATTTCTTTGTTTCAGTTAGTTTTAAGGTGATTAGATCCACTAGTTTTTGGACTGGTTTGTTGTGGATTTATCTTTTAAAAGTGTGAATTTAGTTCACAAAGGTATACCCGCTTGAACTTTGAATAAGTTTGGAGTGTAGAAGGTTAATCAAAACTTGTCATATGTTGTCCTAAAGGTTTCCTTCTCTTTAATCTCTCTTCTGCATACAGAGTTATCATACCATTATAAGGATTTTAAAGTGAATTAGATTTTGAGAACAACAGGACCGACTGGTAGGATTGAGAGACCATGTCCTATAGGTGGGAGAGATGTTGGACGGATTGGGAGAGAGCATGGTAGGACTGGTATGAGATCACCAAGAGGGTTGCCATTGACAGGAGGTAGGGTGACTAGACTGGATGGGGGTTGTGGGAGAGGCATTGATTTTGGACAGATTTAGCCAGATCTCAGGGTTACTGTAGCTAATGGTGGAGATGATGAGGATCCAGAGGATCATGTTCCCCTGATTAGATGACGGGTGTGGAGAGTTACTTGAACCAAGATTCTAGTAGTTGGACAGGTTGGTGGTGAGGGGATTTGGATTCATGCATCACAGTAGGATGTACCAGAGCAGGTTGCACCAGTGCATGATATGCCAGATGTTGTTATACCAGAGCATGATGTGCCAGGGCAGGATACTATTGACAGTCTGAGAGCATAGATTGATCAGCTTCGAGCATAGGTACAAACTCTTATTACTGAGCGGGATAGAGCTGTTAGGAGACAATAGGGTACTCAGGGTTTTCTAGATCATATTCAGTAGGTTGGATCAGGTACTCTCTCAGCAGATACTGTTAGAGCACTATTTTGGGCCGAGAAGGACACTTCCTACTGGCGACGACGATATGAGGAGGCAATTGCAGAGAGCTAGAGAGAAAGTAGTTATCATACCACCATGCTGATGGATACTAACAATGGTGGGGTCATGGGACCTCCTTAGAGGAGTGAGGAGCATGGGAGATAGGCATCTAGAGGATCTTCTTGCCCACAACCACATAGATGGATAGAGTCAGGTGGTAGTGGTACAGGACAACCTTGACTTGATTTGCATTGGATGAGGCATTTGTATTGTTTATCTGATATCATTGTATACTTGGACTTTTATTGTTTTATGATGATCTATATGCATATATGGACTCTATATGATGATGATGATTTATATGCATGTTACTCTATGTGATGATGATGATTTGTACTTTGATGATCTATATGCTTTGATTATATGGATGCAGTGATTATATGTTTTTGTTTTGATTTTCGATGATCTTGGATGCAAATGAAAATAATTTCTATCTTAAATGATGCAAATGTACTGATCTATATGGAATGCAAGTGAATGATTGATTTGCTTTTGATTTATGATTATGTAAATACAAATTCTCTATATGAAATATTTTTGAGTTTTTATGTAATGTTTATGATGATTATGAATCTAAGTGCAAAGATGCAACTAAATGATCGTTATAAAATGATAATGCAAATAATAATGATGATACACTACATGATTAATGAAATGCACTTAATTGAATGCAAATTAATGCAATTGATGAAATGCAACTAAATGATTTGAAATGATTCTAAGGATGAATGCACCTATAATGATTAAATGCAAATTATTTTTGTTTGTCCAAGTATACTCAATCTTTATTTATGACCATTGATCTGTTAATGAAATGATATGCTTATAATGCAACTTGACAATGAATGCTTATAATGCAACTGAATAATGAGCTAATGGCATGATCTAACTAAAAATGATACTGCAATTCTTCATATGCTATCTTGTAACAGTGCTTTGATTTCATCATTGAGCTTTAAAATGTTGTAAGAAAATACAAGCAACTTGACATAATGATTCAAGATGACCTGAGTATTCCTTTCATGGATTTTGATATAGAAAGTTAATACAAGCAGCTTGATATAATGGATCAAGTTGACCTAAGTATTGCTTGTAGAACAAACAAGGATTATCTCCTTTCATGCATGACTTGGAATGTCCTCCTTGATCTTTTGTCGATCATATCTTGAGATAAGTTCATATCGTAGTAAGAGATAAACCACAGACAGCAATCAAAGAAAATAATCATGCCCCATCATAGCTTCTCTAGTCATGGACATCCTTGAGTTGCATAGAGTACATGATTAGCAATAAAAGCAAGATATAAACACTGAACCTTGTATGTCATTCACATGTTTGAATGGTCATTAACTGATATAATCATCTCAATGAATGATCTTTGATAATCCTTTAATAGGTGCTGATTGATTCTTCATTTTTTGAGTTTTCATGATTCAATTGTTGCTGAAATGCGTTGATTTTCGTTGCTTTGTTGCTCATTAATCTATTTCAAAACCCTAGGTGTTTTTAGTTTTTCTAAGTTTTTCAAAAGTTTTGAATTTTTTAAAGATTCAAAAGACCACCTTAGAAAAAGGAATTAGGATTTTTCCCCTAGTGGAAACACAAATTTATTATAGATATATGAATTGATCAAGATCCAAACCATGGCGGGATACAAATGTAGATTTGATTGATTCTGATAAAATCTAAGATAGTGACTACAACAAGTATGTCAAAGATTGGTTAACTATTGGTAAGCTGCATATTTCTTGCTAAATGGTTCAGAGCAATGGATGCGAAAGATGGAATGGATAAGCTAGCGATAGATGGCAATGATAGATGCGATAGGATGGACTGGATAGGTGCGCAAAATGATCTCATAGATTGAGGAACTCACTTTTTTAGATAGAGCCCGTTTACCAGGTTTTCACCATCTAAATTTATTGCATTTTTTTTTTTGGATTATATATGCTTTTTATTGATTTTTTGAGGAATTTCTATGCTTTTTATTGATTTTTTCAAGACTTTATATCTCAAGCATAGAATTTCTTGAGATGGATAGAATTGGTAGGTTCATCAAACCAATCACCTTCAGGAGTAGATAACTTGTATGCTCCTGATCCATATGTTGCTACTATGAAAAAAGGTCCTAGCCAATTTGGTTCAAATTTTCCCTTCTTTTCTCGGTCTTGCTGATTTCTTGGATTCTCCCTTAGAACTATATCTCCAATCTGGAAAATACACGGCTTGACTATGTGGTTATAGCTTCTTGCCATTATTTGTTGGTATACTTTCAAATGTTCTGTTGCATTTTGGCGACGTTCCTGAATCGGTTCTAGTTCTTGGAGTCGAGAGACTCATTGTTCTTCTTCTGGTATAAGACCATGCAAGGATACACATAGAGAAGGTATCTCTACTTCTATAGGTAATATAGCTTTTGATCCATAGACCAAACAATATGGAGTTGCCCCTGTTGGAGTGCGGATGCTAGTTCGGTATGCCCAAAGAGCAGGATTTAGCTGAATGTGCTAGACTTTTCCAACTTCATTTACCATTTTCTTCAAGATTTTCAAGATAGTTTTGTTTGATGCCTCGACTTGACCATTTCCCTATAGATAATATGGAGTAGAGAACCTATGTTGGATATGAAACTATTCGCATAGTTCTTTCACATCTTGATTTTTGAATGGTCTTCCATTATCAGTGATAATGGTCATAGGAGTGCCATAGCGACAGATTATATAATTCAAGATGAATGATGATATTTGTTTTCCTGTCACTGTTGTTAAAGGCACTGCTTCAATCCTCTTAGTAAAATATTCAGTAGCAATCAGAATGAACTTATGTCCATTAGAAGATGAAGGATTGATCTTTCCTACCAAATCAAGGCCCCATTGTGAAAATGGCCATGATCCTGTCATAGGATATAACTCTTGTGCTGGTGCATGGATTAGATTTCCATGGATCCGACACTGTTTACATTTTCTAGCATAGGTGAATGAATCTCTTTCCATAGTAGGCCAAAAGTAACCCATACGAATAAGTTTCTTAGCCAATGTTAAACCACTTGAGTGTGTACCACAAATACCCGCATGAATGTCATTAAGAACTCTCTCAGATTCATCTTTTTCAAGACATCTCAACAATGTACAATATAGACCACACCTATATAGGATATCAGCAATAATGGTATAGCGAGAGGACTGGCGGATAAAGTTTCTTTGTTGATTACGAGATAATTCTAGAGGAAGGATATGATCTTTCAAATATTGGTAGGCTTTACCGTATAAGGATTCACTGGTTCTTGATATATGGCAAATTCGATAGGTATGCTGGGATTGGATGGTAGGGGTTAAGATTTCTCCATGAGAAATTTGTAACGCTGTTGATTCTCTTTATTTTGCAAGAGAGATGCTATTGTAGCCATCGCATCTGCTGCTTTATTCTCATTTCTGGGAATTTGGGTGAATGTGATTTCTGTAAAGTGTCTTTTAAATTCCTCTATCAGCTGTTTGTATGGCATAAGCTTATCATCCTTTGTTTGATATTCATTATTTATTTGATTTATGACAAGTTGTGAATCACCATAGACATTTAGTTCTTTGACATTCCATTCAATGGCCATTTTAAGCCCTATAGCCAATGCTTCATACTCTGTAGTATTATTGGTGCATGGAAATCATAGTCTATATGATTTCAAAATTGTGTGTCCTTAAGGTGTGATGAAAAATATTCCTGCACCTGATCCATATTGAGTATAAGAACCATCAAAGTACAATTCCCAAAAGTTTGTACTTACTGTCAAGATATCTGCATCAGGAAATTCGATGTGCAAAGGCATGTTATTATGTAGAGGTGCATCAGCCAATTGATCAGCGATGACTTGCCCCTTGATAGCTTTCCGGTCAACATATTCTATGTCAAATTCACTCAGTATCATAACCCATTTGGCTAGTCTCCTTGTCAATGTTGACTTGCTCAATAGATATTTGAGAGGATCTATCTTTGCTATTAGTTTTACAGAATGAATCAACATATAATGTCGTAGCTTCTGGGTTGCAAATACAACTGCCAGACATATCTTTTCAATTGAGGAATAATTTAACTCATAGCCAACAAGCGTTCTGCTGATATAATAAACTGCTCTTTCTTTTCCTTCATCATCATGTTGAGCTAGGAGAGCGCCTAACGATACACTTATTGCCAAGACATAGAGTAACAATGGTTTCCCCTTGGTTGGTGATATCAGTACCGGAGGACTCATAAGATATTCTTTTATTTGCAAGAAAGCTTCTTCACATTTTATATCCCATTTGAATGGAACATTTTTATGTAGAAGATGGGTAAATGGAAGCCATCTATCGACCAATTGAGAAACAAATCTCCTGATTGATTGCAACCTTCCTTGTAAAGATTGCAATTGACTTATGTTCTTGGGTGACTCCATCTCCATGATAGCTTTAACTTTTCCAGGATCTACTTTGATGCTAGGAGATGATATAATGTATCCAAGGAGCTTTCCAAAGGTTACTCCAAATGCACATTTCTTTGAATTTAATCTCAATTGATATCTTTCTAGCCTATCAAAAATATTGCTTATAATATTCAAATGTTCTTTTCTTGTGTGATATTTTGCAAGTATGTCATTGACATAATCTTCCATGAATGTATCCATCATGTCATGAAAAATTATCGTCATAGCCCTTTGATAAGGCACTCCTGCATTCTTAAGCCCAAATGGCATAACATTCCAGCAGTACGTTCCCCATGCAAAGGTGAAATTTGTCTTCTCTTGATCTTCAGGTGCGATTCTTATTTGATTATATCCTGAGAAGCCATCCATTAATGAAAACATCTCATGGCGTGCTGATAAGTCCACTATGATATCAATGTTTGGTAATAGGAAATCATCTTTTGGACATGCTTTATTTAGATCTCTGAAATCTGTGTAGACTCTTATGCTCTTATCTGGTTTTGATACTAGTACGATACTTGAGACCCATTCTGGATAAGCAACTAGTCTTATGAAACCCACTTCTAATAGTTTCTTGAGCTCGATTTTGACAAGGAGAGAAATATGCGGATGCATCTTTCTTAGTTTATGCTTAACAATTTTTTCTTTTAAATCTACATTAAGATGATGCATGATAAGATCTAGGTTAAGTCCTGGCATATTTGCATAAGACCAAGCAAAATTTATTTGTCTTTGCTTAAAAAATTCCATGTACTCTTTCCTCTCTTTTTCTGATAATGAGGCAACAAAATGAAGTATTTTAGGATCTTTTGATGTATCAATGTTTACTGCTTCTGTTGGTTCTATCAGGATAGCAGATCTCTCTTGAAAATATGCAGGAAAAATGTCAAACTTTCCATCTTCTGGTGCCTCTAGGAGGTTTTCACCATCAGATATGCCCTTTGTTTTCTCTTTTGATTGATCTAATGTTGCCATGAAATGGTTTTCAACAATAGGTATATTTCCTTGTTTTATTTCACTTTTGTGACTGGAAAGTTTGGCATTCTCCTAATTATGAGAAACATCACTTGATTCTGCAATGGAAGATATCTTAGGATGGATGGGTTCAACAATGTTAAGGTATACGACTAAGTCATGATCATTGGAAAAGACATTTAGTTTAGGGTTGTCTAAATTATCCCAATCAATTAGTTCAGGATGTAGAAGGGGTAAATGATAATCACTTTCATCATTAGGTGTTTCAATATTCATGACATAATGATCATAGCTTGGTGTAGAATAAATATTTTCATAGATTAAATGTTTGTGAGAATTGTCTTTCTCAAGTGTTTCTGAATTAGTCTTAACAAGATTAATATTAGCATTTGGTAGTTCACACTCAAGTGGTCCTTCAACTGACATTTGTCCCTTAAATGAATGGATTATATCCACATGCACATCTTTGATACTGCAAATTCCTTCTTGATTGACCTCATTTGCATTTTGGAGTTGACATATTTGTGCACATGATGAAGTAGATTCTTTTAATAGATTTTGTCTCCTTTCAAAATCAACTTCTTCTAGACTAATAGTTAGTCCAACTTGACTATCCCTTAGCTTTTCCATGATTCTTCCATATCTGATTTGTGTTTGCACTTCCTATGGCATTGTTTATCTGTCTTTGTCATTTCCTTTCCTTTTTGCATATGCATCTTTTCTCTAGATTCTGAGTTTTTCTTGCCTTCTTTCTAACTTCATCTTTTGTTCTGCTATAGACAAGTCTTCTTTCGTGATAGCTACTTGATCTTCATTATGTTCTTTACTTAATGTAGTGGGTAAGATAGCTGGACTCCATTCATATTCATTGGAGTCTATTTTTGAATCCTGATCCAAGATTACTCCACTATACCATACTGGAATGTCGTATGGTGCAAAGAGTTCTCTGATTTCTGCCATCTCTATTTTTACTGCTTCTAGAATATCTTGTGAAGATTTTGCCTTTGTTTGTATTTTCAGAACTTGTTGACAAGATTTTTCTTCACCTTGGATGATGATCTCCTCGTCTTTCTTTTCATGTTCTTCTTGCTTCTTTTGTTTATTGGTTACTGTTTCGGCCGCTTGATGTAGCTTTTCTTGCCAATTTTCTTCTTTAGAAACCGATTTCTTTCTCCATTTTTGCTGTTGATGATTATGTTACTTTTGATTAGACTTCAGATATCCTCACCCGGATTTATCTTCTGTGGATTGTGAGTGTGGACAAATAGGTTTTGAAATACCTTGATGTTGCTTACCAATTGGTCCTTTTCCTTCATATCCCATCTTTTGCATGATTTCATATCCTTTGCCATATTGTTTTATGGGAATATTGACTTATGTTGTTGTTGCTATAGTTTTATCTTCATCTCTGTATAACCAACCAAGAATGTCTTTGTCTTCATTTTCCTCTTCAAGAGTTCCAACACTAACAAAGGTTCCTTTAAACATATGTTTTGGTTTTCCTGATGCCTTTGATTGAATATCTGTAGGTTTCCCATATGACTTAGGGGAAAGTGGAAAATTTTGCAAATAATACTTTCCCATTCCTTCATCATTTAACTTGAGATTTTCTTCAAAAGTTTCCCATAACTTTGCTTGAATTTCTTTGGTAGGATATACTGATTCTCTATTATGTGGAAGTCTTGTATCTTGTGTTGGCTTCAAATTATTGCAATATTGACTGGAATATGCAATTATAGTGATTTCTTTTCCTTCATGAGGAAATTTTACACATTGATGATATGTAGAAGGAACTTCTTGCATCTTGTGAATCCATGGTCTTCCCAAAAGAATATTGTAGGAGAGGTTCAAATCTAAAACTTGACACAATGTATCTTTTTCCACAGGTCCTTTCTTTATTGGTAGCACAACAGTCCCTTTAGAAGAACATTCTTCTTCATCATAAGCCTTGATGGTTATTTTCTTTTTTGGGTCTATTGCATTCTCTGAATATCCCAAAGCTTTTATCAAACTTAATGCACAAATGTTTAATCCATCTCCTCCATCTATGAGCACATGTTTGACATGAGTTTTATTTATGGAGACTTCAACATGTAAGGGAGCATTGTGAGGATATTGCAAGGATGTATCATCATTTTCAGAAAATGATAAGCAATGAGTGTTACTATTTACTAAGTTGTCATTAGTTTTATGTCCAAAGTCATTCTATATATTCTAGTCGGTTATTACTACCGAAATATTTAGTCAGTAAGCATAGAGCAGTTGGTTACAGAAGTTACAAGTCACATAGTTTAGTATACACCGAGCTGTCTACCGAGTAACGTTCTATGACTACCAAGCAGCAAAGATGGTATACCGAGTTGATACACACCGAGTGAAACGTGTTACCAGATTCATTGAACCTAGACACATATGGGAAACATGTTACACAGATTGAGGAACAAGGAACTGATAACACATTGGAAATTGCACTTAAGATTTTGTATGATTTTGAGGACATCTATCCAATGAAATAATTTGTATAGTTATTCATTCAATGAATCATGTTTGTAAGATCGAAGCATGAACAAGATCACCGTCATAAGAGATCTATTTATACAACATGAATTAAGGATCAAATATGAGTGTGAAGCAAGACATATGTGAAAGACAAAATCATGGGAAAGCACTGAGTGTTATGACTGTTGCAGATACACAGAGGTCACCGAGAAGGATTTCAAAGAACAATCAAGGAACAAAGTAAACAGTAAGGTTTACCGAGTTATTTTATGGGTTACCGAGGTATGCTATAAGTAAGGTAATTTCATTTTGAGCATATAAAATCTGCTATAACATGTCAGATGTGAAGTTGCAGATATTTTGTAAGATTTTGATTGTAATATTTTGAGTTGTAAGAGAAACCTTTAACAGGGTAAAATACTCTAACAAATTCTATAAATTGTAAATCCTTTAACCAGGTGTAGTGGTGCAAGAGCACCTAGCTTCATTTCATCACAAGTTTGATAGCAGGTTTGATTTTTATTAGTCTTGAGTTGGAAATTTTGTCTAAGATGTTTTTGAGTTGTTCTAAGTTGTTTGGATGAGTTTTGAACTCATTGTGTGGTCATGTTTCCTGTTTTCATCTTTTTGCTCAAAGTTGCCAGTTTGGAGTTGCCTGGTAAAATGTTGGGAAAAGTGAGTTTTCAATGTGTTTTTGTTTTGAAAAGTTTTTGGACATGCTTTGTGCTTGGTTTTTAGGTGTGAGTAGTGTTCTTAGGTGATTGGTAGTCTTTGAGATCAACCTTGCATCATCTAGGCATTAAAAGTTGTCATTTTAGACATGAAAATGTCAAATTTGAGTGCTCTTGGACATGTACCTATCCATACAAGAGGATAACTGACTTGTAGAGGTATTTATTCTCCTGCTTTAACCATTGTAAGGGTTGATTTTGTGGAGATATGAAGCATTTGAAAGTTTGCACTAGTTTTTATCTTGTTTTTCTCTAAGTTTTAACTCCATGCGAGCAGCAGTCCGTACACCTACTGTACTTGGCCTTACTATTCTTATATTTTCAAGTTCTCTTATGCTTCCTAATGCTTTTCCCTTTGGTGGCATCAAATTTCATTAAGTTTTGAGTTCTAAGCAAAATTAATTGGTTTTGATAGTTTCACTGCCTTATCTAGGAATTTGGCAAGGATGCTTGATCAACTTGGTTTCTTGAAGCCCTAAATGTTCATGGCTTCCCAAGAACTAGTTGGTCAACTTGTAAGATATGCAAATACATGTTTTTATTTCAAAAATGCAGGTGCAAGAAGTTTTGTGGCCATGGAGCCCTAGGCAAGTGTGCTATTTGGCTAGGGTCTTTGAAGAGGTTTGATGCTTTGCTCTTCTATAGAAAATGCATTCATCAGGTGGATAGACCTTTCTTGATGTTCAAGTTGTATGTGAAAGCAAAGAGGCTTTCTAAGCCATGATAAGGATGGTTGCATTTTTTCAGTTTGTGAAAATTGTGAAAAAAATAGTGAGTCACTATTTTGGTGTTGGTTTCCACTCATTTGCTTACTCTCCACCATATATTGGTGTTTGTAAATCCTTGTATCTCCTTTTATTTGTTTGCAAACAAGAACAAGGAGTGGTCTTTGACCCTACCCATGGGTTTTGAGATTGCCAAGATCAGTTAATGATCCTTTAGGTAATGTTGTAACGCCCAGCTGGCTGTAACAGTCAATTATGATTGATTTTTGCAATTTAGTTGAGTTGTTTATGCAATCTTCCTCTTCCAAATAGCAGGTATGAAGGTCAACAAACATTCAAAGATAGGGAATTGATCAAAAGCACTAGACGGACCTTTGAAAAAGAGTTTTGATAGTGGTAAATGCAGGTTAAAGTGAAAATGCAGTGACAGAGGCAAAGTGCAGTGATAACAAGTTTTGACAGTGAATGATTCATTGGTTTGTAATTGCCTAATGCCTTTTTGTGTAGGGCTAACGTGGTTCTCCATTGTCACTGATGTTGGACATGTTTACATGTTTTGAATGTAATTGGTACTCTTGCAATCATGTGTTTGTGGAAAGCAAGAAAGGGAAAAGTTGTAAATGTTGCACACTCCTTATGAGCATCTTTTGTAAAACCTTGTTGTCTAACCTTTGAAGGTATAAAAATACTTTATTTTGGCCTAATTATTATGTGGCATGGTATAACTAAGGTTTCATGATTCACATTGAAGGTTTCTAGCTTGTAAGTTGATTCTTGCCATCAAAACCCTAGCAAACCCTTCTTTTTGCACCCATTTTTGGGACAGTCATGGCGGAGGCCTAATGGATCCTAAGACTTAGAAAATCCTCAAGAAGTTCCAAAAGGGTATCATAATATAAGGTTTTTTTTTTTTGGAAGTCCATCGTTGGAGCAAGATGAGCACAAAATCCCAAAAAGAGGGCTAATTCCTTGTAGCCTATTTTTTGTCAAATCGGGTACACAAAGGAAGGTTGTAAAGCATAAAAACTATCAAATCAAGTTGAAACAAGTTAATCTTGCATGAATTTAACACATTTGGTGAGATAGACTCCATAAGTCAGTTTGTAGCACTTGTGAAGGATTACTACACTGCGAACCATAGAAGACCAAAGACACCCATGGGGGTAGAACTTGACACAAACTTGTAATTCATCAAGAGGAGAACTTGTGCAGTCAGAGAATAGGTCAGGGTCATAGGAAATGAATTTCAATTAAGAGAGTAAGGTGTTAGACTACAAAGCCTAAAACAATGGAGTTGAAGCCCTTGAGCAACCAGGGAGTGTTTGACTTAGGGAGGTGGATCAAGGAGAGTTGCTAGGTTGCCTATAAGCTTTTTGCACTCTGATTTTTGTGACTACACCTTGAAACTAGCAAATGACCTATCACTTAGTAAAAATACAAGCCTATTGGACAACCTCCTTGCCCTACCTCCCTATCATAGTGGTATCAGAGCCCAGGTACACTTGGGAAGAAGTAGAAATTTGGCAACCATGGTGACAAATGCAGAGTTAGCCAAGAAAATGGAAGATCAGGAAGAAGAAATTAGGTTACTCAGAGAGAAGCTAGACCTCCTAGAGCAGAAATTGGGAGAAGTAGAAGTGAAGGCAGATGAAGCCAACAATAAGATAGATGGAACAAAAGATAGGGGTAAGCTATTAGCTATAGAGGATGAAATCCCTCTACCAGACCGTATGGTAGAGAATGAACCCTTTTTGAAAGCCTTGAAGGCTATGAGTGGGAGAACACTAGAAGGAGTCCCAGTATTTAGTGGTAAAATGGACCCAAAAGTGGTCGTGGAGTGGATTGAGGATCTTGAGAACCATTTTGAATGTGATGGTGTGACAGAGGCCCAGAAAGTGAAGGTGGCTAAGTCCAGGTTGAGAGGAGCTACCTTAACATGGTGGAAGTTCATTCAGGATGAATGTGAGAAAGAGGGCAAAAAGCCCATAGCAACTTGGAAGGGAATGTTGTCCAAGATCAGAGAGGCTTACATTCCTGAGGACTATGAAATACAACTTCATAGGAAAAGGCAAAACCTTAGGCAAAAAGTTTTAGATGTCAGTAGCTACACCGAGGAGTTTCAGAAGCTATGCCTTAGGTCAAAGATCCATGCGGATGAAAATGTCAAGGTTGCTAGGTATCTCAATGGCTTGAGATGGAACATTCAGGAAGAGTTAAGTTTGTTGTGTCCTACAACAGTCCAGAAGTGCTATCAACTTGCACTTAAGGTAGAGGAAAGGAGTAGGAAGAAGCAAGAGTAGCATAACAGAGGTAGAGGAAGAGGTAGAGATGGTAGAGGCCATAGAGGCAGTTTTGGGGGAAGATACATAGATCAAAGGTCCCAGGGAGAATCTAAACTTATAGAGCAAAGTGGGGAATCTCAGAGCAAGCCCAACTATAGGGGTAGGGGATCAAGCAACCCAGGAAGGGGTAGATCTAGTGGACCAGGTAGAGGGTCTTACTTCTCCACCATGAAATGCTATAACTATCAAAAATTGGGTCATCTTGCTTATAGGTGTCCAGAAAAGCCTAGTTCTTCCCATGGAGGTGAAAAGAGAGTGAACTATGTTTAGGAGGAAGGAAGTAGTACAAGAACTCCAGCAATGAACCTAGCACCCGAAGATGGTGAGAGTCTAATGATGAGGAGAGTATTGATGCAAGAACCTCACAAGTGTGAAGTGTCTCAAAGAAGAGCATTGTTCAGGATCAAGTGCAAAATCTTGGGCAAGGTATGTAAGGTGGTTATAGATTCAGGTTCCACAGATAACATTATCTCAGAGGAGGTAGTTAGCAAATTGAACCTACCTAGAATGAGGCACAGTGAACCCTACAAGGTAACCTAGTTAAACAAGGGGCAACATGTCCTAGTTAATGAACAAGCATGGATAGATGTCATGCCCAAACTTTTGGGCAAAACACAACCAACAATTTTTTTTAAATTTTTTAAAAACACTTATTTTCATGCAATCAATGCTTAATTATTTGTGACATATTAACAAATTGTTCCAAATGAAACCTTAATTAACATTATAGGGAAAAAGGGTTTCTAAAGAGAATGAAGAATTAAAGTTTAAATAGAAACCTAAAGTTTCGATAAATCTCTTAGACGATAAAATCAAAATATTACTTACGTAACAATTACGATATCTCTAAAGATCAAGAGATCAAATTAACTTTATAAGGGTACTTAATCAATTCACTCAAATGTCCCTTTCATTTCAGTTGCGCTTATTAGTACTTAAATGGATCCATTTCTACTAATTAGATTTTAATATAATTACCGGGTTTGCTATCAAATATTCACTAAATGTTAACACTATTGCTATTTCATTTCATTAATATTGCCTAATTGAGTAGATACAATTAAGGTGCCAAACATCATTATGTTAATTAAATTGTCTGACGAAAGACTCCACTTGGGATAATAAGGTACACATGGCTTAGTCCCTTAATCTTATTATAGAGAAATTTTATTGCGCCATCGCAATATCCTCTTAAATTATTTATTTTACTATATTGAATCATTCTGCTTAATTTTAAAAATAAAGCCATTTAGATCTCTAAAATGTATTTATATATTTTAATTCAATTTGTTATATATTACTTTTTCTTACATCAACTATTTAACATTTTGTATTCGTTAATCACAATACCCTTTTCAACCGATTAATAATAATAATGTTGTAGGATATTTCATTATATTTTCAATTAAAAATCCCCTAAAAGGTTAACCTCCAAAACAATTAGAATTTTAAGCATTCCTTTTAAATATGCCCTCTTGATTATTAAACTATTTGTAAAATATAAGCACCTAATAATATAAATAACTCTTCTATCTGTCCTATATATATATATATATAACATTGACAAAGAAAATTAAGGATGGTAAATATACTAATTAAATTTAGGACAAATTAAAACTTCCATAATTTTAAACTATATATAAATATATATATAGATATGTATATTTATAAATATACATATGATTATATATATATATATATATAATTATATATTTATATTTATCTATTATACACTTATATATCTAAGGTGAGGTTTATCCCCCTTTTTAGTTAAACATACCTAAATTTACCATGATACCCATGAACCCTAATTTTGTTTTTTAATCATTATAAAATGCCTCTTTTATTTTTTATTTTTTTTGTACTTTCAAAATACCCTAACCCCTCAGGGTTAGGGTTCCATATTTTTCTTTGATGATACAGGGGGGCGAATGGACGAGGAACGGCGGAGCCGTTTTGGGGAGGCAGAAGGTCTCAGGGAGGGCTCCCCGCAGGGTCGGCCACTGCCAGCTTGCGGGTCACCACCCACAGAGGTGGCCTTGGCCATTGCTGTGGGTCGCGGCCCGCAGCCGGCAGCACCGCTGCTGTGGGGTCGCCACCCACTGCAAGGAGGGGGCCACCCTGCGGGGGTTCCGCATATTATTATTATTATTTTTTAAAATTAGTTTTTATTTATAACAATTTTGCTTTAAAATATATATATATATTTTTTAATAATATGTTTTTTTGTTGAAAAAACCAGTTTCTAAATAATATAATATATATATATTATGTTTAAAATTTGTATATATATATATTTATATATATATATATATATATATATTTATATATATATATATATATATATATATATATTTAACCAATAAGTTTATTTTGTTTATTTTTAAGAATGATTTTTTTTTTTTTTTTAAACATTTTATAAATGCATGTAAATTTGCATATATATTTATGAATATATTGACTCTAGGGCTTATGCTTTCTGTGTACAATTACGCAGATATTTTTATTCTGAATAGTTTTAACAGAATAGATAAATTCTACTAACTTAAATCATTGCATTTATTTCCACTTATCAAAATCCTAGTTGCTAAAACAAATAGATAGATTATTTAAATACAGATTTACTTTCTGCAAAATAAGGTAAATAACAGAATTAATATAAACTTAAAACATCGACTAATTTAATCTAAATTTTATTTAGTAAATCCTTAGAGATGACTATAATATTTTTTTTTTTTAGATTTTACTTTCTGCAATTAAATAAATGACAGTTTTAAATAAAAATAAAAATGCATTTCCATAAATAGATCTAAATGTGTTTAATTCTAGTTTACTACATGCACATTAACCTAGTCCATTTCTTTTCTAATATTTTGTTTTAAAAACATAAAGGAAATAAATCAAATATCCTAAACACAACAAATGTTATTTTTCTGAAATATAGAAAACTAAATCCAGAATTACTCATTCTTTTTCTGCAGTATAGCATAAGTACATATTACATATCTTTAAAACATATTTCCAAGACATTATGGTCACTTTACAATGAGTCTCTCATTCCTAATAAAAGAGGACTTTTCAAAATAATAGATTACATATGCAAATATTTTTCTGCAACAAATTACTTCAGCAACTTCCTCTTGTCCTATTATTTCCTTCCAACAACCTGCAAATAATCAAAGGATATGACCATAGAGTGCTCACCTCCCAACCTAGGCTAACTAGTAGCCACCTCTGAGCTTGAAGAACCAAGTCTTAGACAGACAACACACATGCAAACACCAATAAACAAGGGAAAACAACCACAATCAGATTCCCAACCAAGGTTACATTGCACCACACATTGTGATGACTTTTCAAGGGTGGTAGTGGACCAAGTACCCTAAGGAGATTGCAAGTATGGTAAAACATATAGCCACCTCATGGAAAACCAAAACATATAGCCACCTCATGGCAAACCAAATACATCAAGTATAACAACCCCACACTCCTTATGCCCCCCAAGGTATTCATGCCTTATTTCCCTCCTTATGACCCCCAATGCATAAACAAGCCATGCAGCAAGGGTCACATAAAATCCCTTGTGATCACTTTCATAATGAGAGCCTCTCACTCGAGGGCTATCACTTCTACCACCCACAAGACCATCCTCTCTCCCAAGAGTAGGAGGTCTTGATTACTCCCAAAACACATAAATTGCATAAGCACAAAACACCAAATAAATTTCCAAGGAATACATGCAAGGAAAACTAACCTTTAACACAAGCAATTCTTTTAATACAAAATGCAATAAGAAAACATTACAAGAAAGGTAGAACCAACAGTTTTGTTGAGGATGAGCAACCCAATTCCACCAGACTTTCCTTTCTACACTTAGCCAAATTCTCAATTCCCAAATCTATCTTTTTTCCTTTCAAAAATTCTTTGTCTCCAAAAATGGAGAGTGGGTGATTACCCCCAAAATCTCTCATTCTTGCTTAAGAAGACACTAGTGAGAGTTCTCTCAAGTTTCTAACACTGAAAATGAAAGTAAGGTAAAATGGAAAAGGGAACTCTCATTCGAAAAGGAAGGTTCACAACTTAGTTCAAGCCTTCTAATTTCAATTTTCGCACAACTTGGAAAAGTCACTTTTTTGGGTGTCAAAAAGGTCACACGGGAGTAGAAACTTGCCTAAAATTACCCCTAACCCTTAGGTATACCTTATGGGCTTTAGGAAACATTAATAAACTACCCCTAGGAGTCCATTTAACCCTTTTTAAACCCCTCTAAAGTTTATTTTCGGGTCAAACCTAAGTTGACCATCCCAAAGATTCTCTTCCCAAGGCAATTATGGAATCACATTAAATTAATTAAAAAAAAAACTATAGTTACAAAAATCCCTCCAAGAGACAAATTTAAAAACTCAAACATAAATCAACACGTGTCAAGTGACACAAATAAGATACTTTTACAAAATTATACATGAAATCTTGTCTCTTGTTGGATTTACACAAATACACAAAATCCAATTTAACATTCATGCAACAATCACTTTCACGAATAAAATACGATACAAATGGGGTGTTGTCTCTCCAAATAGACAAACCCTAGTTTTACGAACGTACATAGGTCTAGGTTTGGTTCTCCATAATATTTCCATGGTCACATGGATAATTTTCCTGTGCATCTCAATTACACATTAGTACTTCCAAATATCCTCATAAAATATTAAACACGTGAATAAGAATACACCTCAAACACTCTGCATATAATTGACATTAACAAATCAATATCTCATATATCCCAATTTATCCACGTAAGCAATTATCATAATTCTCATAATTTCATTCACTTATTAGATACGCATCGTATTTCCAACATCATAATAAAGTTCTGCAAATCCAGATATAACTGACATACGTTAGTTCAAGATTATCCAATCAGTGGATCTTTTAGGATTTCAAATCCATAACACATCAAAAAGTAAACCACAAGGTGAAATAATTCTATAACTTGGTTCAATTACTTTTCTCACCAATCTATCTATCTAACATAACCCATTCTATTGAATTATATAACATTTATTAATAGGGTCAAACATGGTCAACTAAGTTAATCAAAGCTTGGTTTGGGGAAGGCCTTACAATAGACTTCAACATAGGTGAATATAAGGATAGGATACTATGTGACATCCTTCCTATGGATGCTTTCCATCTACTATTGGGTAGACCTTAGCAATTTGATAGAAAGGCACACCATGATGGTGAAAAAAACACATATTCCTTTCAAAAGAATGGCATTGTCTACAAAATACAGTCCCTTAGTGAAGAGACAGAGAATAACAAACCACAGGCACCTAAAGTGTTATTAGTCAATGAAAAAGAGTTCATCCAAACCATGAAAGAGGGAGATGGGATTGGTTATGCACTTGTAGTGAAACCTAAGGAGGAGAAGAAAGAAAAACAAGTTGAGATCCCACAAGAAGTGTAGGAAATTCTTGATAACTTTATGGACATCATCAGTGATGGACAACCAGCAACATTACCTCCTCCTAGAGCCATTAGTCATCAGATTGACTTTATACCAGGAGCTTCTTTGCCAAACAAAGCAGCCTATAAGATGACTCTTGAACAGAACAAAGAGGTAGCTAGGTAGATTCAAGAGTTGTTGGATCAAGGATTAATAAGAAAGAGTATAAGTCCTTGTGTCATACCTACAGTGTTAGCACCTAAGAAAGGGGGAACATGGAGACTATGCACAGATTCCAGAGCCATAAACAAAATCACAATAAGGTACAGAATCCCTATTCCCAGGATAGAAGATTTGATGGATTGTTTAGGGGGTGCAAAGTATTTCACAAAAATAGACTTAAAGAGTGGTTACCATCAGATAAGAATAAAAGAGGGTGATGAGTGGAAAACTGCTTTCAAAACAAATGAGGGTTTTTATGAATGGTTGGTTATGCCTTTCAGACTCTCTAATGCTCCTAGTACCTTTATGAGGTTAATGAATGAAGTATTGCAGGATTTTCTTGGTAAGTTTGTGGTAGTCTACTTAGATGATATTCTCATTTTTAATAAGACTAAAGAGGAGCATTTGAAACACTTAGCCATTGTTTTGCAAAGATTATTTGATGAGCAGTTAACCATAAATCTTGAGAAATGTGATTTTATGAAGCAAGAGCTAGTATATCTTGGTTATGTTGTGTCCAGTGGAGATCTTAAGATGGATCAATCTAAAGTTGCAGCCATAACAAGTTGGCCAACCCCACAATCAGCCGTGAAGTTAGGAGTTTTCATGGTCTAGCCCAGTTTTACAGAAAGTTTATCAGAGGGTTCAGTGAGATTTGTGCACCCATGTTAGATACAATAAAGGATGGTCATAAGGTTAAGTTTCAATGGACAAAAGCAGCCAATAAGGGGTTTGAGTTACTCAAAACTAGAGTTGCTACACAGCCAGTGTTAATCCTTCCTAGTTTTGATAAGCTCTTTACTATAGAATGTGATGCCAGTCATCTTCCAGTAGGTGCAATCTTGAGTCAGGATAATAGACCAGTTGCTTTCTTTAGTGAGAAATTGAATGATGCAAAGAAAAAGTACTCATCCTATGATTTAGAGTTATATGCATTGGTGCAAGCACTTAGGAAGTGGAGGCATTACTTGCTTCCTAAAGAGTTTGTTGTGTATACAGACAACCAGGCAGTCAGTTTTTTGAATTCTCAGGATAAACTCAACCATAGGCATGTGAAATGGGTAGAATACCTACAAGCATATACCTTTACTCTTAAGCACAAGAAAGGCCAATGTAACAAAGTAGCTGATGCTTTGAGTAGGAGATTGTTGACTATTCAGGAGATTCAAGTTAAGAGTATTGGTATTGATTGCTTTCAAGATTTGTATCCTAATGATGATTATTTTGATGTTGCTTATAAAGTTTGGCATGCTTTTGAGAATCATTTCCATAGTGAGTATGCTGACTATACATTGCAGAATGGTTTGTTATTCAGGGGAGGACAATTGTGTGTTCCTAAAGGTTCCATGAGAGAAAACCTTATCCAAGAGAAACACAATGGGTGTTTGAGTGGCCATTTTGGTCTCAATAAGACCTTAGAGTTGGTTCAATGCTTCTATTACTAGCCTAAGATGCAGAGAGATGTCAAAAGGTATGTTGAGCAGTCTATGGTATGTCAGAAGGCCAAAGGTAATAGCACTAATGCTAGTTTATATCAGCCACTTCCCATTCCTTCTAGGCCATGGGAGTGCATCAGCATGGATTTTGTTGTAGGTTTACCAAAGACAAAATCAGGGTATGACAGCATTTTTGTGGTTGTTGATAGATTTAGCAAAATGGCTCACTTTATACCTTGCAAAACTACTAATGATTCTAGTCATATTGCTTTCCTTTTCTTTAAAGAAGTTGTCAAGATACATGGTTTGCCATCTAGCATTGTGTCAGATAGAGATGTTAAGTTTTTGGGTCATTTTTGGAAGACTTTGTGGAAGAAATTGGGTACTAACTTGTCTTTTTTCTCAGCTTATCATCCACAGACAGATAGCTAAATAGAAGTGGTGAATAGAACATTGGGTAATCTACTCAGATGTCTCACCAAGGAGTATGGACAAAGCTAGGATCAACTCATTCCACAGGCAGAATTTGCCTATAATGATAGTGTAAACAGATGCACTGGTAAGAGTCCATTTCAGATTGTTTATGGTATGCATCCAAAAGGTGTTTTTGAGCTACATGATGTGACTAACTTGCAACATGTTAGTGGGACAATAGAGGATATGGAATAGTCTCTGAAAGAGATCCATGAACAGGTTAAACAGTCTTTGCAGGACACCACAACAAGAATCAAGGCAAGGGTGGATGCTTCAAAGAGGGATGTCCAATTCTCAGTTGGAGATTTTGTGATGGTGCATCTCAACAAGTCTAGATTACAAAAGGGAGTTCCTACCAAATTATAGATGAGAAGAATAGAGCCTTGTAGGATTTTGGCTAAGTATGGTCCTAATGCTTATAAGATTGATTTACCTGTTGATGTTTCCTGGTCTCCTATCTTTAATGTTGTAGATTTGGTACCTTTCAAGGGGCAGCCTCTAGAAGAGACTCAGAGAGCTTCAAACATTTCACATTCCCTTTCTGATCTATCTCTCCCCTCTTCTTCTTTTCCCATTCCTGAACAGGTACTTGATTCCATAATCATCAAGAAGACTAGACAGTATGACTACTTTGAACATTTGATCAAGTGGAAGGATCAACCAGCCTCTGAAGCCACTTGGATACTTGAAAGTGACTTCCGCAAGGTTGGTATTCCTCTCTCTTTTCTGCCCAAATGAGTCACATGACTTCTTTGTCACCGGGGGAGTATGGTGCAGGAGCACCTAGCTTCATTTCATCATAGGTTTGATAGCAGGTTTGATTTTTATTAGTCTTGAGTTGGAAATTTTGTCTAAGATGTTTTTGAGTTGTTCTAAGTTGTTTGGATGAGTTTTGAACTCATTGTGTGGTCATGTTTCCTATTTTCATCTTTTTGCTCAAAGTTACCAGTTTGGAGTTGCCTGGCAAAATGTTGGGAAAAGTGAGTTTTCAATGTGTTTTTGTTTTGAAAAGTTTTTGGACATGCTTTGTGCTTGGTTTTTAGGTGTGAGTAGTGTTCTTAGGTGATTGGTAGTCTTTGAGATCAACCGTGCATCATCTAGGCATTAAAAGTTGTCATTTTAGACATGAAAATGTCAAATTTGAGTGCTCTTGGACATGTACCTATCCATACAAGAGGATAACTGACTTGTAGAGGTATTTATTCTCCTACTTTAACCATTGTAAGGGTTGATTTTGTGGAGATATGAAGCATTTGAAAGTTTGCACTAGTTTTTATCTTGTTTTTCTCTAAGTTTTAACTCCATGTGAGTAGCAGTCCGTACACCTGCTGTACTTGGCCATACTGTTCTTACATTTTCAAGTTCTCTTATGCTTCTTGAAGCTTTTCCCTTTGGTGGCATCAAATTTCATTAAGTTTTGAGTTCTAAGCAAAATTAATTGGTTTTGATAGTTTCACTGCCTTGTCTAGGAATTTGGCAAGGATACTTGATCAACTTGGCTTCTTGAAGCCCTAAATGTTCATGGCTTCCCAAGAACCAGTTGGTCAACTTGTAAGATATGTAAATACATGTTTTTATTTCAAAAATGCAGGTGCAAGAAGTTTTGTGGCCATGGAGCCCTAGGCAAGTGTGCTATTTGGCTAGGGTCTTTGAAGAGGTTTGATGCTTTGCTCTTCTATAGCAAATGCGTTCATCAGGTGGACAGACCTGTCTTGATGTTCAAGTTGTATGTGAAAGCAAAGAGCCTTTCTAAGCCATGATAAGGATGGTTGCATTTTTCAGTTTGTGAAAATTGTGAAAAAAATAGTGAGTCACGGTTTTGGTGTTGGTTTCCACTCATTTGCTTACTCTCCACCATATATTGGTGTTTGTAAAACCTTGTATCTCCTTTTATTTATTTGCAAACAAGAACAAGGAGTGGTCTTTGACCCTACCCATGGGTTTTGAGATTTCCAAGATCAGTTAATGATCCTTTAGGTAATGTTGTAATGCCCAGTTGGCTGTAACAGTCAATTATGACTGATTTTTGCATTTTATTTGAGTTGTTTATGCAATCTTCCTCTTCCAAATAGCAGGTATGAGGGTCACCAAACATTCAAAGATAGGGCATTGATAAAAAGCACCAAATGGACCTTTGAAAAAGAGTTTTGATAGTGGTAAATGCAGGTTAAAGTGAAAATGTAGTGAAAGAGGCAAAGTGCAGTGATAACAAGTTTTGACAGTGAATGATTCATTGGTTTGTAATTGCCTAATTCCTTTTTGTGAAGGGATAATGTGGTTCTCCATTGTCACTAATTTTGGACATGTTTACATGTTTTGAATGTAATTGGTACTCATGCAATGATGTGTTTATGGAAAGCAAGAAAGGGAAAAGTTGTAAATGTTGCACACTCCTTATGAGCATCTTTTGTAAAACCTTGTTCTCTAACCTTTGGAGGTGTAAAAATACTTTATTTTGTCCTAATTATTATGTGGCATGGTAGAACTAAGGTTTTATGATTCACATTGAAGGTTTCTAGCTTGTAAGTTGATTCTTGCCATCAAAACCCTAACAAACCCTTCTTTTTGCACCCATTTTTGGGACAGTCATGGAGGAGGCCTAATGGATCCTAAGAATTATAAAATCCTCAAGAACCTCCAAAAGGGTATCAGAATTTAAGGTTTTTTTTGTCTGGAAGTCCATCATTGGAGCAGGATGAGCACAAAACACCAAAAAGAGGGCTAATTCCTTGTAGCTCGTTTTAGGCCTAAAATATGGTTTTTTGTCAAATCGGGTACACAAAGGAAGGTTGTAAAGCATAAAACCCATCAAATCAAGTTGAAACAAGTTAATATTGCATGCATGTAACACATTTGGTGAGATAGACTCCATAAGTCAGTTTGTAGCACTTGTGAAGGATTACTACACTCCAAACCATAGAAGACCAAAGACACCCATGGGGGTAGAACTTCACACAAACTTGTAATTCATCAAGAGGAGACCTTGTGTAGTCAGAGAATAGGCCAGGGTCAGAGGAAATGAATTCCAATTGAGAGAGTAAGGTGTTAGACTACAAACCCTAAAACAATGGAGTTGAAGCCCTTGAGCAACCAGGGAGTGTTTGACTTAGGGAGGTGGATCAAGGAGAGTTGCTAGGTTGCCTATAAGCTTTTTGCACTCTGATTTTGGTGACTACACCTTGAAACTAGCAAAGGACCTATCACTTAGTAAAAATACAAGCCTATTGGGCAACCCCCTTTCCCTACCTCCCTATCATACAAGCCTATAGGGCAACCCCCTTGCCCTACCTCCCTATCATGCAGCATTTTAGTATAAGTGTTGTAAAATCCTTAAGCAAGGTAGATCTAAAGATCTTGATACTCTTAATAGGGTAAGCTATCAGAAATAGATAATCATGTAGCTCTAACCGAGCAACCTTTATTATTGCAGTAGTGAAGTTGTGGGTGCCATCCCCACCATAGTTTTTCTCTGCAACAAGGAGTTTCTGCATAACCAAAATATATGTGTTATGGAGTGAATCATGTATGATTGTTATTTATTTGTTTTAGCATTATATTATGTTTCAACAATATTCAGTTTATGCTTAACAGTAAAGTTATTGTGGAAGAAAAGATTTGAAGTACTGATTCACCCCTCCCCTCTCAGTACATTAGCTTTCCATATTGGGTGTAATAATTGGTATCAGAGCTTGAATCTTGGAAAAGGGTTTAACTTCCTAAAGAGAAAGATCTTATCAATGGAAGGCTACAAACAATCTCAGAGAATTGTGAATCTTCAAAATTAATTGGATCATGCTAATCAAGTGATTGCTGACATGCAGAAACAAATGCAAAGATCACTGAAAGTTAGAAGAAGATTGTCTGATGATTTGCAGGACTCTCAAGAGTTGGTGGAACAAATTGAGACATCATCTAAGAACAATATATCTGAAGAGACTAAAGAAATGATTGGAGCATTGAAAGAAAAGAACAAAGAACTGACTGATCAGCTAAAGGCAATGAAAAGAGAACATGAAAATTTCAGCACACAGATGACTGAAAATATTGATGCATTGAGGACAACCGAGGATACATTAAGAGATCTAGAAAGAGAAAAACAACAGCTTGAAGCATTAGTGTCTGAAAAGAATGATGAAATCACTAGGATGACTGGGATTCAAAGTAATCTGTCAGATCAATTGGGTTATGCACATCATGAAGCAAATCCAAAAGATGATGAGAATCAAGCATTGAAACTTGAACTATCAAGATTGACCGATGAACTTGATACAAAGAAGAAATAAAAAGAAACACTGAAGAAGAGTTATGAAGCATCAAGGATGTTGGATGAGAAACTAAATACAAGAAGACCCAACAAAGATGTGGGACTCGGTTACAAAGGAAAAGACTCTACCGAGAAGAGAATCCACACTACCAAGAGAGGAGAATCATCAAAGCAAGTTGGAAACAAGAAGAACACCAAAGGAAAGAAGCCTATTTGCAACTACTATGGAAAACAAGGACATACTGCCAACTTGTGCCAAATCAAAAAAGGTAAGCAACTGAATGTCACTAGGTCTAATGGTTATTGTAACAATTGCAATAAGTATGATCACACATCTAATCAATGTAGGACAAAGTCTGTTAGCAATTATCAGAAGGAAAAATTCAAAGGGTTTTGTAAAAATTGCAATAGATATGGACACAGTATCGAGAAGTGTTGGTTTAAGCAGAAGAACTATATGTGGTCTGCACACCGAGAAAATGCTAGAGGTTACCGAACTCACATAGATCTTAACCAACAGTATACTGCAGTACCATGGGATTACAATACAAGGATATGGTGTGAATGTTGTGGAAGATATGGACATATAAGTGCCAACTATTTTATAAGGTTTGGAATGAACAACCGAAGATCATGGAGAAATCCTGGTATGGCATGTTTTCATTGTCACAAAGTTGGACACTTGGCTAGAGATTGCAGAGATCAACCTAGAGGAGATACTGAAGAAATAAAAAGAAAATTCCAGATGATTTGGAAAAAGAAGGAAATTGTGTCAAATGAAGAAAGCACCTTACCTACCGAGTTACGTGCATCTATTCCAAATTAATCGGTAAAGGTATGAAGGGACTGCATTCTCTCAAGGTTAAAATCTTAACAGTTCCTAGTTTATCATGTACTTAATACAAAATCTGCATAGCTAAGATGCATTAGCAAGTTTGAAATTTTATCAAGTCTTTTGGAGCACCTATCAAGTCGGTAAATGCAGGAAGCCTGTCAAGTCAGTAAATATAGGAAGTTTGGCTACTTGGTAAAAGCACAAAAAGAAAGGTATATCGGTTTAGTGGAACCGAGTTTATTTAATGTTTTTGACCTAACTGCAAAGAGCTCGATAAGGTAAAATGTGTACTTAAATATTTTGCGTGGTCATTTTACACTTACCAAGTTCTCAGAAAGTAGAGAGAAGCAATTCAAAGGTGATCAAATCTATACCAAAGTGAAATTCAAGGTATTTATATCAATCACAGTGCATTGTCAAGCAAGTTAACCGATCATATCAGTTGTGTTATATTTACTAAGTGGAAAGCGTCTGCTGGTTAAAAGTTTTCAAACCCTAAGGCTCATTCATTAGTAATTATCCAAAGTTTGAAATGGCTCCTAAGATTCAAAAACCCATTGTTGTTGAGAACATTAAGAAGCCTGTACTGAAATATTCACTACCTCCCAAAGTAGCATCTGAACCGAATGATAAAACTGCATTTTCACTCATTCTGGATAGGGTTTTATTAGTTGAGGATGTCAGATTCTTCACTAAGTGTCATGTTGAGGAACTAGGTCACACTGAGATCAAGGACAAGTATGATGAATTGTGTACTGATTGGAAACTGGATAGCAAGTTTGAACACATTAAAATCAAGGGATTGACCGAAGCCCTAACCTACCCGCGATTCTTCAAACCCCAATGGGTTAAATTTGTTTTGAGTAGAGTTCATGATGACTTTATGTGGTTAGAGGAGCAACCATTCAAGATCACCAAGGAAATCATCCACTTGATCACTGGTTACCCTATTTTTGACCATGCCCGAGCTTAGAAAATGATTTCACAAAAAGAATTGATCACTTTAATTGGAGTTGAATCTGATTGCAGAGGTCTAAAACTGAACAATGTCACAGATGCAGAGCTGAAGTTTGCAATTAGAGTCATAGGTTATTGTTTCTTTCAATCGGCAAGGGAAAATAGTGTACCCTGTGCAGCTATTGATTTAGCCTATAAAATTGTGAAGAAAGGCATGAAGATTGATCTATGCGAGGTGTTGTTGAAAAATCTATTTGAATATCTCAACACCATAATGAAGCCGAAAAAGAATAACTCGGCAAACACACTGAAGTTTGGATCACTTTTGGTATGCATGTTTTTCTATTTTGAGAAATTCTTTCCATCAGTTGGTAATGTAGTTTGGGAGCTACACCGACCAATCACCCATCAAATCAATGACTTCATCAAACAGCTAGGTGATAACTTCAATGAGATTATGGATGATTATTTTAGCAAGTTTCAGGAAAAGATGCATAACAGGCACAGGATTCCACCCCAGTTAGTGGAGAAGTACAAGGATAGTATATGTTTTGAAGTGGACACCGACTACTGCTACGTGAATGTCATAGAACCAAGAGCTCAATCTTTGCCACCTATGGATTATGAGATTGATTCTGACATTACATAGCAGCAGATAGATGCCTTTCTTGCACTACCAAGGCATGTTATTGAGATCAGATAAGGTACATATGAAGAAGTTAAAGAAAAAGTCAAAATAAGCATTGTAGTACCAAAGGCTACAAGGAAAGCAACAAAAATGATTAAATCTTTAACGGAGAAATTTGGAGAAGGATCTTCCTCCACTCCTATCAAGAGCATTCAAGTCATAACTGAGGAGGAATCTGAAGCCCAAGAAGTAGCTATTACATTGAGCACTAAGTTGCCAAAAGGGAAAATTTTGAAAAGGAAGAAATAGGATACATCATAGGTATCACCGACTCCTCCAGTGAAGCGCCCAAACACTAGATCATCTATAGTGTCACCGAGCAAGAAACAGAAAAATGTTGTAGTTCCAAAGGTAACAAAAACTTATAAGAAATCTACTCGGAGACTCATTTTGAATAAAGAGTCCAGTGACACTGAATCTGAAGATGTAAGTAAATTTCAGATTGTTAAGAGCAAAAAGGAAGATGTAAATAGTGTTGATAATTTTTGTGCAAATCTGAAGCAATATGGTGGATCTAGAGCATTTAGATATGTAAAATATGACTCCAGATCTGATGCAGAAAAGAGACAAATTGAAGAAGCTGTAATCTGTACTCTTCTGAAATTCCGATTAGTCCCTTTGGAAGTAACTAATTCTCTTCCAAAAGCATTATATTTACATATTGATAACAGGTGGAAATATGCCATGGACTTGGAAAAGAAGATGAGAGAAAGAAGTCTGGTACATCTCTTTCCAGACATGTCGGTAGATGAGATAAGTGAACATCTAAAAAACTACCACACAAACTTCCTAGTCAAGCAAAGAGCCTTGAAACTGATGAATGGCCTTTATCTTGATGTAGAGAATGAGACAAAGGAAAAATGGCAAGAAATCTTTCGAATCAAGAGTACTGATGAGCAAGGTGAAGTTGAAATAGTGGATATCACTGAGAAAGATCCTGCTAAAACCATACAACTTGATGAGGATGTCATGGATACCGAGGTACAAGAACAGGAAATGATGGAAGAGAATGCTTATGCCAAACTGGTATCAAGTGAGTCAGTTTTGGAACAAGTCAAGTCCTATCCTCCGATAAGTCAACATGTTTCAACCGAGACACCTTAGGAGACTGAACAAGGAAACGAGGGTCACCAGTCTATAGAAGGAGAAGCTACTTCTCAGGCCACCGGGGAACAAACTTCTCAAGCCCCTTCAAGTACTGAAAATGTTACAACTGAGACCCCGAGCAATGATTCACCGAAGGCTACATCTGAGGCTAAAGAAATTGACAAAAGTGTTGCCTCTACCGAGCAACCTACCGAGGGCAAAAAAGCCTCCCAAGCCATTGTATTAGTTCAACCAGTGAAAGCCTCCTCCTCTAAAGAAAAGAAAATGAAAAAGCATAGTTTCAAGTTAGATTTGTCAAAACCAATTGTGTTGCCGAATGTAGACATATCCAAATTAAAAGGGAAAGCACTTATTAAATTCGGTGAACTATGCAAAGCCAAAGTAGAACAAGAGAGACAAATAGCTATACAAAAGAAAAATAGAGTACTTCAAAAGGTCAAAGAACTATTAATAGATATGCTGCCTAAAGCTACAATGACAAAAGATGCAGCCATCCATATTCAACTAGATGAACTCCTCAATCAGATCGAGACATCTAGAGTAGACGCATCTGAATACTTGAGCAAGTTGAAGGACAAAGAGCTCACTGCAAAAATGATTGAAGAGGTACAAAAAGCCATTGCTATCGGTAAAGTAAAACTTGTCAAATTTATTGCTGAGTTGTCCCCTCAACTCAAGCACTTTCTTTATTTATTTCATAAACTTTGTACATTCTCTTTATTCATTAAAGATATCAAGAATAAAACATAAGTGATTGAGAAAGAGATCACCAATCTCTCCAATAAATTGACCACTGAACCAAATTCTATTTAGAATTTCTATACCAAGTTACAAATGCTCATGGCTCAACAACTGGAACTTAGGAATGAAGAGCACAAAATAAGGATGGACATTATGACTCTTCAAACTTTATTCATTCCACACTTGTCCTCCATCCAAGAACAGATCAACAAGGCTACCTCCTTATCCACTCAGCCAGAGGGAAGCACTTTAGATAGACTGATTTCACTATTAGCTGATATTACAGCTCAGAATTCACTCATGGATAGTGTCAAGGATGCACTCTCTGCCGCTCTCACCGATGCAAGAACAAAGTATAAATCCATTTTTGACCAGTTGCCTCCACCGAATGGTAACTAGTTTTGATGTTTGTCAAAAAGGGGGAGTATAGTGTATACAAGAGGAGTATACTTAACAGATCAGCATATTCGAGTATAAAGATAATTTTGACAGTGGGAGCAGTGATCACTGAGCAGTGAACCGAGCAGGGAATACAAAATATTGATCACAATGCATGCATAATCGGAGTTATGTACAATATATTGATAAGGGGAGTATATTTGAGTATACTATTTTATTGACAATTGTATATACTGTCAATTTAGTCAAATTTTGGTAAGTATATAGATTTTTGAGTTATGACTTTGAAAGAAGTTTTGTCAAACATTTCAAAACTAATGTCAAAAGGGGAGATTGTTACTATTTACTAAGTTGTCATTAGTTTTATGTCTAAAGTCATTCTATATACTCTAGTCGGTAAGCACAGAGCAGTCAGTTATAGAAGTTACAAGTCACATAGTTTAGTATACACCAAGTTGTCTACCGAGTAACATTCTATGACTACCGAGCAACAAAGATGGTATTCTGAGTTGATACACACCGAGTGAAATGTGTTACCAGATTCATTGAACCTAGACACATATGGGAAACATGTTACAAAGATTGAGGAACAAGGAATCGATAACACATTGGAAATTGCACTTAAGATTTTGTATGATTTTGAGGATATCTATCCAATGAAATAATTTGTATAGTTATTCATTCGATGAATCATGTTTGTAAGATCGAAGCATGAACAAGATCACCGTCATAAGAGATCTATTTATACAACATGAATTAAGGATCAAATATGAGTGTGAAGAAAGACATATGTGAAAGGCAAAATCATGGGAAATCACTGAGTGTTATGACTGTTGCAGATACACAGAGGTCACCGAGAAGGATTTCAAAGAACAGTCAAGGAACAGAGTAAATAGTAAGGTTTATTGAGTTATTTTATGGGTTACCAAGGTATGCTATAAGCAAGGTAATTTCATTTTGAGCATATAGAATCTGCTATAACATGTCAGATGTGAAGTTGCAGATATTTTGTAAGATTTTGATTGTAATATTTTGAATTGTAAGAGAAACCTTTAACAGGGTAAAAGACTCTAACAAAGTCTATAAATTATAAAGCCTTTAACCAGGTGCATCATTTTAGTATAAGTGTTGTAAAATCCTTTAGCAAGGTAGATCTAAAGATCTTGATACTCCTAACAGGGTAAGCTATCGGAAATAGCTAATCATGTAGCTCTAACCGAGCAACCTTTATTATTGCAGTAGTGAAGTTGTGGGTGCCATCCCCAACACAGTTTTTCTCTCTAACAAGGAGTTTCTGCATAACTAAAATATATGTGTTATGGAGTGAATCATGTATGATTGTTATTTATTTGTTTTAGCATTATATTATGTTTCAGCAATATTTAGTTTATGCTTAACAGTAAAGTTATTGTGGACGAAAAGATTTGAAGTACTGATTCACCCCTCCCCTCTCAGTACATTAGCTTTCCATATTGGGTCTAACAATGAGGAGCTATGAGGTGTCCTACCATATTTTGGAACTGATATATATCCAAATCTTTTGAAACTATTGTTTCCACTAAAGCTTTCTCCAAAATGTCCTTATGCATAGGTGAAATCTTGAGAAGTTCCAAAATTGATATTTGAGCGGGTATTCGTTGTAATTTCTCTACTAAATTGTATTGTTGTGGATTAGGTGTTGGATATTTTGCTACACCTGGAAAGGTAACCTTTGCTTTGCTTCTCATGATAACATTGATTTGTTCTGAAGATGATTTTTTGTTAACAATAATCACATTCACCACATCATCATATGTATAAGTGTAATTCACCTTGGTTTTTCTTTTGTCATTTTTTAATTGGGATGATTCGCCTTTGTCATAATTTGGGAGTGGAGTTTTGAAAGCCAAGTGTGATTTGTTCATTTTATGGCTATGCACTATAATGGTTCCATTATCGATTAGATCTTGGATAAGGTGTTTCAATCTATAACAATCATTTGTTAGGTGTCCTTTATTCCGATGATAGTTGCAAAAATGTTTGTCATTCCACCAATTGGGCTTGACTAGTGGTTCATAATTTCTTGATTCTGGCAAAACAATCAATTTATTAGCAAGTAAAGTTTATAGAGCTGATTCCAAAGATTCTCCAATGTTTGTGAATTTCTTCCATGGATTGGAGAAAAAAGACTTAGCTTTATAGTTTTCTAGATTGTTATTGCTAGGGATTTGACTTGATAGATTGAAAATTGGTTGTTGTTGTTTTGTATTACTATTATCATCATTCCCTTCATTGCTGACATTCCTATTCTTTGACCAGAACTTGGGTTTGTCATTGTTGTTGTTGTTTTTGATTAATTAAAATAGGTTTTAAGGGACCTGAAACCCAGTTACATATGAAAGATATTTAGGATAGAAACAAAATACAACAACGGCAAAAAACCAGCAAAAAGACCATCAACAAAGGAAAGGACAACAAGAGGCCAGCAAGAAATTGGCACCAAGCCCAGCAAAAGCATAAAATTAGAAATTCTTCATTGTTTCTTCTGCATCCTGCACCAAAAGCATCATTGCTTTGGCCGCTTCCCTCAAGTCAGTATTTTCTTGAGCAGTTTGGCTTTCTTTCATCTTCAATTCCTTCTCCGCCGCAGTCTGCCTGGTTCTGCGCCTAGGGGTCTAGTGGCTTAGGCTGGAAGTAGGAGCATCTTCAATAACAACTAGGTTCTTCTCCTGGTTTTTCTTTTCCAGATGATTCACCAACGCGTTTATGTTTTGGGAGGAGACTTTTAGAACCTAGAGGCTATGGTCCATAAGGCTTTTCAAGGCTTTCTCATTTCTAGCCATCTAGGCATTGACATTGTCCTTATCCTCCTCCACCTATTCCTTTAGTATTTTAATGACGTCCTCCAGATGTTTCAGGTTGCCTTTTATCAAGTCTTTCTCCAGCCAGCCTTCCATTTCCATTTCTTCCTCTGCTTCACTATTCTCCATCTCCTTGTGCTGCTTCCCAGAGTCAGACATGTTGATCAGCTTGTTGATCTTAACTTCCAACTCCCTTTGTTTACCCTCCATGTTGGTAATGTTTTCCACCACCCACTTCTAAAAATTGAAGAATTCAAGGGTGCAATTGTGGGCAGTATCCAGAATGGTGTCCACAGAATCCTTGCTCTGTTCCATCTCCTCCGCATTAGGTTTTTTAGCTTCCTTAGGCTTCAGAGCCTCTTTCTTAGTTTTCGAGCCTTCAAGATTAGGTTGACAATTCTCAGAATTGCCCCTTTCCTCTCCTTCCCCATAATTCTCCTCCTTGTTGATCTCCATTTCAGAAATTTCTTCCTTATTCTTTCCCTCTTCTTCCTCACAAAGCACATCCTTTTCTTCCTGCACAATATCAACCTTCCTTTTTTTATGGGTAGGGGTGTTGGTCTCCCCAGTTGAATTAGATTCTATGCTTTTGTCATAAATCTAAGCATTGAGGATTAAAGGGTCATCCTTGGTAGCCCTAGTCTTATCCTTCATATATTCATAAATCAGCAGAATGAGGCCCTGGTGTGCTAGAGGGTAGGAACTGGGTTTTTTAATATGGTCGGCCAAGATCTCATTAAGAGAAGAGGCTAAATAAAAGGGCAAAGATATTTTCGCCCCATGGCGGAAGTGGTTCAGGATGGCAAAGAGATAATTGTAAATTTTCGTAAACCTACCATCCACAGTTAGATATTCCATTAAAGCTCTAAGAATTTTGATAATTGTTGTTGTTGTATGAATTATTGTAAAGTTTTAGTTCTCCTTTCTTTACCATTGCATTCTCTATTTTTAGTCCATTATCGATCATTTTGGCAAAAGAGGGAGGACATTGCATCCTTAGTTGATAACTCATTTCACTAATAAGATTATCAATGAATATGTCCATTTTTCTTGATCAGGTACATCTCGGGGATACCTATTAAACATGTGTTTCCATCATTTTAAGAAAATCATAAAGGATTCACCAATATTTTGTTTAACATTGCAAAGATCTAGCATCGTTATTTCATTCCTTATATTGTAGGAATATTGTGAAATAAACCTATTCACAAGTTATTCAAAGGATTTGATTCCGGATGGTAATCTTGAAAACCACTCCATTGATTATCCATTTAAACTCCTGGGAAAAAGATGCATAAGGTAAGTTTCATCATGAGAAAATTCCATGCTCATAGTACAAAACTCCCTAATGTGATCTTGAGGATCAGATCTTCCATCGTATTTGTCATATTTAGGAATCTCGCAATGTTGCGGAAATTGTATCATATTCAGATTTTTATCAAAAGGATATGGGCATATATCTTCTAATGAATATTTCTTGGATCTTGTCCCATTTTGCATGTCTTGTATTTGTTGTTTAAGAGTTTGTATTTGTTGAGTAAGGTTTGTTAAGGGATTATCTACATAGTTTCTTCTTGTTTCTTCGTGAGTCTTTTTGTCACTACGCTTTTTTCTTTTATCATCCCTTTCTTTCCTTGTTTCTCTGTTACTTTCTTTGTTTATGTCCTCGTTATTTGGATCATCTGTGTTTTGGGTGTTACTTGTCTCTGCATCTTGTTTCAAGCTTTCCATGTTAAAGTCTTGTGGTAGTTTAGCTCCAGATTTTGCCAACATCAAGAGATGTTTTTCTTTTTGTTTTGCCAATAATTTTTCCATTAGCTTATCAAATTTGAAATCTTGCTCAAGGTCTCTAATGGTGCTATTGACGGCTTCTTCATCAACAATGGTAAATCCAAAAGTGTGGAATACAGGAGTATCTTCTTCCTCCATTTGTTGTTGTTTTCTAAGTTGCTCGTGTTGGGCTCTAGTCCAAACTGGCATGTGATTATTTCAATGTTGTTGAAATTCCCAAAGGACAAAGTCAATAGGTGATTATTGGTTTAGGAAGATATGCTTTGTTGATCTTACCACTATTATTTATTTGTTGGGATAAATCATTTCTTTGTTGAAAGGCACATCTTTGTAGAGTTTCACCATCAAATTGTGTACCGCAGCCACATAAGTAGTGACGAAAACGGTGTAAGAATGTCCTATGTTTCAATAAGATCTTGCGATTGATATACAAGAATCTTATCCTTTTTGGAGTAGCTTTATAACTAGGTTTTCTTTTCTTAAGGTGATACTTAAAAGTCATATACGCATTTGACAATTCACAAGTTTGTTTGATTCTAAAGTTGGTGCAATTTTTGGTTTTGATATAACCTAGGTTCAAAATAGGAAAGATATATCCAAGATTAGGAACCTAGTATAGATTTGATCAAGCTTCATGATAGAGGATTTGATTATCCTGATGAGAAACTTGACAAAGATGTTGATTTTTGCACTTAAGATAGTTGAATCGATAGCTTGTTAAATGTTGATGTTTATAGAAACTTTTGAGTATAACTTATTGGATTAGCAACCTAGTTGTTTGAGCTAGTTTGAAAAGTATGTGATGGTTTAGAGACAAACCTACTTCAAGAATTTATTTTGATATTGATGTTTTAACACTTTGATTTTGGTCTGGTATTTCAAGTGTTGAAAAGCTTTTGTATTACCCTTTTGATCAAACTTTTTCAGAAATTTGTTTAATTTTTGCTCCCTTGTATATGATAATTTTCTTCAATTTTTGACCATTTGGAACATGTTATAGACATAGAAGACACAAGGTTTAATAAACAAAAATGCACAAGCAAGTACAATCCCTATGGTAGGCTGAGACAATAGTTGTTGAATCTCACGTGGAGTTTCCCCTGAGGCTATACTATTCAAAGTGGATATTTAGATGCTTGACCCCACTGGCTTCACCCTCGGCACTCACTTCTTCAGGGAAGCCAAGCACCAGTATCCATGAAATCTCCCCATGGAAAACTTTATATCTCTACTAGGAACCGTATGTAAGTGAGCCGCTTCAGAGGTCCGACCTCCTGCGCCAACAACTAGAAGGATTTTGGGAACTAGTACAAGTGGTTTTTAGTAAAGGCTTTTGGCCATGTGGCCATACATGTGGCACTTTCAGCTCTATAAATATAGAAGGTTCCCAGCCTATAGAGGTTACACTCCATAGGGTTTATGGGGAAACATAGTGTCGGTATGAACTTATCAGCACATGTTGTTTGGGACTTTCGTCACAAACACGATTTATTTATAATGGATTGGAAGGACTTGGTATTAGCCCATTTCCACTTTAGGTCATTCCCCTCTCACTTGCCCCCTCAAGGCAGCTCAGGAAGGCAGACCCTCTAAAAGGATTTTAATTGCTTGAAAGTAAATAAAGCGTAAAAGAGTGGGTTTGGCTTTTTGGTCACCCAATTAAGGGGAGAGCATATACCTACCACTTTTGAGACACAGAATACAAGTGTTCTTTTTAACCTTTTCAAAGCAATTATTGGCTAAGTCCTATTTAGAGATGTTGCTCCAACAAGCATGGTGTTCATTTTAGCCCTTTTAGAAGTCTATGTGCAACTATTTTAGAGAAAATACCAAAAATGCAAGTTGCATGCTGTCAATTCATCCTCTTAGTTAAACTAGGTGAACAAGATATGATATATTACTTCCCAAATGAAGACTTTTAATTAGCTAGATGATAAAATGCATAAAATTTGCTTTAAATGCCATCTTGCACACGCATGTTAGTAATCTGAAAAATCTGATTTCTTGGACATTCGGACCTGCAAGAAAATTTTGTCAGTTTTATAAACAGAAGTGCTAACCTAACATATACGCTATCTTTCTATTCAAAAATGCTAAACTGCAGATCAAAAGCGCTAACTTAGACTACAAAAGCGTTGCTCTGTGGATACAAAAGCGTGATTTCTTTGACAAATGCGCTAACCTATGATGCAAATGCACGAACCTGTGATACGAATGCCCAAAAGCGCTAACCTATATGACATATGCGCTAACCTATGATTCAAATGCATAGTTTTTCAGACAAAAGCACTAACCTGCATGACATATGCGCTAACCTGTCAAACAAAAGCGCTGTCAGAATTCACACATGCGTGAATCTGCATTACAAATACATTGATTTAACTTTTTGTGAGATTTTTAAAGGTATATGCGAGGTCCAGCCCCATGGTGGGCGCCAAAATGTGTGAGCTTGAATTTCATCCTGAGAATGTTACCTATAATAAGTTAGTTTCACAAAATACAATGGAAATGCATACAGGAAATCCAAAATCCACCAATGAAACTACATGAAATACATACTAAAATAAAACATTATTTTACCTTCATGGCTTATGTCTCATTGTGTCCTAACTCCACTGTTTCTGGTTGTATATGGTGTGCTCTCAGACAATGCACTGTTGGCTTTTAAGATGGCATATGAAGAATGGCCTGATAACTTGTAGTTAATTGACACTATGATATGCAAGTACTACATGATTTATACTAAATGATTATGCTAAATGATATTATATGATAATAGCTATTACTATTTGCTATTTGCTTCAAAGACTCACGAATGCATATGATCAATTTTGAAGACTAAATTGAAGGTTCTTGAAGATTAACTTGAATATTAACTCTCTCAATTGAAGCTCTTTATTTTATAGACTTTGAGAGGATAAGATGATGTGGCTCAGATCAATGGTCTTGATCAGATCTGCAGATTTGAATGGTTGTGAGCAAAGGTGAAGGTTGAGAGAAAGGGGGAAGGAGAGGACAAGTGTCACTCATCTCACCTTGACTGGGTTGCTGACTGAGGGAATCTAGGGATGGTTGGAGGAAATTTAGGCATGAGAGGACAAGTGGACTCAAGTCCTTCCTAATATGTAGGAGGTGTTGGAGAGAATATAGGAAATGGTTATGAAATATGTGTACGTACACAATTTTCATTAAGTTTGGAAGTTGGAGATAAATGATGAATTAATATTAAGAAATATTAATTTCCTTAGCCACATGTTTGATGAGTTGGCAAAGGGAAGATGAAGTGGAGATGGAAGAATGAGTTGGATAAGGGATTAAATAATTTAGGAATTATTTAATATTTGAGACTATAGGATAGGAGAATAACTATGAAATATTGGATATTTAATTGTTTGGAGGAGATAATTAAATATTAGATATTTAATTAATTAGAAGAATAGGATAAATGAATTAATTAATAGAAAGACATGAAAATGAATTAAATAAATTAATCTTTTCAAATTAACTATTTAATAGAAGAATAAATATTAAATAAATATAAAATATTTATTTAATTGCTCATAGCCAATTTTAGGTGTATACACAAAGGAGTTAGAAGATATGAAGAGAGAAGATGATGAGTTTGAGAAAATTGAAACATTATTTGCTAGAAGAGTACGAAAAGGACTGGTAGGAAGTAAGTATGAAGGAAAAGCACCTTTTAAATGTTTTGCATGTAATAAGTTAGGTCATTTTGCTTCTAGATGTTCTAAAAAGAATTCAAGATTTAAAGAAAGAGTTAAAATATCATTTAAGCCTAACGCTGGATATCAAAACAAATATATGTATAAGAAAAATAGAGACAAATGATGCTATATAGCGGATAAGGAAGGCATTACTGATTCAGATAATGAATCGACATAAGAATTTGCTAGTGGATCCAAGAATGGGAAGGAACGGGTGTTCCTGGCTATCAAGGAAGATGATCTGACACTGGAAGAGAATGTACCTGAGGAGAAGGCACTTGATGCTAAAATTGAAGACAAGGATGAATGGGTAATTGACAATGGTTGTTCACATCATATGACTGGAGATAAAGGGAGGTTTCTGTCTTTGCAAGAATTTGATGGTGGACTAGTTAGATTTGGAGATGACAAGGCATGTATGATCAAAGGAAAATGAACTATATCATTGGATGGTAAGAACAATACTAACAATGTTTATTATGTTTAAGGTTTGAAGCATAATCTTTTGAGTGTAGGACAATTGGTAGATAAGGGATTTCAACTACAGTTCAAGGATGGAAAATGTAAAATCTTTAACAAATTTGGCTTGGAGATTGAAACTGGTACATAGACAAAAGGTAATATATTTGATTTGAACTCCCATGAGAAGACATGTTTGATAACATAGATTGATAAGAGTTGGCTATGGCATAAAAGACCGTGTCATGTGAATTTTGATTGCATTGTAAAGATAAGTTCAACTAAGGTTGTTAGGGATATACCTAAGATTATGAAGCCCGATAATCTGGTATGTAAAGAATTTCAAATGGGTAAACAGGTCAAAAACTCTTTTAGGAGTATACAAGATAAATCAAATGATGTTCTTGATCTTATTCAAACTAATTTATGTGCCCCTGCTAGAGTTAAAAGTTTTCGTGGTGATATTTATTTCATGCTAATCATTGATGATCATTCTAGAATGATGTGGGTTACTTTTTTGAGAGAAAAATCTAAAGCATTTGAAAAGTTTAAAATCTTTAAGGCTAAAGTGGAAACTGAGACATGATTGAAGATTAAATGTTTGAGATGAGATCATGGTGGAGAATTCACATCCAGTGAGTTTAATAACTTTTGTGACAAGCATGGTATAAGAAGACAATTTTCTGCTCCCCGAACACCTCAACATAATGGAGTTGTTGAAAGGAAGAACAAAACTATCTTGGATGCTTCTAGAATGATGATGATGGAAGCTAATATACCTCATATTTACTAGAGAGAAGCAGTGAGTATAACGGTTTATACATTCAATAGAGTACATATCAAAGGTGATACCGATAAGATACCTTATGAATTATGGTTTGGCAATACACCTACAATTAAGTATTTTAAAATTTTTGGTAGTAAATGTTATATCAGGAGAGATGATACTATTGGGAAATTTGATCCTAGATGTGATGAAGGCATATTTATTGGTTATTCTAATGAAATCAAAGCATATAGATGTTATAACAAGAGATTGCAAAGAATTGTGGAGAGTGCTAATGTCAAAGTAGATGAGCTAAACAGAAGTCAAACAAAGTTTATGAGAAGGAACCAATAGTGGAAATGACTATATCTAAAGCGGTAGCACCTTTACCGAAACAGAGTTGAACGAGTTACTCCGGCAACATCAGAGAAATCTATAGTAACTAAAGAATAGGGAAGAGGAACAGAATGTCAAAAGACTTCTAGGTATGTGAGATTGAATCATTCTAAAGATAAAATTATTGGGGATAAGAGCAATGGAGTGATGACAAGAAGAAGACTGGCAACTAATGATGTATGTTTAATTTTACAAGTTGAACCGGTATCAGTAATTGAAGCATGTAAAGATGAACATTGGTTAAAAGCTATGGAAGAAGAATTAGATCAAATTGAGAAAAATAACACATGGACTTTGGTTCCCCGACCTAAAAATAAAAATGTCATTGGAACTAAATGGGTTTTTAGGAATAATTGAATGAGGATGGTCAAGTTATAAGGAATAAGGCTAGATTGGTTTGTAAAGGATATTATTAGAAGGAAGGAATTGATTATGGAGAGACTTTTGCACTTGTAGCTAAGATTGAAGCTATAAGATTATTTCTTGCCTATGTTGCATATAAAAACTACAAGGTTTATCAGATGGACGTTAAATGTGCATTTTTGAATGGAGATCTTGATGAGGAAGTTTATATTGAGAAACCTGATGGTTTTCACTATCAGATGATATAGATATGGTTTGTAGGTTAATGAAAGCTTTATATGGACTAAAAGAAGCACCTAGAGCTTGGTATGCAAGGTTGGATAAATATCTTTTGAAGCTTGGTTTTACTAAAGGCAGTGCTGATAGTAATTTATATTATAAAATCACTAATGATGATATACTAATTGTTGAAGTATTTGTTGATGACATTATTTTAGGAGGTGAAGATACAATTTTTTAAGAATATGGAGAGAGAATTTGAGATGTCTATGATTGGTGAGATGAAATTTTTCTTCGGTTTGCAGATTACTCAGATCGAGAAAGGTATTTTTGTTGGAATTATGGATGAATTGATTATGTGTTACATTGATGTTTTATCATTGATGTCAACACTAGCTGTTATGGTTGGTTACCGACATACAGGTTTAAGTTACTGGTAGAAGATCTAGTGTTACCGATAGAAAAGACTATCTATTGGACACTTCCGACATGTTTGGATCAATGGAGTATGTTTGGTTTTATGTGTTACATGCTTCTAGAGCATGATTTGGTCAGTTGGTATTGACTTGGTGATCAGATGCTATCACACACTCTTGTAAACCCTTACCGGCATGGGTTTAAGGTTTAACCGACAAAGCTTTCAGGGAGAAATCTTGGCAGAATGCATAAGAGGTCTTGGTGCGGCTTCTAGATGGATTTCAGGATGCTAAAGATGTTCTTTGATCATGACTCAACTGATTGAAAACATTTCTTTAGTGTGGTGGACCCAGATTAGGTCTAGTACCTATCTAGGTTATGGACCGGTATCATGTTAACATGATCTCTACATGATACCGAGATGATTTATGGATTGGTTATTGTTGTTTTGGTCTTAAGCTGACATGGCATATCATTGTAATATGGATGTATGTAATGATCTTATTGTAATATCTTTTAGGTGGTTGACCTAATTGGTTTAGGCCTTAGGGTTGGTATAAATTGATGTAAGATCTCATTATAGATAATATGTTTGTGGTCATGAAATGTAATATCATATGCAAAGGATATTTGATCGATCATAGGTGATCGAATTGGGATTAAGTAAGAGGTAAAAGGCCTCTAGTATTGAGCTTAACCGAGTCTGTAATCAGGCATGGTAGATGCTATCTCTGGCAGTTCATTATTCTGGATTGTTGTCTATTTATCTTGAGGTGGTTATAACCTCTCTGTAGTCAGTGAGACTCTTTTGTAATGAGCAGTATGCTCTAGGAAGTGTGCCTTCTTACATGTGCCAGACCCTCATTGTATCACATAGTTTCTGTAGAAGTATCATCTAACTGTGTGTAGGCTTCCCATCATGGTTTTTCCCTTTTTGGGTTTTCCACATACAAATCATGGTGTTATTTGTATGGTTGCATTGTGTTGATTATCTATTTCATTATTAAGTTTTATTACTTACCGATATCTGGTTCTACTATTCTGGTTAAAGGTTATAAGGTGGTTTAATTGATATTGTAGACACCTAAAATTGTCATGTCTAATTAAATAAATATTTTATTTATTTAATTATCTAAGCCTAATTCTTCTATTGATTAAATAAATCCTTATTTATTTAATTAATTCATTTATCCTCTTCTAGCCTTATTTCTCATTTAAATAAATACATTTATTTATTTAAATTATCCTTTGCCTAAATTAAATAAATATCTTATTTATTTAATTATCCCACTTCTACTATTAATTAAATAAATATTTATTTATTTAATTAATTCATTATCTTTTTCTACCCATGACACATGTCATTCATCTCTTAATTCCTACACTACCTACCTCTTTCATTATTTTGCTATTTCTTCTACCTACCCTCTAATCCTAGCCGACCTCTCTTTTTACACCTCTCAATCTTAACCCTCCATTTCATATTGTGTCTTCTATTTAAGGAGATGCTTTCTTCATTATCAAACCCTAATCAACAATTTGGAGGACTTGACTACACTACGATCCTACTTGCAACCACATTCCGTTCTTTGTTGAGCTCTTGTGCATATAAAATCTGAGAGCAAATATATCAAGCAAGATCAACGGAGATAGGAAGAATGGAGATCAAAACCCTATTGGACATGTGATGGTATAATCTTTGTGATTTTGTTTTATTTGCATTGTCTTAGGTAATCTTCATATGTTATGGTGGATTTTTGTTATTTGTTAGGCTAGGGTTTTGTGGTTGAATCAAGTTAGCCTTTCAATCTTGTTATTATTGTTATCCATTTTCACCATATACAGATATAATCTGTTAACAACTGTTTCACCCCCCCTCTCAGTTGCTCACTAGTTATCCTAACAATTTTCATATATCAAACTAAATATGCTAAGGAATTGTTGAAGAAATTTGGTATGGGAGAATCTAAACCGATAAGTACTCCTATGGTTACAAGTGAGAAATTGACAAGAAAATATGTTTCTACACTGGTAAATCCTACAAGATACAAATCTATGATTAGAGGTTTGCTTTTTTTGACTCAAACTAGGCTTGGCATTATGAATGTTGTTTGTATCATTTCAAGATTTCAGAGTGATCCTAGAGAAAATCATGAGATGGCGGTAAAAAGGATTTTTAGATACTTGCAAGCTACATTAGAATATGGCTTGTGGTACCCTAAGGATGATAACTTTACTTTATGTGCATATACAGATGCTGATTGGGCTGGAGATGTTGATGACCAGAAAAGTACTTCAGGTGGAGCTTTCTTTCTTGGAAAGAAATTGGTTTCATGGATCAAAAAGAAACAGTCATGCACTTCTCTATCTACTGCTAAAGCTGAGTATGTTGCTATTGCTAATAACCATACACAAGTTTTATGGATGAAGAAAATGTTGAAGGATATAAAGGTGGATTGTGATGCACCGATAGCTATCCACTGTGATAACTCTGTTGCTATTGATATATCAAAGAATCTGGTATTTCATTCTAAGACAAAGCACATATCTATCAAGTATAATTTTTTGAAGGAGAAGGTGGAAGAAAATGAAGTTAGAGTGGTTTATGTGAACACTAAAGAATAGATTGCAGATATTTTCACTAAACCTTTATCCAAGGAATCATTTGAGTACCTAAGAGATAGATTGGGAGTTTCTGCCCCTTCAGTAGAGACTTGATTGATGTGGTTTGGCATCACTCCGACATGCACTATCTGAGATACTCTTCATTTTAGCACTGATGTGGGACGCTACTACTTAGGGGGAGTAGTCATCTTTGAGATTTAGAGGCTTATGTTTTTGTTTTGATATTTCTATCAGATTTCTAGCATTGATGTCAAGGAAAGAGAGATATTGATGTGAAAAAGATAAAGAATGAAAAACAAAAATTCACAGGGGGAGAGATAGTGATGTGAAAAAGATAAAGAAATAAAATGATAAATGTCAAAGGGGGAGAGATATGAAAAAGGGAGAGTTATTTAGAGCTATATGCGGGTGATTCTTGGCTGTCTTCCACAAGGGGAGACTTGTTTGGCATTTCTTGGCACTTAGATGTTTTTCACATCTAGTGTTGCCATCAATGCCAAAGGGGGAGATTATTGGCCATTTGGTGGAATTGATTATGTGTTGCATTGATATTTTGTCATTGATGCCAACACTAGCTATTTGGATGCTTTACTGACACCCTTATGGTCTGGGTAGGTTAAGTGGTTTCTGGTTAACCTGGATCCGACATGATCCAACAGGCTTCAGTATAATCTGGTAATGAAATTGGCTTGTTCATGATACTTATACTCATATTTGGTCAGGTGGTTTTGGTCTGGTGATTAGATGCTATCTTTCTTTCTTAGAAGATTGGTTTCTAGTTTCGACGAGGGTTTCACCGGTAGAGCTTTTGATGGAGATCTTTGAAAAATTGCATAAGTGGTGTTGGTGCAACTTCTGATGGAGTTTCAGGATGTTGTTGGTGATCATGTTTGAGACTTGGCAAATGGAGATAATTGTTGAAGTGTGTGGACCTACACTTGGTCCCGGTTGATCTAGGTTATGGGCTGACTTTAATGTAACATGTGGATAGGACCTATTGATGTATTTTTGGGATGTCTCATGTGTTGATATTACTTGTTTGGTCTAAGGCCGACATGGTTTGTAATTATGTAATTGGTTTATTGTTTGGTGGCTGACCTGATTTTTTATGGTCGAGGGTTTGTATATATAGGTGTAAGATCTTATTGTAGATCATCACGGTTAATGTAAAAGGTCATGGTCAAGGAAATATGTGTGCAAATAAATGTAATATCATTTAGGCAGAGGAGTTGGTCGATCATTGGAGATCGAATTGGGTTTATGTAAGAGGATTTAGTCCTCCAATATTGAGATTAACCGGAACTGTACTCAAGCATAGGAGATGCTATCGTTTGTAGTCCAACACTTCTTCAGATTGTAGTCTGGATTTATATGTAGTTAATGAGGTTCCTTTTGTGATGAGAAGTGCACTCTAGGCTATTGGTCTTCCTCCAAGTGCAAGCCCTTGCATTGTAATTCACATACTTATTGTAGAAGTATTATCTAACTGTGGGTACGCTTCCCACCGTGGTTTTTCCCTTTACCGGGTTTTCCACGTACAAATCTTGGTGTTGTGTGGATGGATTTTATTCTGTGATTATTGTTTATATTTATCTAGATTAACTTCTATTCCAGTATTATTGTTTTGGGTTCCAGTATTAAAGTTTTAATTGCTTAATGTTCCTATAATTTGTGACAACTGATTCACCCCCCCTCTCAATTGTCCTCCAGTTATCTGAATTGTCTAACAAAGACAACAACTAAAAGGGACAAATAATTGAAGAAGTTGTAGAAAATGTACCTTTAGGATTAGAGCAAGAATCATCCCATGTGTCTGCCCAAGAAGGAGAAGTATTTGAATATGTTCCATCGATATTGGAGGAGCTAATGACTAGAAGAAAAGAAAGTGTGCTCCCTAGTGAGCTGAAAATGGTGTTAGACTCTATCCCTATTGTAGCCTATGAAGTTACACAAGATACAGATGAAGCATCTCAAGCTTTACATGACTTAGCAGTAGGCCAGGAAGTGGACCAACTACTAAGATCTCCTTCAAGAGAAGTTGCCTTAGGTCAAGAGCCACAAGATAGAGTAAATATAGTTACACTACAACTGGTGACCAAATTGATGATGAGTGTGTTGCATCTGTTGCAATATTTTTGTCAGACAGTGAATTTATCAAGACTCCAAAATTCAAAGGAATGTGGCTAAGGATGAAGAGTCAATCAAAAGGTAATGTGTTAAGAGAAGCCACAACTCTGGATGATCTTTACTTAAGACACATAATGGTTGATGAGGCTTGACAAATGGTGAAAGAGAGTGGTATTTTATTAATTCCCTCTTGGAAATTGGAGGAGATTCATGTTTAATTAGATCAAGCAACAAGAAGACTCATTTCTTGTGGCATAATTTAACCATGAAAGGGGTATTAGTGTTACTGGCTCCCAAAAATGCAGGTTGTCAAACCCTAAAAGTATGCCAAGCTTTATGATTAGGTTTAACAATGAATTTATCTAACAAATGAGAATCCACCTTGAAAAGAATTCATTTCTCCTGCACTTCTAGTTTTTGTATACCAAGGTGGGTGTACCTTTTTGATAATTAAGCATATTATATCTCCTCACAATCTCCTTTATATTCATCTACTCACTGGCATAAGTTTAAACAAGAATCTGAATTGCATTCTAACTCCTATCAGTCCTCTAAAATTGAAAAGTAAAAATAAAATATGTATTTTTTTATATGTTTTGGGAAATAAAGTTTGATCAGTGCCTTATCCTGAGTCGTAGAGTCAATTTTGAAATCATTTAGGTTCTTCCAACAATTTGAATTCAAGTTATTCAACACTTTAAAGTGTCCATGCCTTGCATAAACGTGCATCAAATATTCACCACATAATTGTTCTTACAAATCCTGATGTATTTTCCAAGTTCACTACAATAGATTGAATAGAATTTAATTCCTTCTTGAGAAAACACACACAAAAGATTACACAGAAGCAAAGTTGCCACAAAAAATTAAAGATATCCTTAATAACCTATTTCATATGAATATGGAGATTACAAATTGGAGATAATTCAATGATGATTTCCTTATTATATCAATGAACACTTGAGCCATTTTCCAAACATGAAGTTTCTGCACATTTTCTGTTGAAAACCCTAGGAAAACATAAGACAATGATGAACTAATAATATGTTATAATGTTCTCCTATTATAATTCTTCTTCCTAATATCTCAGTCCTGATTTCCCTTTTATAAGTTTAAGGGAGTGCTTCAGACCATTACAATGTTTGGATTACAAATTTGTTAATTAATTATTTGCCCCAACAACTATGTTTCATCAATAAAGTCATTTAATCTTTGGCTTGTAAATATTAATTTTTTCAATGTTCCTTTAACTGCACTTTCACCCCTTTTAAATCTTTTGTGAAAAACATTTTAGTCCTCTTTTACTGAAATCCATAAGCTAGTAGAAGAGACTTCAAAATGTCTCTTCAATATTGTTGATCTACGAGACTTCAAACTGTCTCTTCGATATTGTAATATCTCTTCAATATTGTTCATCTAAGAGACTTGTAAAATGTCTCTTTGATATTGTTCATCTAAGAGACCTCAAAATATCTCTTCAACCTAAGAGACTTAAAAGTGTCTCTTTAATATTGTTTATCTAAGAGACTTATAAAATATCTTTTTGATATTGAAATGTCTCTTCAATATTATTCATTTAAGATACTTCAAAATGTCTCTTTGATCTAAGAGACTTCAAAGTGTCTCTTCATTATTTGTTCATCTAAGAGACTTGTAAAATGTCTCTTCGATATTGTAATATCTCTTCAATATTGTTCATCTAAGAGACTTCAAAATGTCTCTTCGATATTGACTTTTTTAGCCCTTTTGGGAGATTTCATTGTGAGCACTCCAAGTGTAGTGGAGCCACAAAATTAAATCTGATCACATTTGAGGCCAAATCATGAACTGGGTTGCTCTCAAAATTTTGAATTTTGAAACTTTTTTTTTTGTAAAAATTTGGCTCTATAGCATTCAAAATGATCCTTGAAAACTAATCAAATCTCCTCATGAATTTTTTTTAACTTAGATCAACTTGTAGACATTTGACCAAGGAATTGACAACAAAAAATGATTCTGAGATTCATCCTAGGGTGTAAAATATTGTTTGTCAAAGTTGGCCTTCGAAGCTGTTTTAACCAAACATTATTTTGCAAATAGTTCAAAACATGAAAATTTTGAAGCTTAAAAGAATATCAAATAATATCCAATGATCACAAAAGATATTGAGCATGTATATAAAGGTTCCATGAGTCTACTCACAAAGTGGTTTCTTGTGATGACCAATAGGTATCAACTTATACATCTCCAAAGTAGGCTTCCGAGGCAAAATTTGCAAGTGTGATTCTAAGTGATGTAATTAATTTTTTAAACATAGGCACTGAAAATTTTGCTGGAATTTTGAAGTGCTAAAAAGTGGTACATGATACCACCCAACATTAAAGGAACTATCTCAATGGGCCTCAACCCTAAATATAGGAAATCCACAATTGCTCATTGAGGTTGAAGAAACAACTGGTGATGGTGGCCTCATAAGGACCTTGAGGGATACAACTACTTTAGAAGTAGCCACTATTACTATGCATTCTACCATGTTTGTTCGAGATATTGTAGAGCATCAACAAAAAATGTTAGAGCGATTGATTGCTGAAAGAGTAAACATGAATGAATACTATGTTAAGTTGTTTTAGGAGAATGCAATATTGAAGATAGTTGAAGGAATTAGGGACCCCCTCCTATTGCCACATGATGACATGCCACAAGAACAACCTTCATCCTCGACCCAAAATGTTACTTCTCCATCATTGCAAGAGTTGGATAGCATCAAAGCACAATTGAAAGAAATGGACTAGGAGTTGAAAAAAAAGGATGTCTTGTTGGTAAAGGTTAAAGATAATGTAAAGAATAAAGCACTGGAAGTGATGGGAGGTACAATTTTGCATTTGTTCAAGGTAGTTTTGGGTAAATTGGATGATGTTTATGTTGCATATCAAACTCTCACAAACCCAACATAAGTGCAAAGATTTTATAGCAATTTTAAAGCCATTAACTGATATGTGGCAGCACCTAGCTAATAACTTAAGAAAATTGTATATGCCCACTAGAAACCTTTCAATAACCCCACAAATTATTAGTACCACTTGGAAAATGTTCAACACTTTAATCATAGAGTTATAACACCTTGAAGGGAAGGATTTGGGAGTCAAAGAAAACATAATTTCATTCCAAAAACTCCAACATTGAACAATCTTAAATTTTTTGAATGAAGATGGGTAAATTAAAAGCCTCGATGAATGGAGGAAGGATTTTGAGGAGATGACACAAGTGGCCATAAGTAAAATTGATGAAGGGGATCAATCCTAGGTTTCCACTTACCATCTTGTGATTGACAAAATCATTGACACTGATACCTTGTATGGAAAATTATTGCAAAAGCCAAAACTTTGGCAGATAACAAATGCAGGGAAGTCCTAGGTAGAGTATAAGAAATCTAGAGCTTTAAATGGCCAACCAACTTCCAAATTGCACAATGGGATCAACAACATTGTACTCTTGAAGAGGAAGAAACAAAGATACACCATGCTAGGAGGGACAAACTATACTTTAAACATAATTCAACTATACATATGAGAACCTTGCCAAATCAGCAGATCATGGGTATCCCATGTTGATTTAGAGAAGTTAATTATATTTGGAGTGTAGATATTTTAGTCACAAGTTATTCAATGCCTTGGTTATTTCACAAGGCTTGATTCAAGTCATTAACTGTTTCTTTCCCTTTTAGTTTATGCATTTTCCACCTCATCATTGATTGCATCGTCATCAACAACAAATTTTGTCTCTAAATGAAGCGGTCATCAAAGTAGTGCAACACATCATCATACCACATCAACAAGTCTATATAGTGGCAATTTTGAGAATGAGGATGGTTATATTTGCTTTTCCCTCCATGGACACAAATATTTTTTGTCATATGTGATCATGAAAAGGTACCATATCATATTTTCGCTTAGGAAAATCAAATTTTGACATGTCAGCAATTTGTCCAGTTCTTGTTTTGCTCCCTTCTTTTCTATAAAAGGGAATTCATGGCCAATTGCAAGGGGTTCTGAAAATTCTAAAAAATGTAAATGGGCAAGTAAAATAGCTAGTTATATGTTTGAGTAATAGAATATAATTTTTTTTGTGTAAACTGAGCTTTTCATGAATGTACTAGCTATATTGAAGGAATGAATGAATAAACGTTACTTTAAATTGTCTTAAGTTTACGGTTTTTCATTTTGTATGAATTTTTTCTATTAAGGATAGGAAAATTTGTCTTTGCAATTTGCATTGTAGTTGTGAAGTATGTTGACAAGTTCTTTCCAAGGGAAGGATTAAATATTGTGAATGTATTTCAGCAAAATGGAAGGCACAATAGTGACTTGTAAGAAGAATTTGAAGTGATTTATTGATTTGCATTGGTGTCAAGAATCACTGTATGAGATCTAAGTGGCTAAGTAGTTAAAGGTTCATGAGAATGTTTGGTATTCATAAATTCTGACTCTATTGTCCAAATTAGGCTTCGATCTAGGAAAATTTTTAAGTGAATTTCATATACCACCTCAAATATTGTTGATCTATTTTTCTTTTATTTTTGTAGGAGTAAGTCTAAGTTAGGATCAACTCTTCTGCATGAAATTATTAAATAACTATGACTGGAGACAATTTGAATTTAATACATGTATTCTAGTTAAAATTTGTTGGGAGTAATATGCATTTTAGCAATAATAGTACATCTTGTTGCAAATTCATTAAATATTGCAAAGGGTCACCCACTAGATCTTGCAGAGCCTAAAGTGCAGGAGATATTTCAACCCTTAGTTGATAATTCATTCATTGGTCACTGATCCAAATTCTAGTTCATAGAAAATGGCTCATTCTTAGGTGAATTTGGGAAATCACTTGGAAACACCAATAGGAGGATGGTAGATGGCTATAGTTCCTTCTAGGTAGGAGTATTCTCAACTATTCCTAGTGCTTTTTTCAATCTCATATTATCCATGTATGTAATATTATAAGCCTCATTGAAGGTAGCATGCCTCTTCATTAGATCATCCATCCTCTTTTATTGATCCTCTACTACAACTTGGGAAAACATAGCAGCATGTAGTGTAACTATCATTGCTTCTAATGCACATATATCCTTTAAAGCTGTAATCATAATATTTCTCACAATTTCCTCCACACCATGCAATAGCTTGGGCTTGTCCATCCCTAGTGTTTTGGTCCATTTAGCCAATGAATTGAGGGTAGGATTATATCATGTTCCTCTTACTCCTATGACACTATTAAACTCATCTACAAATATGAGATCATCTTGTTTTTTGATTTGGTCTAGCAAAAAGACTTCCTCAAGATCCTAGTCTGGGACTAAAAGCACCCCACTTTCTCTTACCATTTTTATTTCTTCCTCAAGAGTAATGTTGATATCATTGATATTAATTTGTGATAATTCTTCTTTAGGGGACTCTTTCAATCTCATTTACAAATAGAAACTGTTAAATTCGAAGAACTCGATGAATTCGTCATCAATAATAAATTGCATAGAAGTAATTATTCTTTCATCTTCTACTTGTTCCATGGGAATAATATTTGACTTATATGTTCTATCTTCTTTCTTCTCTCCTTTATCTTCTAGATTGTCTCTTAGAGGAGAAGACAACATTTGGTTAATTTCTTGCTCAAACCTTGCTCTCAACACCTCACTAGCTATACTCTCATCTCCTCATTCTATTTCCTCACCCACCTAATGTATTACCACATTATGTTTTTTCTCATTCCTATTCCTTTTATGTCGGGGTTGTGATGCTTTATCACCTTCTTTAGCAATCTATTTTCTTTTTTTTGTAGCTTCTCTGATCCTAGCTACTATTGGTTTTGACCATTCCTCCAAGTGTGGTGCATTTACAACTAATTGACCATATATCATTTCAAAATTATCAATCACGAGGGTCATTATCTCAACCTCATTTTATATCTCTACATAAAAATTGTAAAACTTAGGTCCTAATTCCTTCTTTCATTCTCTAGCCTTGACAAAATATTTCATTTCTTTCTTCTATTCAAAGTCATACCATTATCTAGACAATTTTTGACAATATCTTCCTCATAGAACATCTCATGGTAATAAGGCTTTCTCTTCAATCTTACCACTCTTAAATGATTCATATATCCTTCTGGGTCATAGTTCCTCACCTTCCCACTCTGTAGATGATGCATCTTTTATATACTCTTGCACTCTTTCTAGAGTGTCACAACCAACTATGAAATCAAGGAATCTCTTATATTGTGGCAAGTGTGTTCCTTTCTTCTCTATCTTCACATAATGTTTCTCCATCTACATAAGTCCTTGTCTTTTGTTCTACAGAACTCCAGGTTCCTCAAACTCTAGAGTGTTTTCATTCTCCCCCATTTTTTGGAACTTTGAGATTCTGGAATCCCAAAATTTTGAAGTTCAATTGTGCCTTTGTGTTGGAGGACCTTAGAGTCATAGGATCTAAGAACCCCGAAGTCCTCTTTGCTATTGTGTTTTCTTTTCTTGGTGGCTTCAGAGTCTTGGGTTTTTGAGATGCTGAGCCCCTTTTTTTGTTCTCTTATTTGAGCCCTGGGACTCTGGAATCCCAAAATCCCAAGTGCTCTCTGTCTTGTTTCTCTTTGTTGTCTCTTTGGAGTTTTGGAACTCTAGAGTCCCAAAGCCACTTGTTTTGTGACTCTAGAAATCCGGGATCCCAAAACCTTGAGGTGCATCACGTCTTGATTTGCATGATCACTATGGGTATAAATGTCTTTCCTAGGCTCATTTTTCTCATTTGCACATCTAGTTATTCTAGAGCCCCATTTCTTCCAACAATTTGGTGATTTCCTGTAGTGTGCTTTATGTTTTCTCTCCTCCTTTTTATAGGTAGGTCGCTGCTCTTCCTGCCTTGTGTCTTCATGTGTTTGTCTTTTTCCTCCTTGCTTTGGGTTTTTTGTGTGCTTTTGTATTTTTTATAGCTTAGGGTTTTTTGTTTGTTTTCCCAACAAGTCAGTGTTCGACAGTTTGGTCCCTCCCCTCTTCGATTTTCGGATCTCAGATTTCCAAGATCTTGAACCCTTTGGCCTATATCTTGATTCTCCCACTTCGAAACCCCAAATTCCCAGGATTCTAGAGAGGGAGATATTACTCCTTCAGAACCCTAGATTCCTGGGATCTTGAAGGAATCATCCTTCGATATCTCCTTAATTGCCCCCACTCTAGAACATTGGGTTCCCAAGATTCTGGAGTGTATTTTGGTTCGCCTTTGTTACACTTGGGAACCTCAAGCTCTCAAGATCTCAAAGTCCCCCCTAAACTACCTCGATCAAGACTCCAAAACTTCAGGTTCTTGGAATCCCAAAGCCTTACCTTAAATAGTTGTGACCTCCCTTTTTCCATTTGGGATCTCAAGATTCTAGAATGATGAGTTTCTACTTCTCACTTTGGAACTTTAGGATCCCAGAATCCTGAAGTAATTTTGGTTTAAAGTTTTGTGACTTCAGAACCCTGGGATCTTGAAGTCACACTCAAGGTTTTGTACAAAGGTTCTCATGAATCTGGAACCCCAACTTCCCGAAGTCATGTTGCTTTCTCTAAGGATTTATTTCAAACCCAGAAACATTGGGATTCAAGATTTCACTTCTTTTGAAAATAAATTCCAAGGCATTGATTTTGAATTTTATTTTGATAGTTAACAAGATCTTATGGAAGCAGTAGCAACCCCAAGTTAGAAGACTAGGAATGAAGCTAGGTTGGAAAAGAACCATGGCTTGATAAAATATCATTATCAAGGCCAAAAACTTGTCTCAAAGTTTAAGAATGATGTGCAATGGGTCACCGATACCAAGATAGGGTATAGTGAACTCGAGGCAATTAGAAAAGAAGTATCTAGCCCTGATCCTAATGTAGTGTACTGAAGAATCTAGCGATTAGGACTCGTTGAGACAAATATTTTTCTTCAAGCAATTCAATCTCTTGAATTAATATTGAAAGTGGACCAACAATATATAAAAGACACTAGGAAATATATAGACACTAAAGGTAATGTGGTGGTAGATGTGTCACCTAAAATGCTTGCCACAACTTTCCACATCTTGGAGTATGACAAAGTTTTGCAAACAACTAGAGAGAAAACCATTCAAATTTTTAATAAAAATATTGCAGATAACGAGCATCATATAAATGAAGTATGACTCAAGGATCCTAGGAAATAAAGCCTCAAGCCTACAAATAATATTATAAGAGCTGACTTTAAGGATGCCCTATGTGACCTCATTTTCATGCTCAAAAGGGCCTTTGGTAAAGAAGACTGCATGCACTATCATTTATGGATGTACCATTATATTCACACCATCCTCAAGGGAAAGGAATAATTTAACTAAGCATAGATCATATCAAATAAGAACCATGAACAAATGTGTAATTTTCTACAAAAAAAGTTCTTCATGACTTCTTATGTGATTTGGGTGGCAGCTAGGAGTGGCTTTTATCCAGGATTGAACACCCATGGCAGGCTAGGAGAGAAACCTGAGGAATAAAAGGTGTGGGAGTATTATACTCATTTGCCCATCCAACAAGCCAAGAGATGTTTCAAAAGGATTAATGATGCCTTTTGTATGTAGTCATATGTAGATTGAAAGGTGATGTAGGGTACCATCACTTTCCTGAGGCCATGAAGTTGATACAAGAATGGGGAACGTGGTTCGTCTAAACCAATGGTCCAAATGCATCTGATTAAGTAGATTTATAGGTAACCCCCTCCTCCCTCAATATTGTAGCAAAAATATCATTATTATGGAATATGTGAGGCAATTTGTAGGACTCTAATCCCAAAGCATAAGATAGAGGTAACATTCCCCATTGCTCTCGAGTACTACAAATGCGATAATTAGCAAACTGCAAAGACAACCATAAATAAATTGCAAGACCTATACCTTAAAGAGTTTGATTATGCTCGGAAAAGGTATGACCCATTTGGTAAAATCAAAAGCATGATGTCAGTAGTATATGAAGGGCACATACTAGCTTTGGAGGATTTTTGGGCAGACATGTAGAATAGCTTTGAAGCTAGGCAAAGGAGATTTTACAGGTTAAAAATAACCCAAATGATAGAATTTTATGTTGATAATATTCTTAAGTATTTTAGGGATGAAAAAGATCTGGTGGACCCAACATATAAGGAGATACAAGTTGATCAAAGGCCTCTTTAACTTGTAAGATGGTTAAAAAAAGAGTAAAAATTGAAGATGTCTCTAAATATTTCATTGCAAAAAGCTAACAATGGCTAAATATTAGTCTTCAACCAAGTGCTACAAGGGAGGAGAAGAAAGGAAAGGTTGTTGGGAACCCTCAATATGAGGCTACCAAGGAATATGTAAGAAGAACTAGATCAAAAAATTAGGAAAAATACCTTGGCGGTTCAATAAACCTTAGCTCCTACCATAGAAAATGAAGAGTTGAACAAATAGCTAGATGTGAAGATGAAGGAGTCTCAACTCCTAAAGACATCAATTGAGAAAGGCCTAACAACCGGGTTACTCACTATGCCATAGACATCAATCACTCCTATTGTACCTACAATTGGCATTACCCTAGGAAATGGCACATCACAGGGACAAGATGTCGAGCAACCTTCCTCTTCTACTCAAATACCTATGATATCTATGGAACCAACTCATGATCGAGTAACTGTGCATAACATTGAATCAAATCCAAATGAGGATGATGAACCCATTGCAGTACTAGATTGTAAGAAGAAAGAAAATAGTATGCCAAGGAAACCTACTTCTTTATAGGACCCATGAGAAACTATCTTAGAACAAGTACCTACCCAAATGCCTACTGATGAGCCCAAGGACCAAACTCTGGAGACCATCCAAACACAGGTGTATGAGGTGCAAGTAAAAACCATGGAGGTGCATGAGAAATATAAACAAGATGAACAAATGGTACTCACACCACATTATCAAGAAATACTTCTCAAATGACAGGAAGCAGATCAATAGAAACAACAAGGTAAAGTAGACAAACAGGCCTTTGAGCAAGAGGTGGGAAAGAATATAGAGGAATTAGTTAAACAACAATAATAGAGCTTCAAGAAAGTGCTCTATGTAAACCGTGCACAATAACTTCCCTAACCTCCACCACTAAATGATGAGTTTGCACTATAGCAGCATGAGCAACACCAGTGCATAGATAAGGAGAAACAAGAAGAGGAAAAAGATCAAAAATAGCTACCGGTAACCCACATAGTGACTACCCAAATAGCCACATAAGGTGAGCAACAAGATGATAACATGCCACAATGGCTCAGATTCTTTTAAAAAGGAAGAAAGGGTGGTCCTACCAAGTATTACCTTACAAGAAGTTGTTGCCAAGTCATCGAGAAGAGTCAAGAAAGATAAAACCTTACACCACTTCTCAAGAAGTGACTCAAGAGATGTTGTTGCTAGTATTGCCACTCTCATACAAGGTACAAAAAAAGAAGGGAATGCTTCTCTGGAATATCAAATCTCTCAAGTGAACCTTGGGAAACAAACTAAATGGGGGAGAAAAAGCCTACTTGGATGTTGCCACAACTAGTATAAAGACAAGGATAGAGATGGAGCACAAATCCAAGAAGGAGGTCAAGGCCTTGCTAAAACAATATAGATAGCTTCTTATAGAGATGGAAAGATACCTTGATTCAAGGCCCTAAGATTCTTAGTCTTCCACCTCGGTACTACCACAAGAATAAGTCAAATCCCTATATTTGATGAGGAAAGTGGCCATTGCTGTTAAAACTTGGATGAGAGATAAGATGAGAAAGGTAAGAATGTTCCTCCAAGACACTATAGACATATATGATAATGCTTACCTCCTTGAAAGAGGTATGATCCTATGCACCACCCAATAATAGGCTTAATCTACTATTGTTCTAATATAGGTTAGGGTGCTGAAAAAGATTAAAGACTTGGGTGAGGAGGTGATTAAGAGAGAATATCTACTAGGCAGAGAAGACTTTGGTTTTCTACAAGCCTCTATCTATGCTTCAAAATTCAAGTTAGATAATGTAAACCAATGTAGAGACAAAGTGTTGGAAAAGCATCCACCTCTCTTAAGCCTCCTTGCTTAATACGAGTAGTATGTGGTAAGGGTCTTGGGTAAACATGGGTTAAAAATCCTCTGAATAGGTTCAATCAACCAGAAGGAAGTGCTAAGGCAGTGGGATGCATACAAGTCCGAAAGCTTCTCTTTAGCTATTGGGTTTAGTATTGAAGTTATGGAAAGATAAATGTATTTCATCCTTCAATCTTGCCAAGAAAATCAAACAATAGATAACTTGATCAGTAGAATGTAGGAGCTAAAATAAAGTCTAAGGGCTGGCAAGTTTTGCATTGAGTACTTGTTTAACCCACCACAAGCCTCAGTGGATTTCTACTTGGCAACCTATTAGAGCTACAAGCAAATCAGGTAGTGAACAAGCAGACCACTCCCAATATACCCATAGTTCTACCAAGCAGAAATACATAGTTATGATTCATGGAGGTGGAACAAATAGTTATGAAAACAACTCATGAAAGAACATGTTCAACATGCACCACACCACCAAGCCCAAGCTACACTCCAGTTGAATGAAACTGCTACTGTAGTCAGTGATCATTTATTATTTAATGTCAGTTGAGTGAGGTTCAAAAGCAGTGTCTTGCATGTTGACTATAACCTCCACCATTTTGTAATTGGGTCATAGGCATAGTTTATTCCTAGAATATAGTGAGAAAGGAACTATAAATGTAATGAATCAAGCCATTTTGAGGGTTTGAAAATTAAAGATTGGATGCCATAGTTAGGAATTCATTTTTAGTATTTTCATTTCCAGTAACTTAACTTTTAGACATTTTTAAACTTTGCCACTATCAGTGCTTACTGGTACCCAATTATTTTTTTGATTGATCTATGTAAGATATTTCATGGATCACATTTTTCATGAGCTTGTTGATTGAAGTTGCTATTTCTTTGATCTGATATCTTCTTTCATTCTAGATAACATATTTTCTCTATATGGGTTTCATGATTATGATATGAAAAGTCAATAGTCAACATTTTCTGTATGTAAGATCGTAGACCTTTCATGTGGATGGAAAGTCTCACTTGTTTCTATCTGGTTTGTTATTGATAATATCTGTTCATTTTAAGTATTTATTTTAGAGTCAATGATCTTGCATGATTATGTTTGTTTCTTTTACGCACCCTATTTCTTTTGCAATTTGTTTCTAATTGGATCCACACAAGTTTCTTCTACAACCAACATACCACCTTGATTGAACAAGTTGCATAGGCCCTGAACTATCCCCGCACAGTTGTGACCTAACACATAGGATATTGAAGAGTAGGGATTTCATAATCTTTTCTCTTTTTAGGAGAAGCTCCACTTTGTGATGCTTGCATGTTAGGTGAGTATAAAAGGCCCATGAATAGAAACTGGTGCTACAAGGAGGGCCATCAGAAAAAGACTGTGAATTGTTAAAGATCACTACAACATGATATAACATGTTTCTCGAAGGAATGGTCTCATTACATTTTTACAACCAAATTCATTTTATGAGCAAGAAGAAGTAATCTCTGAATTATATGGTTTTTCCTAGAATAGTAATAAGAGCTACACTGATTGGATGCACATGCGTTTCATCCTTGACGATGAGGAATAGAATGCTTGGCGTATTGAGATCAACTCTTAAAGATAACTTGCTGCATAGAGAAACCATACACAATGAAACCAAGCATAGTGGAACCAAGTACTTAAACCACCTCCCCCTCAATCCCAACAAAATTGAGAGAGGTTAAGATAGAGCGGATATCCTCCTTTTCACCCAAGAAGTTTGAAAGAGTTTTAAGGAGTTCTGCAAGTCCTAAGAGACTTATTGAGCTAGGACCACCTACTAGATAGTGGAGAGACAAAGGAAAGGAGAAACTTCTTGAAACACCCTCTCAACAACCTCCTCCAGTTGGTTTTCCTACCCAACTTATCCCAAGTCCTCAACCGATTGCTGCCCTTTTGTGAACCATGCTCCACCACCTCCACCACCTATGATGTTTCTTAATTAGGCACAATCCCCTCTGGGAAACATCCTTAGAGGAATTCATGAATTACCTAAGAATGTTGACAAATTTTGTACCAAGTTTGAGTTTGGAGGACCCAAGACTACCGAGGAACATATTGAAGCCTTCAAGGACGCCTTAGTACAAAACAATGTCCAACATAAGGATGTGGCTTGTAGGCTCTTCCCTTATTCGCTAGGTGAAAATGAATACCACTGGTACCTCACTATGCTCACTAAATCCATAACCAACTACAATGCACTTGAAGAGGCTTTCATTCCATAGTTCAGAGTGTATGTTGACCCCTACTACCCTTTACCACTAGTTTTCTTCATTAAGGAAGCTACTAAATGAGCCCTTAACCATCTTCAACACCAACTTCTAGAGAGATTACAAAATTTTGAGAAACCCATATCATATCACTTAGGATGTGGCTATTGAAGTGTACTTCGTGCTATTGATCCATGGATTGATATGTTCATCAAACAAACTATACCCTATCAAAATAGGAATATTTTGTCTAAGGTGTATGCTCTCACCTTGAAGATGAACCAAGAGTTGAACCAGACTCCAGGAGGGATTGGCCACAACCTCCCTTTGGGCCTCACTTATGGATCCTATAATCAACTTCTTGCACCCAACCCCGTTGGATATTGCTACTACTAGGATATGTTGTTGTCATTGATGTCAACATATTCCCATGTTTTGGTATTCTGATGATTGCAAAAAGTTGATCTAGTTGGTTTATCTATTTGATATGGTGGATCAACTCGAGATACTTGATTTAGTGTTGGTTTCATGATGTTATGTGGTGATTTGATTGAGTTATGGATTCCGGTATGAGGATTGGTTTTTTAGTGTTCAGTATTGTAATGTTTAGGTATTTGATCTGTTGTGCTCCAGAATGATTATATCTTGAGTTGTGGATTTGGGAGAGTGTTTGGGATGTTCATGTGTATCATCAATTTAGATGGTTCATGATTTGGTGATCTACAAGTTATCTTTCTAGTCCCAATTGCTAATGTTGAAGTGTTCTTGAGTATCAACATGTTGATCGATGAAGATTTGATTAAGTGGTGTTGGTGCAACTATTGCAGATGGTTATAACATGTTTGTTGGTGTTTCCTAATCATGTCCTATTTGTTTTACTGGTCTGCATTGATCATTTTTCATGTTATTGAGGATCTTATGGGTTTGGTGATGTTCTTCATGTTATGCGACATTTTCGATGGTGGAGCGTGTTGTGGATGATCTTGGTGAGATTTTTGGTGGTGTTGCATGTTTGAGGATTTGATTTGGGTCCATGCTTTGTTGTCATGACAATGTATTGGTCCGGTTGTTGATCTATGTAATGTGTGATGTAATTTTGTAATTAGGTCTTAAGGGTTGAGCCGACCTTGTAGTCAAGGTTGATGATTTGTATAAATAGGTGTTATATTCATGTAATTTGGAGATCAATGTTGTGTTTGCATTATTAGAGAGTGGTGTATATGTGTACAAGAAAATTCATCTTTTAGTGAGAAGTGTAGAGTAGAGAGTGTTGCAGAGTAGACAAATGTGCTTAACTGGAATTGTTATCAGGCATTTGGAGATGCTATTCCTTCAGTTCTTGTAATTTGGATTGTTGTCCAAATGTTCTTATAAGGTAGTGAACCTTTCCTAAGGGTTGTATCCTTTTGGTTTATTGTATCTTGCACAGTGAGCTCTAGGAAGTGTGCTTGAATGCATGCACATTACCCATTATAATATTTACACATACTATTGCAGAGAATCATCTTATCGCAGGTAGGTTCCCACTATGGTTTTTACTTTAACTAGGTTTTCCATGTTGAATTCTTGGTGTTATGTGTCTTGTTGTTATTGTGCTTATCTTTGTTCTTGCTACAATTGATCAGATATGAAGTTGTGCTTAAATTGTATAATCTATGAAAACTGATTCACCCCCCTCTCAGTTTTCCTTCATTATTGTTTCCAACAATTGGTATCAGAGATAGATCCTATGGAAGAAGTTTGAACGTTTGAGGAGATCTGGGATGGCAACCTATGTTTTCAAGAAAGAGAGTTCAAGATTTGATGGAAGCAATTACAATGTATGGAAGGATCAAATGGAGTGTCATTTGAAGTGTCTTGGAGATGACTATTGGAAGATTACAAAGAATACCTACAATGTTCCTCAGAATGGTTCAATTACTATAAATGAGATCAAGGATGTTGAACATAGAATAAGAGCTAAAGAAGAATTACTGAGTGCCCTGACCAATTCAGAGATGATTATTGTGATGGGATTGCACATTGCACATGAAATCTGGGAAAAGTTAGAGACCTTTCATGAAGAAGATAAACATGTCAAAGTTTCTAAGCTGCAGAGTTTGAAAGGAAAGTATGAGATGCTGAAGATGGGAGAAGATGAGAACATATCATCCTTTATGGCTAAAGTGAATGAACTTGTCATGAACATTAGATGTGCTAATGGAACTCTTGAAGAAGATGAGATTGTTTCTAAAGTGTTGAGATCTTTGCCTCCTTCTTACAAATCTAAAATTGTTGCTCTTGATGAGATCTGAACTATGACCATAGTTACAAGTGACATGGTGGTTAGTAATCTTGTTGTATTTGAGTTGAGTGAATTTTTAGAATCACATGTTAAATCTGAGACTGCATTTAAAGCCTCTATATCCGGTAGGTAGAAGTATGATTCAGGAGAAATTTCATCTATGGTTTCTAGATATGAAAGAGAAATTAGAGAGATAGAATAGAAGGAAAGAGAGTTGGATGAGATTGAAGCACTTATTACTGAGAGATTGCCTAAGGGAGCTGGTAAGTATGATGGGAAGTTACCTTTGAAATGTTTCTCTTATAATAAGATAGGACATTTTTCTTCTAGGTGTCTTGAAAGAATGTCAAAGTATGATAAGCATGGTAAGTTTGATAAGCATGATATATATGAGAAGCATGAAAAATATGATAAGCCCTATAAGCCTAATCGGAAGTACAAATATCATAAGAAATATTATCATGCTACTGATGAAGGTATATCAGATGAAGAGTCTGAGAATGGGAATTCAGAAGATGAATTTGTATTTATTGCTATCAAGGAAGATAATCTAGTACTAGTGAGTTCTACAAGCTGCATTGTTGAGAAAGATTTGGCTACTAATATTGAAGGGAAAGATGAATGGGTAACTAACAGTGGTTTTTCATATCATATGATAGGTGATATAAGTAAATTTGGGAATATGGAGAAGTATGATGGTGGTATAGTAAAATTTGGAGATGATAAAGCTTGTGTAATTCATTGTAGAGGTGCTATTTATCTTGATGGTAAGAATACTAATGATGATGTCTTATATGTTGAAGGTTTGAAGCATAATATTTTAAGTGTTGGGTAAATAGTTGATAAGGGATATGATTTGCAATTCAGAAATGGAAAATGCAAGATTCTGAATGCCTTCGGTATAGAGAGTGCATCAAGTACTAAAACTAAAGATAATATCTTTCACTTGAATGCTAGTGAGAAAAATTGTTTGATTGCTCAGATAGATGAAAGCTGGTTGTGGCATAGAAGGATGTGTCATGTTAATTTTGACTGCATGATTAATATAAGCTCTACTCAAGCTGTTAGAGATTTTCCTAAGATTGTGAAACGTTCTAATTCGGTATGTAAAGAATATCAATTGGGAAAACTAACAAGAAATTCATTCAAGAGTAAGCTGTATGCATCTAATGGATTATTAGATCTTTTTCATATTGATTTGTATGGTCCTACAAGAGTGAGAAGTATGCAGGGTGATATGTATTTCATGTTGTTGATTGATGACTACTCTAGAATGATGCAGGTTACTTTTCTAAGGGAGAAATCAAAAGCACTAGAGAAATTCAAGATATTCACAACTAAGGTAGAGACAAAGACAAGATTGAAACTGAAATGTTTGAGATCTAATAAAGGAGGAGAATTCACATCTGGTGAATTTGATTCATTTTGTGAGAAATATGGAATTAGAAGACAGTTATATTTGCCTAGAACCCCTCAGCAGAATGGTGTTGTTGAAAGGAAGAACATAACTATTTTGGATGCTTCTAGGACTATGTTGATTGAAGGAGATGTTCTACAAACTTTTTGGAGAGAAACTATTAGCATTGTTGTATATACATTCAACTGGGTGTATATAAAAGGTGATTTTGGTAAGACTCCTTATGAATTATGGTTTGGTCATGTTCCTATAGTTAGATATTTTAGAATTTTTGGAAGCAAATGTTATATCAAAAAAGATGACGATATAAGAAATTTTTATGCAAGATGTGATGAAGGAATCTGGTTGGGTTATTCTACTAAGAGCAAGGCCCACTGGTGTTACAATAAGAGGTTGAGAAGCATAGTGGAAAGTGAAAATGTGAAGGTTGATGAATGTCATGGAAAGAAGATTAGAGCATGTGGATATGAGTTTTATGATCATGACGTTATTTTAAAGCAAGTGCATACTAAGAGCCTATAGAAGAATGATCTGGTAGAGATAGTTAATCTAGATATTGCTATTGTTGGTGAAGAAGTTCAAGAACCTGAAAATCAGGACAATTAGAAGACTCCGAGGTATGTGAGATTAAATCATTTAGAAAATTAAATTATTGGTAATAAAAAAAGGTGTGATGACTAGGAGAAGGATTGGTGCTGAAGAGATATGTTTAATTTCCAAGATTGAACCTAAAGATGTTGCTGAAGCTTGTAAAGATGAGAATTGGATAAAGGCTATGGAAGAAGAGTTGAATCATATTGAGAAGAAGAATACATGGGAACTTGTTCGAAGACCTAAAGAAAAGAATGTGATTGGTACTAAATGGGCATTCCAAAATAAATTGAATGAAGCCAGTGAAGTGGTTAGAAACACAACAAGATTGGTATGTAAGGGATACTCATAGATGGAAGGAATTGATTATGAGGAGAATTTTTCTCCAATAGATAGAATTGAAGTTGTTAGATTACTTCTTGCATATGATTCTTATAAGAATTTCAAGGTATATCAGATGGATGTGAAGTTAACCTTTTTGAATGGTGATTTGGAAGAAGTCTACATTGAGCAACCAGATGGGTTTTCATTATCAGATGAAGGAGACATGGTATGCAGATTGAAGAAAGAACTATATGGACTTAAAAAATCCCCTAGAGCTTGGTATGCTAGATTGGATAGGTATTTGATGAAGTTGGGATTCTGTAAAGGTAATGCTAATAGTAATTTATACTTTAAAGTTGATAATGATAACATTTTGATTGTTGAAGTTTTTGTTGATGACATTATTTTTGGAGGAGATGATGATTTGAGTATGAAGTTTGTTGATGATATGCAAAAAGACTTTGATATGTCTATGATAGGTGAGATGAAATTCTTTTTAGGACTGCAGATTACACAGATTGATAAAGGCATTTTCATTTCTCAATATAAGAATGTGAAGGAATTGTTGAAGACGTTTGGGTTAGTTGACTCCAAACTTGTTGGAACTCCTATAGTGACTGGATACAAGTTGTTTAAGCATGATGATTCTCCGAAAGCTAATTAGACCTTGTATAGATCTATGGTTGGTGGACTACTATAATTGACTCAAACTAGACTAGATATTATGCATGCTATTTGTCTTTGTGCAAGATTTCAAGATGATTGTAAAGAAATTCATGTTATTGTTGTGAAGAGAATTATTAGATACTTGAAGGGAATAATTGACTATGGTTTGTGGTATTTGAAGAATGATGATTTCATGTTATGTGCTTATACTGATGCTGATTTGGTAGGTGATATTGATGATAGGAAGAGCACTACCGGTGGAGCATTATTTTTGGGGAATAAGTTGGTTTCTTGGGCAAGTAAGAAGCAAGATGCTATTTCTCTATCCACTGTAGAAGCTGAATATATTGTTGCTACTAGAAACTATACTCAGGTAGTTTGGATGAAGTAGATGTTGAAGGACATTAGAGTTGTTTATGATGAGCCTACTATCATATATTGTGATAATTCAAGTGCTATTAATATTTCCAAGAATTCGGCACTGCATTCTAAAACAAAGTATATATCAATCAAGTATCATTTCTTGAGGCATAAAGTTAGTGAGGAAGAAATCAAATTGGAGTATGTATCTACAAAGGATCAAATTGCAGATATCTTTACTAAGCCTTTGCTTGCAGATACATTTGTATATCTAATAGATAAGTTAGGGGTTTCTATCCCTCCTAATGAGAACTAGATGCATTGAGATGCATCAATCCGATGGACTTCATAGTCTTATCTTCTTATCCAGATTGATGAGCAGGTGTTGGTACTCAGCTAGAGTAGTCAATGTGTGGGTCAAAAGTTTAGATTTGTGAGTTTATCCTAAGGGGGAGATATTTTCCTTCTTAGAGGGAGAGATACATGATCTGTATGTGTCTTTGGAATTGCTATCAAAGGGGGAGAGAAGCATGTGAAAAATAACCTTATTTTGGAAGCTTTATGTGCATGATCTTAGGGGGAGATTGATGGTGTTTTTCTTTCTTTGCATTGATTGTTTTTCACATTCATATGTTGTCATAAATGTCAAAGGGGGATATTGTTGGATATTGTTATTTCTAGGATATTTTGTTGTCATTGATGTCAACATATTCATGTATTATGGTGTTTCGGTGATTGTAGAAAGTTGATCTGGTTGGTTTATCTATTTGATATGTTGAATCAACTAGAGATACTTGATTCAGTGTTGGTTTCATGATGCTATGTGGTGGTTTGATTGAGTTATGGATTCTGGTATGAGGATTGATTTTTTAGTATTCAATGTTGTAGTATTCTGGTATTTGATCCGAATGATTATATCTTGAGTTACGGATTTGGGAGAGTGTTTGGGATGTTCATGTGTATCTTCAATTCAGATGGTTTGTGATTTGGTGTTCTGCAAGTTATCTTTCTAGTCCCAGTTGGTGTTGTTAAAGTGTTCTTAAGTATCAACATGTTGATCAACGAAGATTTTTTTAAGTGGTGTTGGTGCAACTATTGTAGATGGTTATAATGTGCTTGTTGGTGTTTCCTAATCATGTCTTTTTGTATTTCTGGTCCACATTGATAATTGTGCATGTTATTGAGGATCTTATGGGTCCGATGATGTTCTTTGTGTTATGCGACATTTTCATTGGTGTAGCGTGTTGCAAATGATCTTAGAAATATTTCTGGTGGTGTTGCGTGTTCAAGGATTTGATTTGGGTCCATGCTATGTCATCATGACAATGTATTGGTCTGGTGGTTGATCTATGTAACATGTGATGTAATTATGTAATTAGGTCTTAAGGGTTGAGCCGACCTTGTAGTCAAGGTTGATGATTTATAAATAGGTATTATATTCATGTAATTAGGATATTGGTTTTGTGTCTTCATTATTAGAGATTGGTGTATGTGTGAACAAGAGAATTCATCTTTCGATGAGAAGTGTGTAGCAGAGAGTGTTGCATAGAAGATAAATGTACTTAATTGGAACTATTATTAGGCATTTGGAGATGCTATTCCTTCAGTTCATGTAATCCAAATTGTTGTCTGAATGTTATTGTAAAGTAGTGAACCTTCCCTGAGGGTTGTAGCCTTCTGGGTTATTGTATCTTGAGCAGTGAGCTCTAGGAAGTGTTCTTGAATGCATGTGCATTCCCCATTGTAATATTTACACATACTATTGCAGAGTATCATCTTATTATGGGTAGGTTCCCGCCATGGTTTTTTCCTTAACCAAGTTTTTCACATCAAAATCTTGGTGTTATGTGTGTTCCTGTTACTGTGCTTATCTTTGTTCTTGCTGCAATTGATCAGATATGAAGTTGTGCTTAAATTTTTTAATCCGATGAAAATAGATTCACCCCCCCTCTCAGTTTTCCTTCATTGTTGTTGCCAAAAAACCCATATACAGTTGTGGGAGTTCCTACTATGAATCTAGTTCTATTGTATACATTATAACAACCCAGAAGTCACCAGCCTACTACACATACTTTACCATGGTACAATATGCCACAGAGTTAGGTGATTGACCAACCTTATGGAATGACCTATTAGCAAGGATTCAACAATACTGTTATGGCTAATCAAGTGGCTGAAAATTTCTTAGTAGAGCAGACCAACCATATTTCTATTGAAGTAGAAGTACTCAAGAAGAGGATTTCTCAGGTTACCATAGAACTAGGACATCTTAAGAAGAATCCTCCCAACCGTGCAAAATTAGTTTCAACCCTATAATAGTCAAAGGACTTACCAAAACCAGGGCCAAAATTAGAGATACAGTCATAAACCTTACGATCGACCATTGAATACTAGCCCAAGCAATGGTGGAATACCTCATGATCACCCTAACACATGTGACAACTATAATAAAGTTCAAAATGTTAACTTGGCAGATATGAACTTGATGACTAACTAGTGTAGACTCCATGAAATCGCATCACATTTTAAAGTAAACTATGCCCAAATGGAGAAGGTCATATAGATAGCCCAAGTTGATGCATAACCTAAGGGTCAAGGTGAAGTTAGTGAACCTGATAAGATTAACACCACCATGTTGGTAGATACCTTCCTTATATTTCAAGAATAAGGAGAGGCTAAACTTGAACCAATAGTGTATGACGCTCAAGCTTTCCAGAACACCAAGAGTCCCTACAATCTAAGGAGTCAAGCCAAAATGCCTCTAACCACCCCAACTCCACCCAAGGATGGACAAGTACCTCTAGATATTAATGCAAGTAACAACCCTCCACCACTTCAAGGTCCTCAAATGATGCATAACAAGGTGGAGGTGAACAAAGAACTGGCTAGTAGGAACTCTTATGACGTAACTAGGGAGATAGAAAAGGCTACCACTACTATGTCACTCATGGATATTTTATTGTACTATCCCCCAAAAAAATAAGAAATCCTTAATAAGTTGGAATAGTTGGAGTCTCATACTAGTGAAGTGAAGATGGCTAAGATGGAGGATGCCAATGTGGCCTACCATCTTGACACCACTGAGAACCCACATTTCTCCTTAGTATTAAGATCTTCGCTAAAAACCTAAAACCTACACAACTGCTTGGTGGATTCAAGTTCTTCTGGGAATGTCATGCCATACTCTATATTCCATAAGTTGGGACTCAAACCCATGCACACTATTAGTAATATTATCTAGATTGACAAGACTAAGGTTAATGTGATTAGGGAATTAAAAGATGTATACATTCAGCTGACTATAGATCCTCAAATCTCTAGGTACATAGATATTCAAGTGGCTGATGTTCCTAAAGTCTACAAGATGTTTCCAAGTATAAATTGATCAAATATAATTGGTGGTTATTTTTCCATTGGCTTCACCTATTTGTGGCTTCCTTCGAAAGGAATTAGTAATCAAATCCAAATTAATAGCGAGCCTAGGCTTAAGAAGATGATTACAGACTACGGGGCTACTAATGAGGTAGCATACATCGAAGTAAGTCCAAGAGTTTATAAGGTGAATGAAATCATGAATTTGACCATAGTACCTATAGCTGAATCACTCTAGGAAGAATAATCCCAATAGTTAATCCGAACAAAGAAGTTTGTTGCAAGAATGCGGTAAGGTATGCGACTCTCAGGAGATGACCTTCGCCTTGAGGATCTCCTATTACCAAAATCATGTAGGATTAATGACCAAGAACACTTAGAAGTATCCTGAATTACCTATAGGAATTAAATCACAAAGTTAATGGGACCTAAGCCCAATGGCAACATTGACTATGACACGGCTCCAGAAGAATGAGAAACTGGTGTAGGAGCACCAAGGTCATTTTTTTTTGGTAAATAGTGTCACAAAGGAATTTTTGTGTTTAGAGTCTCTAAAATCATGTGATAAGGCCATAATAGGCCATTCTTGATGTCTTGAGTCATTTTGAGTTCATTTGGAAAATAATGTAAAAGTTGCAAAAATTGCCAAAAAGTTGTCAATATGGCAAAAAGTGCAAAATTGCCAAAGTAAGGAAGGCCAACAGTCATATAAGTCTAAAATTAAGTTATATTAGTTAGTTTTAAGGTGAAAAGGTTTAAAAAGACTTGGTATGGTCAACCACAAGGGGGTGGTTGTTTGGATGCAAATTGGAATCAGTAAACTCATTGTTCTCTTGCAAAATATGATTGTAAAATGTGTTGTACGACTATATACAAAATGGTACGAACCTAGAATTAACATGGTTGAAAAGATAATTTAATTTTAGAAATTTTTTGTTCTTTATAGTCCAAAAGATAAGTTCATTTTATTTGTCTCACAAGGTAATATTCCTAGTAGCCCTGTTTAGAAATTAAGGTTCCAGTTTTGAAGAAAAAATCATATCCTTAGTTTCCACAATTGGAAACCATTAAATTTTTTTGAGAAAGTATATTTTTAGGTTTTTAATTATTTCCAAAGGTCTCAAGAATTATGAAGAAGTTTTGCATATGGTATGAGGAAGCCCTATGCTGCAACAATGTGTTTTTGTGCAAGAAGAGGTGGTTAGAGGTTAGGGTTTGAAGAAATACCCTTTGGAGAGTGTGGATAATGATTTAGTAAGAATTAAAAGGTAAAATATGACATGTTTGAATATATTGTAAGATGATTTGGGTCTTGGAACATATAGAACCAATAAACCCTCTTACTACCTAGTCTAATTAGCCCATGGGCACAATATAACAGTCAAGTTTTGAAGAGTTTTGTCCAAAGTAACCCTACCCAAGTTTTATATATGTTGTAAAATGACAAAAAGGGTATCCCAAAATGTTTTTTTTTTTAATCCCAAGAGGCGTGCACAAGAAATTATGCCCAAAAAACTCAATCTATTGTACTAATTAGGCCAAGTTTCATATTACCAATCAATTATTGAGTCATTTGTTCCAAATCAACCCCACATAATTTAGAGATATGTTTAATATCTTCCAAAAGGGTATCCAAAAATATTATTACCTTGTTGATATCAGATTTGGGTTATAATTTATGACTAGAATAGTCATTTTGGAGGGCTACTAGGCTATAGGCCTGATTGTGAGAGTAGGTTCATCTATGCTCCTAGGAAGTTGGTAATTGTTTAGTTGGGTTGAAACAAGTTACTGAACCCTACCTTTGCATCAGAAAAAATGTACAATTCAGATGAAGAGATCCCCTGCATGGAGCCTCACCAAATCATGAGCGAAGATGACGATCAACAAGAGGAAATGTCATCATCTGAGGAAATACTAGCACCCCTTGAAGAACCTTACATACCCCTTCTATTGAAAGGACCACCCATCATCCAACTTCAGGCAAAAATTACATCTCATTCTCCAACATTGGTTAAGCCCAAAACAAAGAAAGTAAACTCAAAGGCTGGCCTTTGGTTGTTAAAGTTTGATGGTTCTAGATCTAAGCAAGGCAATGGAGTAGGTGTCGAGCTCACTAATCCTAAGGGTAGAGCATTCCTCACTTCATACTGCCTTCAATTTTCTTGCACAAACAATGTTACTGACTGTGAAGCCTTAATAAGGGGACTTTTGTTGGATCTTAGAAAGGGAGCCAAAGCTGTAAGGGTGCACGAAGACTCATAAATTATTGTCAAACAAATAAGAATCAAGTATGTTTGTCATGATAAGAGGTTGGCACCTTCATTTTTCCTACACAAACAATGTTGTTGAGTATAAAGCCTTAATAAGGGGACTTTGGCTGGCTCTTAGAAAGGGAGCCAAAGCTGTAAGGGTGCATGATGACTTAGAACTTATTATCAAACAAATAAGAATCCAGTATGCGTGTCATGACAAGAGGTTGGTGGCTTATTGAAGTTGAGTTTGGAGCCTCATAGAAAACTTTGATGCCTTTGACATCTAGTTGGTGCCCCGCATTGAAAAGTCCATACTAGATGCACTAGTAGTAGCTGCCAACACTCTTGAACCAGTCAGTGAGTCTCCACTCAAAATGTTTTTAGTCAAGTTGGTTCCTAATCCAGTAGTCCCAGACAACATCACACACTTCCAAGTCTTTGAAGATGACAAACACATATTGGCCTTTCTAGTCAATTCAGGAGCCTTTGAGGACCAACTTATAGATGAAAATGATAGCGAAGACTCTAATGGTGAAGAAGACGCTGAAGGAATTATGAACCTCACCACAAATGTAATTCCCAATGGAATGGTCACTCTTGAATGACTCTTCGAGTTGGATCCTTGAATAAAATAAAAGTTGACTATAGAGTTGGAGGCTAGGAAATACGAACCACATAACATTGGTCCAGAAGGTCAAGAAAGGATTGTCTTCACTGGAAAAAACTGTACCAAAGCTAAAAGGGAGGAAATCATAACAAATCTAAAAGAACATATAGATGTCATAGCTTGGGGGTATGAGGACCTTGAAACCTTCGATACTTCCATGATCACCCATACTCTGCCTTTGAAGCCCAATGCTAAGTTGTTTAGGTAGAAGAAACATCTAGTCAATCCTCTCATTCAACATATAATTTTCAAGGAAGTGTATAACCTCTTCACTACCAAGGTCATATTTCTAGTTAGAGACTCAACTTGGGTAGCAAATTTGGTACCTATCTGGAAGAAGAATGGTGAATTCAATTGTGTGTAGATTTTCGCAATTTAAACAAAGCACCTAAAAAGGACAATTATACATTGCCTTCTCTTGACAAGGTCCTTCAAATTGTAAATGGATCACAAATTATGTCATTACTCAATAGCTATTCGAGATACAATCAAGTGTGAGTTAACTATGTAGACCAACTGAAGACAACATTCACCACCAAGTGGGGATCTTTGCATATCGATGCATGCTGTTCAGTTTAATAAATGTTGGTGCTACCTTTCAAATAGAAATGGATACAAAATTTAAGGAGCTATTTGGGAAATACATAATTATATATATGGATGACCTCACAGTGTTTTCCAAAAAATGCGAAGATCACCCCAATCACCTGCATAAGATATTTGAAAGGTACCAAAAATACGAGATATCCCTAAATCCCAAGAAGTGAATTTTTAGGGTTTCAAAAGGGAAGTTGTTGGGTCATTTGATATCTAAGAGATGGATATCTATCAATCCCAATAGGGTAGAGGCATTGTGTAAATTCCAAATGCCAAGCAGTAAGAAGGAAATGCAACCTTTCTTTGGGAAGATCAATTTTGTTCGAAAACTTATCACTGGGTTCATGAAAATCATCAAGCCCCTCAATGAAATGAAGAAGAAAGATGCAAAGATTGAATGGATCTCAAAATCCAAGGACACATTCAACCAAGTAAAACTATCAATTGTTGAAGCACCTGTATTGACCAGTCTAGACTATACCTTGCCATTTTATATTTACTCTTTTACCTCTTTGCATTCATGTGCTGATGTGTTCATGTAGATGAAAATAAATATGCCTTCATGAGCTCACAATTTAAAAATGTAGAAGAAAGATAATAAGCATTAGAGAAACAAGCGTTCACCTTTGTACATACAGTTAAGAAATTCATACACTACATTCTTCAGAGTAAGGTGTGTGCTATAGTCCCAGATCAAGCGGTAAAATAATTGCTAAAGAAGAATGAGCTTGGCGAGTGTTGAGGTAAATGGATGGATATTCTACAAGAGTTTTATTTAGAAATACAATCTATGAATTTGGTTAGAGGGCAAGGATTGTCTCAGGCACTTGTGTTGAATGATCCACACAAATAGTGCCAATAGTATACCATGAACTCTTTCACCTAAAACTCTTGGTACATCAATTTAATCCACATTCTGCTCAATAATAAGTGTCCTAATGGATTAATTGCAGCTTAGAGAAGAGCATTGAGACTCAAGAGTTCTATCTATATGATCAAAGATTTATTACTCTCCTACAAGAATTATGAAGGCATCTTTCTCAGATGTCTTGATTGACAATAGGCTCAAAAGATCATTGAGGAATTTCATGGAAAGTATGGAATGGGTCATGGATTTGTAGATACAACTGCTCATCAAATCCTTAAGGTTGGGTACTATTGGCCTACCATATTTAAGAATGCACATCACCATATTTGGCACTCCCATACCTGCAAGACAACTACTTCTAGAGAAAGAAATCATGCCATTCCCTTGCAGCTTTTATATGAAGTGCGACCATTAGCTCAGTGGGCCTTGGGATTTGTAGGGGTCATCAACCCTAATTCATCTGTTGGACATAAGTTCATCCCGGCTGCAATTAATTACTATAATAGGTGGGCAGAAGCACGAGCTTGCAAGAAATACACTATAGAAATAGTGATCAAGTTCCTTAGAGAAAAGATTGTTACCAGGTTTGGAATGCCATTCTTTGGTATGTGATAATGGCCCCGCCTTTATGTCAGCACAATTAATGCAATGGTCCTATGAATATAGGGTTGTTCTTAAATTTTCTTCCAATTACTATCCACAAGGGAATGGGGTAGTTGAATCCACTAATAAGAACCTTCTCGACGTCATCAAGAAACTATTGGAAAATAATCCTATGGATTGGCACAATAAATTGAAATATGCCCTTTGGGCTGATAGGACCCATGCCAAAGCTTCTCTAGGAACATCCCCATATTACCTTATGTATGGTCAAGAACCGGTTTTCCTTGTTAACCTCCAAATCCTTGTGCTTCAACTTATGAAAGAATTAGAAATTGGAGATTAGGTTGAAGTTTGCCTCTTCAATATTTTAAAACTTGATGAACAAAGGATCCACACCTTACAACATTTTTCCAAACATTAGGTTGTAGCTAAATGATGGTTTAATAAGAGAGCTAAGGTGAAAGCCTTTAGGATCTCTAAATTGGTCTTGTTATGGGATAAGGCCAGAGAAAAAAAGGGGGAACATCATAAATTTAAGAGATTATGGCTAGGACCTTATCAAATGGCTGAGATACTTGGTGAAAACATGTTTAGATTGAGTACCTTTATTGGGGAGCTCATACCATTACCTGTGAACAGTCAGTTCCTCAAACATTATTTTGGATGACCCCTGTGGAGCTCAAATCTTTGTACTATAGTAGTTAAGTTTTTTTCTTCTTTTCTTTTTATCATTGTTTGGCACGTTCTTCTTTTCATGTTGTTGTACCTCCTTCTCTTGTTGAGGAATCATTTCTTAGGATTGAGACAGATGCAAAGAGTGTTCATTGCATAATAATGGAATTTTTGAGATTTTTTCTCTTGGCCCTTTATAAATTCATTACATACAAGGTGGTTTTGAAATTATTGTCTACATTCATCTAGGGTGAGGTATAATGGCTCAATTACAGTTAAAGGTTTAAATTTCCTTGGAGTATAAATTTTCTTGAGAAGCTTACATCACTCACAAATTTAATGTACACCTCAAAAATTTAGAGGTATCTAAGAAATTCATATTCACACAATCTAATCCAAAAGAATCAAGTAATTTATAGCATGGATTGTGGAAATGTGATAGCTTTAATTAGGTAAAAATCCAAAATTTGGAAATCTCTCTGGTGTAGGAGCACCTAAGGGTTGAAATGCCTTTAACCAATTTTGTCTTGTGAGACCTTCCAGCGGTCATGTAAATACATAAGGACTGGCTCTAGTCCATTTTGTATGCTTGTTTAATTGCAATTTTTGAAATTTTTCTTATCGGCAAGACCTACCCCGATCGGCAAGTCTTACCCTGATGAGGTCACCAAAGTATGGAGTGGTTGTATCAGGTATTAGCAGGAGTGGTTCACACTTACCCTGATGACACGATAAGTTGTCAGTGCTCGGAGTATTGTTATCAGGTATCGAGGGGAGTAATTTAAAGTTACCCCAACAACTCGATGAGAAAGCATAGGCATGGAGTGGAGCCATCGGGTATCGGAAGGAGCTATTTCAAGTTACCCCGACAACCCAATGAGAAAGCATAGCATGGAGTGGAGCCATTGGGTATCAGGAGGAGCTATTTCATGTTACCCCAAAGACCCAATGAGAAAGCATAGGTGTGGAGTGGAGCCATTGGGTATCAGGAGGAGCTATTTCATGTTACCCCGATGCCCGATAAGAAGTGCGGAGCGCGGAAAGTTGTCATCAACCATCAAAAGTCAGGATTTGTTGTTACATCGATGACCCAATGGAACCAATGAAACAGTTACAAGTGGAAACCATTGGTAATGAGATCTATCTCAAGAGTTCAAAATAGAGGATGAAATATATAAAAAAACCCAATGGGCATCTATAAGGGGTTGATCGTTGATCATTGATTATCGATTTCCTCGGAGAACACATTTGTTTTTCTAAAATATGATAGAGAAGTCCATTTTCTAGTTTTCAATCAGAGTCTAATTTTTTTTTGTGAATTGCAATAATGTGTTAAAATATCTAAGCTCATGTATGCTATTAATATAAATGGTTCTTTTCTCTATTCCTGTGACTATATGGTTTGAACCCGTAAATAAGCCCGGGATCTGTAAATAAAGCTTTCCATTTCTATTTTTATTCCCTGCTTGCAATAATCATATGGCTCTAACTCAAAACTCCACATGATCATTGGAGATTGTCAAGCAGAGCCAAATATGTACAGTAGGTTTTTATTGGTAAGAGTCCAGGAGACGACATTAGCTATTCCTGCAAACTGACCCTAGGTGAGCTTGGTGATATTCCAACTAGGTGTCAGTAATTTGAAGGAGATAGCTTGTAGGGGAAGGAATCTGCTGAGAAGTGGAAGAAGATCCAGAAGGCTAAAATCTTGAAACCGAGACATTGTAAAACCAAAAGGAGAAATTTTACTAAGCCAAACAAGATGGGTGGTTTAGCAAAGAGAGATCGAATGAGTGTGTCCTACACCCCTGCAAGGATATAGTGAGAAAGATTACTTTGTGAGCTTGAGGAAGGTGAGATAAGAAAATAATTGGTAGGGGAGTACATAGGAAAGACTATGGGCCCTAAGAGAGAATAGGATTATACCACCAAAGAACTCTAGTTGGTGGTAAATTAGGACTATCCCTATCAAAGTGGTATCAGACCAAGTTAGGATTTGGGAGGAAACTAGTTGATGTCAGGCACTGAATTATTAGGAGAAAATATTCTCAGAATGGTGACCAATGCGTAGTTAGCCAAGAAGGTAGAAGATCAGGAGGAAGAGAATAGAATCTTGAAAGAAAGATTGCTACAATTGGAGAGAAAACTAGACGCCGTTGAGGATAAAACTGAGAAAGTAACAATCCAGGTCAATGAAGGGAAGGGTAAAGAGTTAGTGGAAGAGGATAGGATACTAGCACCAGACCCTATTCTACCTGAAGAACCTTTCTTGAAAGCAATTAAAGCCTTAGGAGGGAAATCATTGGAAGGAGTGCCACTCTTTTATGGGAAAATGGATCCTAAAGTAGTCATGGAATGGATTGAAGGATTGGAGAATCACTTTGAGTGTGATGTAATTAGTGAAGCCTAAAAGGTGAAGGTAGCTAAGTCTAGATTGAGAGGAGCAGCCTTGACTTGGTGGAAATTTATCCAAGAAGAAAGGCAAAAAGAGGGTAAGAACCAAATAGCTAGTTGGAAAGGAATGGTAGCCAAGGTGAAGAAAGCCTATATCCCTGAAGATTATGAGATCCAACTGCACAAAAGGAGACAAAAACCTGAGACAAAGAGACTTGGATGTGAGCAACTACATTGAGGAGTTTTAGAAGTTGTGTCTGAGATCCAAGGTGGTAGAGGATGAGAGCATCCAAGTAGCCATATACTTGAATGGCTTGAGATGGAATATTCAAGAGGAGTTGAGTTTGCTATGTCCTAACATCATGCATAAGTTCTATCAATTGGCATTGAAGGTGGACGAAAAGAGTAAAAAGAAGCAAGAACAAAGAAATAGAGGAAGAGGCAAAGGAAAAGATGGTAGAGGCCAAAGAGGCAGTTTTGGTCGAAGAGGAGTAGATCAAAGGTCCTAAGGAGAGTCCAAACTTATAGAGAAAAGTGAGGATTCACATAGCAAGAGAAGTTATAGAGGAAGGGGATCATCTAGCAACCCAGGAAGAGGTAGGTCTAGTGGACCGGGGAGAGGATCCTACTTCTCCACCATGAAGTGTTACAACTACCAAAAGTTGGGTCACCCTTCCTATAGATGTCCAGATAAATCCTCTTCATCTCAAGGAAGTGAAAGAAGAGTGACATATGCACAAGAAGATGCAAAAAGCAGCAAGACACAAGGTGTGAGCTTAGCTCTTGAAGATGGAGAAAATTTAATGATGAGAAGAGCCTTGATTAAGGAGCCAATCAAGAAGAACTAACTCAAAGAAGATATTTATTTAGAATCAAATCCATGGTCCTTGGTAAGGTTTGTAGAGTGGTGATAGACTCAGGGTCTACTGACAACATTGTGTCAAAGGAAGAAGTAAATAAACTAAAATTGGAAAGAATCCCACATAGTAATCCATATAGGGCCACTTGGCTCAACAAGGAGAAACATGTGGTAGTAAATGAAAAAACATGGGTTGAGTTCAACATAGGTAGTTATAAGGATAAATTCTTGTGTGACATCCTTCCTATGGATGCTTGCCATCTACTTCTTGGTAGACCATGGCAGTTTGATAGAAAAGCCATTCATAATGGAGAAAAGAACTCTTATTTTTTTCAAAAGGATGGAGTTACATAGCATATTCAGTCCCTAAGTGATGAAGGAGAGAGCAACAAAACTAAAGGCCCAAATGTGTTATTGGTGAGTGAAAAAGAGTTCATTAACACTCTCAAGGAAGGCGAAGGAGTGGGGTTTGCTCTCATAGTAAAACCAAAGGAATAAAAGCAATATAAGAAGGTTCAAATACCTCATGAAGTGCAGCAGATACTAGACAACTTCAAAGCAATCATAAGTGATGGAGCACCAGCAACCCTACCACCTATTAGAGTCGTAAGCCATCAGATTGATTTCATTCCAGGAGCATCATTACCCAATAAAGAAACCTATAAGATGACTCCATAACAAAACAAGGAAGTGGCTAGACAAGTCCAAAAATTGTTGGACCAAGGGTTGATAAAGAAGAGCATAAGTCCTTGTGTCGTACCTACAGTGTTAGCACCCAAGAAAGGAGGAACATGGAGGCTATGCATAGATTCAAGAGCCATAAATAGAATCACTATCAGGTACATATTTCCTATCCCAAGAATTGAAGACTTGATGGATTGTTTTGGAGGTGCAAAGTACTTCACTAAGATTGATCTCAAGAGTGGATACCACCAGATACGGATAAAGGAAGGTGATGAATGGAAAATAGCCTTCAAAACCAATGAAGGACTTTACTAGTGGCTTGTTATGCCATTCAGTCTTAGTAATGCTCCCAGTACATTCATGAAACTCATAAATGAAGTGCTTACAGATTTTATTGGTAAATTTATTATTGTATACTTAGATGATATCTTGATTTTCAGTAGAATTAAAGAGGAATATCTAGAGCATCTTAGTATTGTATTGCAAAAATTGTATGATCAGCAACTAACAATAAACTTGGAGAAGTGTGAGTTTATGAAGCAGGAACTTGTCTATCTCGAATTTGTAGTTTTAGGAGGAAATTTGAAGATGGACACATCAAAGGTGGAAGCCATCACAAATTGGCCAACACCAAAGACAACAAGTGAAGTAAGATTTTTTCATGGTTTGGCACAGTTCTACAAGAAGTTTATCTGAGGGTTTAGTGAGATTTGTGCACCCATGCTAGATACCATCAAAGGAGGAGTTAAGACTAAGTTTCAGTGGACCAATACAACTAACAAAGGGTTTGAAATTTTGAAACCAAAGGTAGCTACACAACCAGTACTCATTCTTCCTAGTTTTGATAAGTTGTTCACAATTGAATGTGATGCAAGTAATAGAGAAGTTGGTGCTCTTTTGAGTCAAGAGAATAGACCTGTAGATTTATTTAGTGAGAAGCTCAATTATGCCAAGAAGAAGTATTCATCCTATGATCTCGAGCTGTATACTCTTGTCCAATCTCTTAGGAAGTGGAGACACTACTTGTTACCTAAGGAGTTTGTTGTTTACACAGATAATCAAGATTTAAGTTTTCTGACTTCACAAGATAGGTTGAGTCATAGGCATGTTAAATGGGTTGAGTATTTGCAGTCATATACTTTTTCTATTAAGCATAAGAAAGGACAGTGTAATAAAGTAGCAAATGCTTTGAGTAGAAGGCTACTAACAGTGCATGAAGTGCAGATTCATAGTATTGGAGTTGATTACTTCAAGGACTTGTATCCGAATGATGAAGATTTTGCAGCCATTTACAAGGTTTGTCAAGAATTTCAGAATCACTTTCATAGTGAATATGCTGATTTTACTTTGCAGAATGGTTTGTTGTTTAAAGGTGGACAACTGTGTGTTCCCAAAGGATCGATGACGGAAAATATGATCCAAGAAAAGCACAATGGATGTTTGAGTGGTCATTTTGGCCTTAATAAGACATTGAAACTTGTTCAAAGGTTCTACTATTGGCCCATAATGCAGAGGGATATCAAAAGGTATGTTGAGCAGTGTATGATTTATCAAAAAGATAAAGGTACAACTACTAATGCTGGTCTTTATCAGCCATTACCTATTCCTACAAGGCAATGGGAATGTGTCAGTATGGATTTTGTGGTTGGATTACCCAAAACAAAGTTTTGCTGTGATAGCATTTTTGTTGTTGTTGGTAGATTCAGTAAGATGGCACATTTTGTTCCTTGTAAAACTACTCATGATGCTAGTCACATTGCACACTTGTTTTTCAAAGAGGTTATAAGAATCCATGGTTTGCCAGTTAGTATTGTTTTAGATAGAGATGTCAAATTCCTTGGACATTTTTGGAAAACTCTTTGGAAAAGACTGGGAACTAATTTGTCTTTTGGTTCAACCTATCATCCACAAATGGATGGTCAAATAGAGGTGGTCAATAGGACACTTGGAAACCTTTTAAGGTGCTTGACAAAAGAATATGGACAGAGTTGGGATCAGGTTCTTCACCAGGCAGAGTTTGCCTACAATGACAGTGTCATCAGGTCTACTGGGAAGAGTCCTTTTGAGATAGTGTATGGTATGCACCCATGAGGTGTTATGGAATTACGAGATCTTGGTAATTTGTCACACAAAAGTGGTTAGGTTGATGATGTCACTCAATCTATGAAGGAGGTTCATGATCAAGTTAGGCGAGCTCTCCAAGATTCTTCACAAAAAGTTAAAGCTAGAGTTGATGCCACATGGAGAGATGTGTAATTTTTAGTTGGATATTTGGTGATGGTACATTTGAACAAGGATAAACTTTAGAAAGGGGTTCCCAACAAGCTACAAATGAGGAGAATAGGCCCATGTAAAGTTTTAGCCAAGTATGGCTCTAATGCCTATAAGATTGATTTTCCATCTCATATTGCTTTGTCTCCCATTTTTAATGTCACAGATTTGGTTGTCTACAAGGGACAACTTCCCAAGGAGGAAGCACAAGTTTTAGATGTTCAATAGTCACTTGCTGACCTATCATTACTTTCTTCTTCCATGCCTCGGGCTGAGAAAGTGTTAGATTCCCACGTTCTCAAGAAGACTAGACAACAGGTCTACATAGAACATTTGGTCAATTGGATGCATAAACCTAATTCTGAAGTGACCTGGGTCCCTAAATCAGACTTTGTTAAGTCGAGAATTGATCTTTCCTTGCTTCCAAGCACAGTCACTTGACTTCTTTGTTTTGGGGGGAGTATGGTGTAGGAGCACCTAAGGGTTGAAATACCTTTAACCAATTTTGGCTTGTGAGACCTTCCAGTGGTCATGTAAATACATAAGGACTGGCTCTAGTCCATTTTGTATGGTTGTTTAATTGTAGTTTTTGAAATTTTTCTTATCATCAAGACCTACCCCAATCGGCAAGTCTTACCTCGATGAGGTCACCAGAGTATGGAGTGGTTGTATCGGGTATCGACAGGAGTAGTTCACACTTACCCTGATGACCCGATAAGTTGTCAGTGCTCGGAGTATTGTTATCGGGTATCGGGGGGAGTAGTTTCAAGTTACCCCAATGACTTGATGAGAAAGCATAGGCATGGATTGGAGCCATCGGGTATCAAAAGGAGTGTTGGATTTTGCCAAGATCAAGAGCTCAATGAAATGTACAAAATAGAGACACAATATAGGACAAGAATAAACTGTATTCTCATCAAAAGAAATGATCAACAATAATGATTCAATAGTTACATACAATGTAGATGAGCCTGCTTATATAGGTAAGGCTAGGGATATGTATGAGCACACAAATATGACATGTGGCTCAATAAGAAACAAGGGTAGGTAGGAAATAGGTGTGGGTAGGTAGGAGAAATAATATAATATTCCACATGAGGTGGATCACCCACCGAAGGTGGAATTATCACTCCACAATAAGTGGATATGATAGTGTAATAACAAGATCAACACCATAAAAGGTGGAATTTCTCCTACACACACTATCCCAATGTGGCACAAACACCCAAGTGTCTCATATCCAAACTACTATGAAATGCATTATCCTAAGTAAACTTAAGTAAGTGTAATAATATCCATGATGAATAATTATTTACACCAACACCCCCCCTTAAGTGCAACTTAGGGGAATGCACTTAAGTCTACAATGCAACTAAGCAATGCAAGATGGGTCCCGGCTACGAGGCCATGTTAGGTACCCATGTACAAATGCAAATGCATGCAAACCAATGCAATGGAATCTCTCACAAAGTGGGGAAAGAGAGAAAAACCCAATGGGAAAAAACCCTCCCCCAAAAGAGAGATGAAAAACATACTAGAGAACTCTCATAGAAGAATGTGAGGAACAAAACCCCATGTGAGGAAAAAGTCCCCCCCATATGAGAGGAGAAGAGAAGTCAAACTGTGACCCCCCCTCAATGGAGAATCTGCACCAATGATAGAAGCTTGATGTATGAAGAAACTGCTCCATGAACGTCGAACAACATTCCTCCCCTTAGGAAGAAACAAAACCAAAGGTGTATCCATGAAGTCTCCCCAATCATGAAGGGAAGATGTATGAAGAAATCTCATGATGAAAGGAATCTCTGAAAACTGCTCAAGTGTCCCCATGTCGATGCTGAAAGATACCCCCTCCAAAGGTGGTAAACTGTGCCACACTGCTGAAAAAGGCACTCCAAGATCTAGTGGAGATGGATGTAGAACATGTCCCAAAGACTCACATGTCTACTCAAAACATAAAGAGACCTCCTCCAACTGCTGTACATAAGTATCCACAATCATGTCAACCTCGAAAGAATGATCATGTAGAGAATGAACAAGAGGGTTAGAGTGTGCCCTCACAACAATCGAAGAAGGATCATCTTCATCAAAGAGAAGATGAATGTCATCAATGATGTCTCCCAAATCTGCAATGTATGATTCCACAAACAAACCTGCAATGTCTGTCAAGTAATCATCCCATGAATCTGAAGCTGGAAGACAATGAATATCCTGCTGCATTGAATCACATGAAGGAAAAACTGTCGCACTATCCACATAATCAGGTACAATAGGTGATGTGATATCAATATGAGGAGATGAAATACAAGACTCAAGAACGGGGTCACATGTGAGAATCCCCATGTTCAAGTGTCCAAAGTTCTCCTCAAAATCTGAACCATCACAAGAAATGTGATCATCATGTGTAGAATCATCAAATGTGAAATCATCATCATCAACAAAATCTGAAAAGGAGTATAACTGAGATGCATGATCAACCACCCCAGTCGCAATGATATCTCTAGTCTCCATGTCTCTAATGAAAACTGAGTCAGGTGTGAACTCCACAACTCTCTTAGTTGCGCCATGTGTGATTTGATAGATAGAAAGGAGATTGTTTGTCAAGTGGGGTACACACAACACATCATTGAAGGAGTTATCCCCAATGTCAATAGATCCTTTCCTAATCACATCCATGTATGTATGATTGCCCATCAAAATCTGTGGCATGGTGCAAGGCTCAAATGTAGAGAACATAGACTGCAAAGATGCCATATGATGAGAAGCCCCTGAATCTAGAAGCCATCTCTCTGAATCATGACTGATAGTAGCACATAGAGCTTTTCCTTTTCTTGTTCCAAAAGAGTGAGTTTTTCCACTTGTAGAAGCCATGAATGCTTGCCCTTTTCCTTTTGAATGTGAGGAAGTTGAAGTTGATGAATCATCCTTCTTGTAGACTTTAGGCAAATCAATGTTATGCTTTTTGATGATATGTGTGAGCTCATCAATCTTCTTAGAATAGCAACGATGCTCCTCATGACCAATCTTTTTACAATAAGCACAAGTAGGTCTCTCCCTCTTTGGTGAATTATCTCTCTTGGAAGAGAATGAATCTCCTTGTTTTGGAGAAGATGGTGCTTTGTCCTTAGGATTTGATTGCCATTTCTTTTTGTTTGAGTTGTCCTTTCCTTGATTTCCTTTGTTCCCTTGATTTGCCACTAATGCTTGAGACTTAGAAGCCTTAAGAATGCCCATGCTTATCAACTTAGTTTGTTCCATCATCAACATTTCATTGAAAGCATCAAATGTAGGCATTGTGTAGCTTGAACCCATTGTCATCCTATGGGTTTGGAAACTAGAAACAAATGCTGCATATTCTTGTGGAAGCTTGCCTATCAAGTTGAATATCAATTGAGTATCCTTTTTATCAATGCCACAATCTTTGAGTTGTGCCCTCAACTCATTTGCCTTAGTGACATAATCTTGTATAGTATCAAAGTTCTTGGGATCTAACATGGTGAGATCACTATCAATTTGATATCCCCTAATCTCATCAACTTGACCATACAAGTCTTGAAACTTTTGCCAAGCATCCTTGATTAGAGTACACTTCTCAATATGAAAAATGAGATCCATTGATACATACTTTCTTAAGGTACCAATTGCCATCATATTTTTAGTGAGCCAATCTAAGTGACCAACTGGATCAGCCTTAGGATCAGCTGGAGCAACAATAGTTCCATCAATGTAATGAGTGAGTCCTTTTTCCATAAGTTTACTCCTTGCATCAATTTTCCAAGTAGCATAGTTATGTGGAGTTAAGAGAGGAAACTTAGAAGAACCCATTGCAGAAAAAAGGAAGGAACACAAGAGCACAAAAGCACAAGAGACACCCCCCAAATTCACTCAATCAAAGTACCCCCCCTAAAGTGATGATTTTGGCACTTTATACTTAGTGCGATTACAATGAGCCACTTGCAAAACAAGGCAAAGTGGACTTATGATGCAAATTTTACAACTTCTCAAATGAGATAAAAGAGACTTCAATCAATAGTGCAATGAATCTAACTGAGATTCAAGCAAATATACAAGTACCAAGAGAGCCAAAAATGGCCAAGATCTGAAAGTACAATTTCTACTTACAATGGCATCAATCTGATAGCATCATGTGAAAGTAGACAAAAAAATACACACTTTGAAAAAAAACGGCACCTAAAAAGGAGGTCGTATGACCCCAAACGAAGCCTTTGAAGTTGCAAAAACTGGGATTACTCAGGTACAGTCACCAAAAACTGAATTTTATGAAAAATCCGTGCATCAAAATCAAAAAATTTCTTCACCACTACGGAGAGCATGAAATTCTAACCCATTTGAAAAAAAATTGCACCCAAAAAGGAGCAAAAATGAGCAAGTTATGGCCATTTGAAGTTGAATTGCAAAATAAAAAATGCAAATGAGAGGGGGGTCCAAAATTTTCAAACCCTACTGATGTGGCACTGACATTAGCAAGTCACGGGGTTAAATTTGACGACCGTATGACCATCGCAAAAACTTAGCCCCCTGCTGACTAGGCGTTCGTACTGTACGGACGGATGACGTGGACAACTGACTGTGTATTTCGTACTGTACGGATTTGCTGACTGGTGCAGGCTAATTTGGTAGATGATGTGGTGGTCCATGCATGTGTCAGTGTATGGATTGTATGAAAGGTACCCGCAAGCCAGTGGCTGCCTGCCACATGGCGGACGCGGGTTCGCCGGTTTGTTGACTTGTGTCCACGTGGCGGAGGAGCTAGCACCTGCAGGTGGCCTGCGGAGGTACCGGCGACGGTTTTCGTGGGCGGCAGTGCCGGAGGCCGCAACGGGCACCGGAGACAGGAGGAGCAGGGAGGACGCAGCACTGGGTGCTATGGCAGCGGTAGCAGGCGGGCGGCGGTCGGTGTCGCCGGAGGTCGAGGAACTTGCGGGAGGCGGCGGGTGGCAGTGTGGGCGCCGAGCTGCGACGGAGCGGAGATGCAGTCGTCTGGAGTGGAGGGAGTGCTGCCGGAGGCCGAGAGGAAGCTAGTGGACTTGGGCGCCGGCGTTGGTGCCGGGATCCGGCCGGCGGGAACCTGCGGGTACAACCGGCGCTGGGTACGACGCTGTGTGCAGACCTGCAAAAAGACTGCAGGTACGGGGGGGGTCTGCAGACCCCCAAAATTTGATTTTTCCTTTTTTTTTTTGATTGATTTTTCAATTTTTTGCTTTCAGAATTTTTATTTTTTTTTTCAATTTTTGAAAAAATATATTCAGAAAAAGAAATTTTTTTTTTTTTCGAAAAATACAATAATATTCCGAAAATCCGTACGATACAAGCAAAATTGGAGAAAAAAAATTTCTCGCCAAAATAGGCCGAATTTATAACCAAAATTCATGGAAACGGCCTTCTGGACGCAATGGCGGGGTCAGATCTGGTCTAGGACACCTCCAAAAGATGCTGCTCCTCAGATCTGCCTCTTGACGTCACAATAATGCCTCTTCAAGACGAATCAATGAAGCCCCAATGGCTCTGATACCATGTTGGATTTTGCCAAGATCAAGAGCTCAATGAAATGTACAAAATAGAGACACAATATAGGACAAGAATAAACTATATTCTCATCAATAGAAATGATCAACAATAATGATTCAATAGTTACATACAATGTAGATGAGCCTGCTTATATAGGCAAGGCTAGGGATATGTATGAGCACACAAATATGACATGTGGCTCAATAAGAAATAAGGGTAGGTAGGAAATAGGTGTGGGTAGGTAGGAGAAATAATATAATATTCCACATGAGGTGGATCACCCACCGAAGGTGGAATTATCACTCCACAATAAGTGGATATGATAGTGTAATAACAAGATCAACACCATAAAAGGTGGAATTTCTCCTACACACACTATCCCAATGTGGCACAAACACCCAAGTGTCTCATATCCAAACTACTATGAAATGCATTATCCTAAGTAAACTTAAGTAAGTGTAATAATATCCATGATGAATAATTATTTACACCAACAAGGAGCTATTTCAAGTTACCCCGACGACCCGATGAGAAAGCACATGCATGGAGTGGAGCCATCAGGTATCGATAGGAGCTATTTCATGTTACCCCAAAGACCCAATGAGAAAGCATAGGCATGGAGTGGAGCCATCAGGTATCGGGAGGAGCTATTTCATGTTACCCCAATGCCTGATAAGAAGTGCAGAGCGTGAAAAGTTGTCATCGACCTTCGGAAGTCAGGATTTGTTGTTACACCGATGACCCGATGGAACCAGTGAAACAGTTACAAATGGAAACTGTTGGTAATGAGATATATCTTGTCCAATAGGAGGAGTTCACAACAAAGGATGAAATGTATAAAAAAAACCCAATGGGCATCTGTAAAGGGTTGATTGTTGATCGTTGATTGTCGATTTCCTTGGGGAACACATTTGTTTTTCTGAAATGCAATAGAGAAGTCCATTTTCTGGTTTCCAATCAGAGTCTAATTTCTATTTGTGAATTGCAATAATGTGTTAAAATCTCTAAGTTCACGTATGCTATTAATGTAAATGCTTCTTTTCTCTATTCTGTGAGTTTCTGGTTTGAACCCATAAATAAGCTTGGGATTTGTAAATAAAGCTTTCCATTTCTATTTTTGTTCCTTGTTTGCAATAATCATATGGCTTTGACTTGAAACTCCACATGATCATTGGAGATTGTCAAGAAGAGCCAAATATGTACAGTAGGTTTTTATTGGTAAGAGTCTAGGAGATGGCATTAGCTATTCTTGCAAACTGATCCCAGGTGAACTTGGTGATAGTCCGGCTAGGTGTCAGTAACTTGAAGGAGATAACTTGTAGGGGAAGGAATCTACTGAGAAGTGGAAGAAGATCCAAAAGCCTACAATCTTGAACCTGAGACATTATGAAACCAAAAGGAGAAAGTTTACTAAGCCAAACAAGATGGGTGGTTTAGCAAAGAGAGATCGAATGAGTGTGTCCTACACCCCTACAAGGATATAGTGAGCAAGATTACTTTGTGAGCTTGAGGAAGGTGAGATAAGCAAATAATTGGTAGGGGAGTACATAGGAAAGACTATGGGCCCTAAGAGAGAATAGGATTATGTCACCAAAGAACTCCAGTTGGTGGTAAATTAGGACTATCCCTATCACTCTTGTTATCCACCATGGTCCCCAACCTAGTCCAGGGCTTAAGTGCTTAAAAGTTGAGAAACTACTAAGAGAACACTCGTACAAAGCCATGAAGAAAAGATCAAAAGATGAAAGAAAGATAAAAAATCAAGATTACTACTAGATAAAAGAAAGAATTTCAAAATGTATATCTCAACTTACCTGGGTGTTTCAAGTATCTCCAACGGGGCTATAGACACCTAGCTGGCAGTGGAGAAATATTTGACGAGGACCAAAGGTAACTCCGTTGGGGCTACATACGTCTGACTAACAACAAATCTATGCTCGTGATAACTTTGCACGAGATACTCAATCAATTTCACTCATGTATCATGCGTATGAATTTCTTTGTTTACCTTGAGGGTCGAAAGGGTAAGGTAATTAATCAAAGCACACACATATGAGCTTCTTGGGTATAGCCCTATGTCATCTTTGTCTCTCACTTGATCGTAATTGTTCTTTATGCATCATCCTAAATGATAGTATCCCTAAACATCACAACTAGGCCTAGATTTTGAGGTTCTAAAATGCCTTGAGTCATTTTTACTAGAAAGTCACCATTTTTTATGTACTTTCCCCCTCCATTTCATGCCTAGAAATGTGGGTTCCCCTCTTTTTTTAATATTGTTTTTATCTTGTGTTATTTCCTTTTCTCTTTTTGTTTTGTGTTGTGCTTTGGAGTTCTGGGTTTCTGAAACTCCAAGGTGTGTTTTCTTTCTAATCCACGTGCTTTGGAATCCTAGGATCCTAAAGCACGTCTATTGGCCTTGTCTCTTGCATTTTGTTCTCTGGAACTTTGAGTTCCTGGAACTCCAAAGTGTTTTCATTGTTTCCTTTTTTTGGAACTTCGAGATTCTAGAATCTAGAAATTCCAAACTTCCCTTGTGCCTTTTTGTTTTAGGACCTCAGAGTCCTGGGATCTTGGAACTCTGAAGTCCTATTTTTTGTTGTGTTTTCTTTTCTTGGTGGCTTCAGAGTCTCGGGTTTCCAATATCCCGAGCCCCTTTTGTTTGTTTGCTTGTTTGAGCCCCAAGACTCGGGAATCCTAGAATCCCACTTCCTCTCTATCTTATTTTTCTTTGTTGTCTCTTTGGAGTTTCGAAACTCCAAAGTCCTAAATTCACTTGTCTTGTGACTCCAGACTTTGTGATTTTGAAACCTTGAGGTGCATTGTGTCTTGATTCACACGATCACTGGGGGTATAAATATCTTTCCTAGACTCATTTTTTTCATTTGTGCATCTAGTCATTCTAGAGTCCCCTTTTTTTTGGTGATTCAGTAGGCCCTCTTTGTGCTTTCCCTCCTCCTTCATCCTAGTAGGCCGCCCCTCTTCCTAGTGTCTTTTCATGTTTGTCTTTTTCCTCCCTATTTTTTGTTTTCCTATGTTTTTGTGTTTTTTCTAGCTTAGGTTTTTTTTAATTTGTTTTCCCAATAAGTTGGTGTTAGATAGTTTGGTCCCTCCCCTCCTCGATTTAAGGAACTTAGGTTCTAAGACCCCAAACCCTTTGGCTTGTGTCTTGATTCTCCCACTCTGGAATCTCAACTTCAGAACTCTGGGTTCCCAAGATTCTGGAGAGGGAGGTCTTGCTCCTTCGGAACCCCAGTTTCCTAGGATCCCAAAAGAATCATCCTTGGATATCTCCTTAACTACCCCAACTCTACAACTCTAGGTTCATGGGATTCCAAAGTGTATTTTGATTCATCTTTGTTACACTTTATAACTTTGAGTTTTTGGGATCTTGAAGTCTCCCTTAAACTACGCCGATTCAGGCCTTCAGAACTTTGAGTTCTTGAAATCCTGAAGCCTAACCTTAAATGGTTGTGACCTCCTTTCTGCCTTTCAGGATATCAGGATTCTAGAACATGTTTTTACTTCTTCTCACTTCAGAACCCCGAGATCTTAGAATCCCGTAGTAAGTTTGGTTTAAAGTTTTGTGACTCCAGAACCCCGAGATCCCAAAGTCACACTCAAGGTTTTTTTAAGAGGTTCTCATGACTCCAAAACCTTGGGATCTTGAGATCTTGAAGTCATGCTTCTTTCTCTAAGGATTTCTTCTAAACCCAGAACCTCAAGATTCTGGAAATCACTGCTTTTGAAAAGAACTTCCAAGGCACCGATTCTACATTTTGTTTTGGCAATTAACAAACTTTTATGGAAGCATTAGCAACCCCAAGGAACAAGACAAGGAATGAAGTTGGGATGGAAACGAACACTATCATCATGAAATATCAATATCAAGGCCAAACACTTATCTCAAAGTTTAAGAATGGCATGCATTGAGTCACTTATACTGAGATAGGGCATACTGAACTAGAGGCAATCAAAAAAGTATCTAGCCCTGATCCTAATGCAACATACCAAAGAATTAGACGATCAGGACTTGTTGAGGCAATAGTTTTTCATCAAGCAATTCAATCTCCTGAATTAATATTGGCAGTAGCCCAACACTATAAAAAGACACCAGGAAATGTATAGACAGTGAAGCTAATATGGTAGTAGACTTGTCACCTAAAATGCTTGCCATGGCCTTCCACACCCCAGAGTATGACACAGTTTTGCAAACAATTGAAGAGGAAGCCATTCAAAATTTTCACAAAAATGTTACAGATAATAGGGATAATATAAATGAATTATGGCTCAAGGAATTGAGGAAATCAGGCCTCAAGGCTATAGATAATATTGTAAGAGATGACTTAAAGGATGCCTTGTGTGAACTCATTATCATGCTCAACATGGCCTTTGGTAAAGAAGATTGCATGCACTATCATTTATGGATGTACCATTATATTCACAACATCCTCAAGGGAAATGAATACTTTGACTAGGCACAAATCATATCAGAAAACATCCATGAATAAATGTGCAATGTTTTTCAAACCGAGAAGTTCTTCAAGATTTGTTATGTGATTTGGGTAGCGGCCAGGAGTGGCATTTATCTAGGATTGAACACCCATGATAGGTTAGGAGAGAAACCTGGGGAAAAAAGGCATGGAAGTATTATACTTAGTTGCCCATCCAACAAGCCAAGAGCCATTTGAAAAGGATTAATGATGCCTTTATATATGTAGTCATATGTAGATTAACAGGTGATGTAGGGTACCATCTCTCTCCCAAGGCCATGAAGTTGATACAATAATGGGGAATGTGTTTCATCAAGAACCAACAGTCCACAGACATCCGATTGAGCAGATTTATAGGTAACCCCCTCCTTCTCCCTTGATATTGCAACAATACGATCATTATTCTTGAATATGTGAGGCAAGTTGTAGGACTCCAATCCCTCATGACCCTGAGGTATAAGATGGGGGTAACATTCCCCATTTCCCTTGAGTACTACAAATGCCACAATTTGCAATTTGCAAAGACAACCATCAATGAATTGCAATATCTCTTCCTTAAAGAGTTTGACTATGCTCAGCCAAGGTATGACCCATTTGGAAAAATCAAAAGCATGATGCTAGTAGCATATGAAGGACACATACCAACTTTGGAGGTTTTTTGGGTAAGCATGCAGGATAGCTTTGAAGCTAGGAAAAGGAGATTTTACAGGTTTACAACAACCCAAATGAGATAATTTGACCTTGAGGATAATATTCCTAAGGATTTTGGGGTTGATGGAGAGCTGGTGTACCCAACATACAAGGAGATGCAAGTGAACCAAATGCCTCTTTCACTGATAAGATGGTCAAGAAAAAAGAATGTAAAAAATTGAAGATGTCTCTACACAAGTCATTACAAGAAGCCGCCAATGCCTAAATCCCAGGCTTCAACCAAGTGCTACAAGGGAGAAGAAGAAAGACAAGGTTGTTGCAAACCCTTAATATAAGGCCACCAATTAATATGTAAGAATAACTTGATATATATCAAGGAAAAATACCATGGTGGAGCAAGAAACTTCTTCTCTTTCCATCAGAAAGGAAGAGTTGATGAAACAATTAGATGCAAAGATGAAGGAGTCTCAACTCCTGGAGACAACAACTGAGCAAGGAATAACAATCATGTTACTCATCGTTCTAAAGGAATCAATCACTCCTATTGTACTTGCAATCAACATTACCCTAAGAGAGGGAAAGCCACAAGGAAAATATGTCAAGCAACTTTCCTCTTCTACTAAAATCCCTATGATATCTACAAAACCGAATCATGAATGAGTAACTATGCATAACATTGAATTAGATTCAGATGAGGATGACAAACCCCTTGCGATAGTATCTTTTAAGAAGAAAGAAAATATTATGCAAAGGAAAGCTACTTATTTATAAGACCTAGAATAAATTGTGTTAGAACAAGTACCTACCACTCTTTAAGATGCATAACCTACCAAAATGCCTACCAATGAGCCCAAGGATCAAATTTTGGAGACCATCCAAATACAAGTTTATGAGGTGCAAGTAGAAACCATGGAGGTGGATGAGAAAGATGAAAAAGATGAATGAATGGTACTCACACCATAGGATCAATAAATACTTCTCAAACAATCAGAAGGAGATCAACAAAAACAACAAGATGAAGTAGACAAAGAGGCCTTTTGAGCTATTGGTGTAAATATTTATTCATCATGGATATTATTACACCTTACTTAAGTTTACTTAGGTAATGAATTAAATTGTAGTTTGGGTATGAGACACTTGGGTGTTTGTGCCACATTGGGATAGTGTGTATAGGATAATTTCCACCTTTTATGGTGTAATCTTTTTACTACTCTATCATATCCACTTATTGTGGAGTGATAATTCCACCTTCAGTGGGTGATCCACCTCATGTGGAATATTTTATTGTTTATCCTATGTACCACACCTATTTCCTACCTACCTTGTTTCGTATTGAGCCACATGTCATGATTGTGTGCTCACATATCCATATAGCCTTTCCTATATAAGCAGGCTCATCTACATTGTAAACAACTATTGAACAACAATTGATGATCTAGTTGATCACATTTTTCATCTTGATAGAATACAGTTTATCCCTATTATCTATTTTGTTCTCTCTTATTTGTTCTTTCCATTGCCTCTAGATCTTGGAAAAATATCACATGAGAAATAGGTGGGTGAGAAGCTGGAGGAATTCATTAAACAACCAAAACAAAGCTTTGAGAAACCGTTGCAAGTAAACCTTATGCAAAAACTTCCCCAACCTCCACCACTACATGATGAGTCCGCACAATAGCAATATGAGCAACACCAGGACATAGATAAAAAGCAACAAGAAGAGGAAGAACAACCACCGATAACCCACTTAGTGATTGCCCAAATAACCACACAAGGTGAGCAACAAGATGATAGAATGCCACAATGGCTCAGTTTCACTTTTCAAAATAAAAAGAAGGTGGTCCTCCCAAGTATCACCTTACAAGAAGCAATTGCCAAGTGACTGCGAAGGGTCAAGAAAACTAAAACCTTACACCAACTCTGAAGAAGTGACTCTGGAGATGTTGTAGCTAGTATTGACTCTCCCATACAAGTTATAGAAAAAGAAGGGAAACCTTCTGCAAAATATAAAATCTCTCAAGTGAACCTTGGGAAACAAACTAAATGCGGAGAAATAGCCTCCTTGGATGCTTCCATGACTAGTATAAAGACAAGGATAGAGATGTAGTACAAATCTAAGAAAGAGGTCAAGGCCTAGCTACAACAATATATATAGCTTGTTATGCAAATGACAAGACCCCTTGACTCAAGGCCCATAGATTCTCAATCTTCCACCTTGGCGCTACAACAAGAAGTCAAATCTCTATATGTGATAAGGAAACTAGCCATTGCTTTTAAAACTTGGATAGGAGATCAACTAAGAAAGGTAAGAATGTTCCTCCAAGAAACTATGCACATCTACAAGGATGCCCACCTCCTTGAAAGAGGTATGATCCTACACACCACCCAATGGTAGGCTCAATCTACTAGTGTTGCAAAATAGGTTAGGGTGCTGAAAAAGATTAAAGAAATGGGTGAGGAGGTGATTAAGAGAGAAGATCTACTAGGAGGAGATGACTTTGATGTTCTACAAGTGTCTATCTATTCTTTGGAATTCAAGTTAAGATATTATAAACCAATGTAGATCCAAAGTGTTGGAAAAGAATCCACCTCTCTTAAGCTTCCTTGATTAATACAAGTAGTATGTGATAAGGGTCTTGGGTAAACATGGGTTGGAAATCCTTCGAATAGGATCACTCAACCAGGAGGAAGTGTTGAGGCAATGGGATGCATACAAGTTCAAAAACTTCTCTTTAGTCATTGAGTTTAGTACTGAAATTATGGAAAGGTACATGTGTCTCTTCCTTCAATCCTACCAAGCAACTCAAACCATAGATAACCTGATCAATAGAATGGAGGAACTAAAATAAAGTCTAAGGGTTGCCAATTTTTGCATTGAGTACTTGTCAGACCCACCACAAGCCTCAGTGAATTGTACTTGGCAAACCATCAAAGCTACAAGTGCAATAGGTAATGAACAAGCAAGACACTCCTAGTATACCCATAGTTCTACCAAGATGAAAGGTGTAGTTATTATTCATGAAGATAGAACACAATTTTGATATTAGCTCACTAAAGCACATGTTCAATCCCAAGCTACATTTCAGTTGAATGAAACTGCTATTGCAATCAATGGTCACTTATTATTTAATGTCAGTTGAGTGAGGTTCAAAAGCAGTGGCTTGCATGTGAACTACAACCTCCACAAATTTGTAATTGGGTCATAGGCATAGTTTATTCCTAGAATATAGGGAGCTAGGAACTATAAATGTAATGAATCAGGCCATTTTGAGGGTTCAAAAATTGAAGGTTGGAGGCCATAGTTAGGAGTTCATTTACAATATTTTCATTTCCAGTAACTTAACTTTTAGAAATTGTTGAACTCTTCCAATATCAATGCTCACTAGTACCCATTATTTATTTAATTGATCAATGAAAGATACTTCATGGATCACATGTTTCATGAGCTTTGTTGATTGAAGTTGGTATTTCTTTGATCTGACATCTTCTTTCATTTTGGATAGCATAGTTTTTCTATGCGGGTTTCATGATTATGATATGCAAAGTTAATAGTCAACTCTTTCTGTATGTAAGATCGTAGACCTTGCATGTGGATGCAAAGTATTTCTTATTGCTATCTGGTTTGTTATTGATAATATCTATTCATTTGAAGTATTTCTTTCAGATTCAACAATCTTGCATGATTATGTTTATTTCTTCTACACACCCTATCTCTTTTGCATTTTGTTTCTAATTAGATCCACGCAAGTTTCTTCTACAACCAACATACCACCTTGATTGAACAAGTTGCATAGGCCCTAAACTATCCCCGCATAGTTGTGACCCAATGCATAAGACCTTGGAGAGTAGGGATTTTGTAATATTTTCTCTTTTTAGGAGATTTTCTACTTCACAAAGCTTACATGTTAGGTGAGTATAAAAGGCCCATCAACAGTCTTCCTTATGCTTTCCTCCATCCCTAACTCGAATAATATATCAAACATATCCTGGTGCAATCCCTTGACATCTCTTTGAGATTTATTTTTAGTTTTAGGAGTTTTAGAAGGTTGAATGGGTTTTTGCAAGGTCAAGTAGGGTTCTTTTGTAATTTATGGAGGTGGGGCTATAGGTTGAGAAAACAAATTAGTTTTGTCCCTCTTGGTCTTGGATATTTCCCCTGGTGTGGGAGTTTTCTCAGAGGTATATTTATTTTTAGGAGACATTTGTTCCTTGACTACACCAGGGCTTTGTTATTTCACACAATCTAAAATACCCTACTTAGCTCTACAAACCAAAAGAATCAATTGAAATCAAGGAAGTTGACAATGATAACTTACTTTTTTTTGATGTATTGAAACCCTAGCTTGTTGATGTAGATCGTTCCTCTTCACTTGATGGCTCCATATATTAAATTATTGAATCCAGGATAATATAATACATTGTGAATTTGGAATTTATGTCATGCCTCATACTGCATTCAACTACCATTAATTTGATTCATGTGAGTGCTTTGAGGTGGTAGATACACTAAATTCAAACTCCACCATTGATTCTTGATCATATGACCATGATTAATATTGACCCATGTTGATTGGATGATGTGGTAGACACTTGTTTCTTGTACATGTTTTTCCTTTTTCCTTACATATCCTATTGGCTTGCATAATTCTTTGAGCTTCTTCATCCTTTTTAATGGGTATTAGGGGTCTATACTTGTATTTACCTCACAGATCGCTAGCCCGCAACCTTCACTTTTCCTTACATAATTTCCTTATAGGGAATGGTGGGGAAAATTTTCCTTTATTCCCTCTCTCCTAATACCCACGATCCTTTTGTTGACTATAGTCAAGCCCTGTGGGGTGAGGCCATCATACTTGGTGTTGTATCTCACTAGCCCACAACCTCTTAACTCATTTATTTTTATCCCCATGGGAGGTCACGGTTCACACTCTTCATAGATAATTGCTTTATAACCATATTCATACCACCTTGTGGTCTCCTCTTAACAGTTGCCACTTAGTTGTGGGGCAATGGGGACACATTTTCTCTTGGATTCTTGTTGTCCTGCCAACCCCCAACATTCATCCTGATGACATCACCTAGCACATAGGATTACAGGGTCCCAGGCTTGCCTTTGCTTTTTATCGGTCCTACTATCCTACACTCAATAAAGTGACTAAATTCAAACATAGCGGGGGTGTGGGGAACCCTGACTTTAAACAAAACTTAGGTGAATATTTAGCACATGTGAACATTCTTAGGGGAGCTTAAGGCTCACGGGGTCGTGCCTTCGAAGAATTTACCTAGCCTAGGACTATTAGAAAAAGCAAAAGTATTTTGTCAATAAATCATCTCAGAATCAATGTGGGGGGTCTATTTCCATATGAGTAAAGGAGAGTTGAAAATAACTTAAGTCCATAGGTAACCTATACAGTCGGTCAAGGAGGAAATAAAACAAAAGGTAAAAGATAACCAATTAGGGCTTAGGGGTTTTTACACTTGAGAAAATTTTGCAACCCTAACCACAATCAAAGGCAATTTTAAACAAATTTCAAGAAAATTTTAACATTCCTAACATAATATTTATCTACAATCAACTAATATTATTCACTTCTTATCAACAATTCTTCTCTTTCAACCCATTTCCTCTTTCTAACATTCTTCTTCTTCTTTCAAAAGATCATTCATGCTTTCATACATAAAAAATCTCTCAAGGGGGCATCCTACCTCCATCCCTTGGTCTATTGGGGTTTGATCTTTAATTTTCCTTTGAAACAATGCTCAAATACACTTTGTCTCAAAGAGGAGCAAAATATAGACACTAGAAATTGTCCTAGGTCTTCAATGACCTTTTTCACCAATTTCTTGTCTAAAACTGATTAAATAATTTTATTATTTAATTAGTGTCGTGCTCTATGAAGTGCACCTGTACCTGCAAACACAATGCACTCAATAAATCATTACAAGCAATGGTTAGTAAATTGAAACAATGAAAGACAAAACCATAGCTAATCGACTTATTGCCTCCTAGTAAATGCGAGTATAAAAAATGCTCTCAAATTTGATCATGCATACTCCAGTGACTTGACTACACTTAGATGGAGGATTTGAATGATGAAGATGCATGATCTAGCAAGAATGGAATGATTAAGCTATATGAATTCATGATTGATCTAGAAAATGAACTAAGATTAAGCATGATAACATTGCTAAGAATGATAAACTAGAAACTAGATGCCTATAGTAACAATGCATAAGATGAGAATGAGATGGGATCAAATGATATGCAAGAATGATATGAAATTGGGACATGAAATTAGGACCCATATTTCTCCAAAATGAGGTCTATTTATAGGATTTCCCAAGGCTAGGGGTGATGTGGCAAGAATCAATGGTCAAGATTGATCTGAAGATATCAATGGTTAAATTGGAGGAGGATGGCAAAGGGGGTTGGATTAAAGGGAACATCTATCATCTCTATGGTGACAAGTGTCAAGAGGCTTCTAGAAGGGGTTAGATGAAAGGGAACACTTAGTGACAAGTGTCACAAGGTTCTAGAAGATGTTGGATGAAAGGGGACATGGTGGTAGGTAGAATGGGTTAGGTTTAGAAATGGTTAGGTTTAGGAGTGGTAGAAGTTAGTAGAATTTGAATTTAAAAATTCAAATAATGGGAAAAGGCTAATTAATCTCAACAACTCATAATTGATTTGTTTTAATTAATTAAAGGATTTAGAAGAAATGAATTTGATGGAGGGAATTAATTAATTTGAATTAATTAATTAAAGGGGTGAAATGAACCTATTTAATAAATCCTTAGATTTATTAATAGGTAGATGAAAAGGGAAATTTAATCAAATTGCTTAGTAAATTCAATTAAATTGGGGAGGAGTATTAATTAAATAATTGCTTATTTAATTAATTATCTTCAGACCATTTTTAGGTGTATACAATTAGTACTAATATTCTTCTTCTAATATAATTTTTAATTATTTAGTTATTGTTGTTATAAACCACTAATTAAATAATCTTCATTATTTAATTAATGTTCATCATTATCTCTTTCTAATCAATCAATCTTGATCTTAATTGCTTAATCCTAACTATTCCTCTTTGATTAAATAATCCACTTAATTATTTAGTCCTTTATTCTAAACTAATTATGATTTCAAGATTAAATAATGATTTAATCCCTTTCTCCAAATTCTCTAATTAAATAAATTTTTAATTTATTTAATTACCATGTATGGATAAAATAAATAAATTTTATTTATTTATTTATGACTTCACTTAACTCACTAACATTTTAATATTTCTCTCCACTCAACTCTTCCATCTCCTTCACTTAACTCTTCCACTTTCTAATTTGTCCTCTCACTTAACTCTTCCTTTTTCTATTTTATTTCCCACTTAACTCTTTTTTTCCCTCCACTTGCAAATGGTAGTTTTGTGTTGAAATAAATAGTTTCTCTATTTTTTTTTATTAACTCATCATTTCCTCGACTTCCAAATGGAAAATTTGAGTTTCATTTGATCATGACCTTTGATTTGCCAAAATCTAAATCTTTTATTTAAAGCAATCAAATACCCATTTTTGATAACCACTTGTTTGATATCTTCTCATCATAATCACATCACACTTTCAAGTCTGCTTCATGCACACATAATTTCTAAAAGCCATCATTAGAAGAACAATGGAGAGTTTCAAATTCGATGCACACATAAATTATTTTAATTTTCTTATTTATGTATTATGAATTCATTCTTCATTGGTTGAGTAGGCTTATTTTACATTGGATTTGGATTGTCATGGTTTCTCTAATGTTCTTTGTAGGTATTTCTTACTTTTCCTCTTGACATTAGGAACTAGAAATACCTTAATGTTTAATCTCATAATTCATAGTTAGTCAAGTTTCAATAAACTATGATACAAGTCAAAACACTACAAGGCTACAAAGATATAATTTAGAAATTGATACATTAATTTAAAAATTTCAATATGTATGGAATTCAATGAATAAAATCAAATGTCTAGGTCTATGGTTATATATGATGTAATATTTTCACCCCACAAATAATTATAAATTTTTTAATTTTTTCCATCTAGATAAGTTGCTGACCATTGTTGGAAAGAAATGATTTACCAAGTATTCTTTGCTATGCTAAAGATAGAATAGAAATATGCATAAGAAAAAATAATGAATCCAAGTTAGAATATCTTTGTGCTTATAATGGTCTCCCATGATTCTACCATAAGAAATAATGCATACTCTTGCCTCATGCAATTGATTACTTTGGAGAAGAATAAGAGATTTTATAAGTAAAATAAAATATTGAGATACTTCTAATCCTCGTAAATTGAATATGGTTTCGTATTATTTCTAGGACATATTATAGATCTAAACATATGTACAATAGAAAATAAAAAAAATATTGAAGTTAGGGGTAGAGTTATTTAAATGACGAAATAAAAGAATGGAATTTTTTTATTATTGACTCACCTAAAATCTTTGCAAGGATATATGCAAACATTCCTATCTTAGATCTTGACATAGTTCACATGTTGGTGAATAAACTTGAAGAAAAATTATTAAGAAAAAGTTGAGACCAATCAAACCGTAAGTGGTTAAGTTATTAAAGGAGGAGCCAATAAAAATTATAGATGTTGCTATCACCAAACCAATCAATTATGTAAAATGAATATTACATATTGTGTTTATCATAAAAAATAATGGAAAGGCTATGATATGTCTTGATTCTATGAATAGCGATACGGCTTATCCTAAAGTCAATAGCCCTCTTTTTTTATAGATTATATAGTAAATTCAACTATTAGCAATGATATGTTATCCCTTATGGATGTATTTTTTGTATACAACCAAATTTGTATTATAGAATTAGATAAAAACAATACTATATTTACTAACCCATGAGGGACCTTTTACTATATGGTAGTGACCTTTGCATTAATAAATTTAAGCCATATATTAAAGGGTTGTGGATCAAACCTTCTTTGATCTTATTCATAAAATATTGGGGCTGTATGTGAATTATTTACTCATAAAATCTAGGGAAAGGTCACAATATATAGAGGACCTTCACACAATATTTGAAAGGATATAAAAATGACAAGCTAAGATCAATTTAAAGAGTTGTCTTTGTTGGACTTGTGTGAATATCATTGTCATTGATGTGAAACCAGTTATCTAATTTGGTCTAGATGATATATGCAATATATTGATGTCAAGTTAGTTATCCAGTTTAGTCCAGATGTTGTGTGAGTTGTATGCAGTTGGTGTGTGTAGTTATGGGCAGGTGATGTGAATTCTGGTATTTCTTCGAGATATGATGTAGTAAGACATGGTTGATCTATTGGAGTTATTTCTAAAAGATCCTTATACCTGACTGAGTTGTGCCTACATTAGTCCTGGTATCAATTATCTATTCATGTATCAGCTATTTTGGTTATGGTCGATCTCTCTCTTCATGTCTTGTGGTTCAATATCTATGGTATGCATAGAATCTGTATTCTTGGAGTCTAGAGTCATTATGTTTGGAGTTTTGTGTTTATGGGTTAGCTTCTATGGGTCCAGATGACCTTGTCCCATTATGGTAATTGAGGTATACACATCAGTGAATGGATTGTGAAGCATGTAGAGATCTTGTGGAGGCCAAATTGGTTATCATGTTTTTGTTGGATAACATGTTGAGCTAGGTTGACATATTACCCTGGTGTGTGAGCCTTCTAGTATATATATATATGTATGATGATGATGAGCATGTGAAAAAGAACAAGGAGCTAGTAACAGAGTGTGAAGTGTGAGTCACAAACAACAAAGGTAGTTGGTGTAGAATCAAAGTGTAAACATTATTATAGTAATCCTTCACCGGATCTTCTACAAGTGTTTAAGGATAGTTGTACAAATATCTTTTATTAGATCTTTTGTAGGGTTTTTGAATTATGATCTAAGCTTAACTTGGAACTGATCTCATGCATTTGGAGATGCAACTTTCTTTAGTTCAATCATACATATTGCAGTGAGAATTCTAGTAGTAAGCCAATTTTTGTAATTTTGTAGTGAGCAGTCCGATAGTGAACCATTTTTGTAATTTTGGCAGTGAGCCTCCTGACAGTGAGCCACCCCTTTTGTAAACACCATATAACTAGTTATATTTGTATGCGAGAAAAGTGGGCGAATAAAACTCAATATGTGAAAATATGTGATAATACTAGTCCACACACACACACAGGACTTCTTGATGCAAGCTATGGAGTAACGTAGTGTTACTCAGCTTCCCAAGGAGGGTCCCATGGTTCCCTATCTCACAATGTCCCTCAAACCAATGTTTTTGCTCTCAGATCACTGAGCAAAATGGTTTAGGGATGGCAAATATGAGAACAAGAGATGCTTTGATAGATTTTAGTATGAAATGGAGAATAAGCTATGTATGATTCTAAAATACAATACACTAGATGATAAGATGACAAGATTAGTATAAATACTATCTTAACATGATATATTAGTCTATGATTGAGCTAAATGATAAAGAAATTATTTTAAGCATGCATATTTAGACTAATTTCTGATCTAAAAGAGGCTAAATGAGGAGCATATATGAAATGAGAAAGCTTGAAAGAATTTGAGCATAAGTGTAATGCTTCAAATTTGAAAGATGATTGTTGAAAATGGAGGAATGAGAGCTCTATTTATAGCATAAACAGGGCAATGGATGGTCAAGATTGAATGGTTTAATCAAGGGTTGAGTTTGAAAGTTGGGAATCCATGTGCATAATTGGAACCAATGAAATGGTGACAAGTGTCAACATAGGATTGGGTTGAGAGAAGAGGTTGGAGGCATTAAAGGCCTGAGAAGACCTCATGGTTATCTAAAGGCTAAGGGTCAAGTCTAAGTTAGGCTTATCCATTGGATTAAGAGTTAATCCAAGGATAAACCTTTGTGCAAATGATTAAGAGGTAATCATGGTCAAAGCATTAAAGGCCTGATGAGACCCTTGGGTTGGATAGAGGTTGAGTCAAAACAAATGTTTTAACCATGTGGGAGGGTTTGAATTAACCATTAATGGTTATTGGAGACTTTGGGAATTAAGTGGTTGAAGGTTGAAAGCCTTCAATGGTTTTCAAAGACTTTGAGCCATTTAGTGGTTGAAGGTTGAAAACCTTTAATGGTTATCAAAGACTTTGAGCCATTTGAGAAGTGACTTCCCTTTGCTTAGGGATGTGACAAAATTTAGAGGAGGGTTAGGTTAATTAGAAGTGATTAGAAGATTCTAGAAGGGATTAGAAAGGGGTTTGAGATTTTGCAAGTGGATGGAGGGATAATAGGATTTAATTGAAATAATTTAATTCATTCAATTTGGTTGTAATTAAATAAATTTGATTTATTCAATTTGGGATAACTATTTAAATAAATTTGAATTTAATTAAAAGTGGATAGGGGGGATTTAATTGAATAAAATGATTTATTCATTAAATGGGTATAGTGAATTTAATTTAAATAAATTGAGTAATTTACTTAATTAAATAGAGGAATGTGGGTAATTTAATTAAATTGGATTTAATCAAATAGAGAAATGAACATAAAATATTCATTTAGGAATATGGTCATTTTATACGTCTACATTTTGCCCCTCTTTGAAGTGACGTGTGTGCACATGTTATTTCAAAGAAAATGATGCCTTATCATGATTTATGATCAAATGCAATTTTTGTGTCGCTCTTTTGATTTGTCAGTCGTGCCCCAGATTTGATTTGATGCGTGATGCCCCAGATTCGATATTTTGATGGTGATGCCCCCTCGGGAGATGAATCAATTTTATTTTTTTTTTTGGAAAATTGTTGATTTAATTTGATGAAGATCGTATGATGTGTATGATTTCGTGCATGTAAAAAGTGTGCAGATTGATTCATCTCCCAATAAGTTGCAACTGTTTTGGTATAGGGGAGACCGCGACCATATTATAGGTCTAGTCGGCTAACCCTAATTTCATTTTCCTCCTATAAAAGGGAAAAAGGGCTTGATTTAGGTTCATTTGTGCTTTATTGACTTTGAAGAAAGAGGATTGGCTCTGGAGAGAAAATGCCTATTCCCTATCACAGACACCGTTTCGAGTGCATTCGAAGGTACCGGAGACCTATAGCGCGTGGACCACCAGTAAGTCAACGTTTTTGACCCCTTTTTGATTTTTTGTTTTGTCATTTTTAGGCATTTTTCGAATTTCAAAGTTCGGGTGTTTCATTTTAGCACGTCTAGGGTCCACAGTAGCGCATACGAAGTGTAGAGTAGCACATCGAGGTCAATTTTAGGGGTTGCATCCGAAAAAGATAGGTTAGCGCATAAAACTTTTAGGTTAGTGCGTGCATGAATAATAGCGCATGTAAAGTATTGGGTAGCGTGTCACGTCAACAGGTTAGCGTAGGTGTGACCTAGCGCATAGGGGTCGTAGAGGGTCGCATAGGGAAGGAGGTTTAGCGCGTAGGGCTAACCTAGCACATAGGGCTAAATGGGTAGCGCCTAGGAGGGATAGCTTAGCATGTAGACAGAGTCTAGCGCATAGGATGGGTTAGGTAGCGCAATGAGGAAAAAGAGTAGCGCGTAGACAGAGTCTAGCGCATAGAATAGATAGATTAGCACGTAGGAGAGACAGCCGAGCGCATGGGGGTGTTTTAGCACATTGAAGATCTGTTTTAGCGCATCTGAAAAAAATTTGCAGTTTTGGCCGATTTGAAAATTTGTTTTATCTGCCTGTCATGTTTTGATGAATTTATCCAATATGAGTGTTTGTATAACTTGTTTTGATTTGCGATTTTCCAAGTTATGTATAGATATCAACATGTTTTGTTAATCAGAATATGATGTATTTGCGTGGTCTGTGTCAAATTCAATGTGTGGGAAGCCTGAGTTGTATTACAAGCCGATATGGGTTGGAAACTTGAGTTGTTTTACAAGCTGATATGGGTGGGAAACTTGAGTTGTTTTACAAGTTTATGTGATTGGGGAGACTTGAGTTGTTTTACAAGTTTTGATATGGTTTTTGAGAACTTGAGTTGTTTTACAAGTTGATATGAAATGATAGGATTTTGAACTTTGATTGTAGATGAGCAAATTGTTTCATGTTGTTGATGTAAGTTTGATTTTGATATCTTTGTGTTGATGTGGAAATTGATATTGGATATGTTTTGTTTGTTGACAGGAGCGATTGGGTGTTGTACAGTCGAGGGAGAGATTCCCGAGACCGTGGACGTTGATACCACGATTGTCACAGGTAGATTTGGATATTATAGAGAGATGTGGGTTGACCTCACTTCTGGATATGCCTCGGTTCACTGTGAACCGAGGGCTTTTGACAGCGTTGGCAGAGAGGTGGCATAGCGACACAAACACCTTTCATTTTTCCACTGGAGAGATGACAGTGACACCGGAGGATTGCTACCGAATTTTGCGGATTCCTGTAGTAGGGGCACTACTTCCCTATGAGCAGTCAAAGGAGGGTGGCACAGAGGCACTGCGCCGCATATTTCAGGATGACACAATTTGTGGCTATGAGATCCCCTGCCAGGAGTTTTTGGATTTGGGTTATGCACCGCTGCCATCTGTACTGGCAAGATTTATTAGGGGATTCCTTTGTCCTGATCGTAGGTCAAAGGGATTCTCGGTGGGATGGGGACTGGTTTTGGAGGAGATGGTTACGCAGGGCAGGAGGTTTGCATGGGGGTCAGTGATGCTGGCTCATTTGTATAGGAGTTTACATGAGGTAGTATACCTCGGTTACGGTAGCTTGTCAGCAGGAGTGACCCTATTACAGGTATGGTGCTGGGAGCACATTCCAGCAGCGAGGCCACTGGCAGATAGAGACAGGCCCGTAGGTGCAGCATATGCCTACGGATACAGAGGTCTAGTTGTCCAGCGTAAGTTGGGCAAACTAGAGCATTGGAGGAGGGTTTTTGACGATATAGATACGGTCACCTGGAGATCGTATACAGGTTGTGAGGTATGGGTGGAGGATGGGATAGAGATGCCTTTCATATTTATGATGAGGTATCTGATTGGGAGGACCCCATTCATCATTGAGCGGTTTGTGATGACCCGAGTTTTGAGGCAGTTCGGGCGCCAGCAGGGTGTTCCACAGGGAGCATGCTTGTATGCACGGAGGCAGCAGGATGTGGCCGATTAGGGGCCAACTATTGACAGTGCTGTGGTAGTGGAGGAGTTTGTGGGGTTGGCTGGGCAGATTTGGGACTATGCCCCAAATATTCAGGACGCAGGGATGATAGATGAGTTCGCCCATTTGTTTGTTGCGCGGGCGGTGGCTAGGATCTCTGATCCTGAGGAGATGAGGCCAGCTTTTGACTCAGATGAGGAGGAGGGAGACGGGGGAGATGATGGAGATGATGGGGAGGATGGAGGAGGAGGAGGTAGAGGAGCCAGAGGGAGGCAGGGAGGGAGAGGTGTGGAGAGAGCAGTGCGGCAGGGGAGGATAGAGAGAGGGAGAGGTGGATTGGCTATCAGAGCCGGGAGAGAGGGGAGAGTGGGGGAGGTGCTAGTTGCAGTGGGGGGGGAGGAGGAGCTGAGGAGACTAGCACAGAGGAGGAGGGCAGATGTACTCCCACCTCCAGCACCGAGGACAGGGCGAGTGGGAGGGGTTCCTCTAGCACAGGTACCGCTGCAGGTTCGAGTGCTAGGTCATGTGGAGGATGCGCAGATCTGGACCTTGCAGATTACCGTTCAGCAGCTGCAGGCGCAGATTGCAACCTATCAGCGGCAGATTTCTCAGTTGACCACTGAGAGACATACTGAGATAGAGCGGCGAGGATGAGCGGAGGAGGCGTTGGCGAGTGTGCAGAGAGCAGAAGCGGGTGGTCCGATGAGAGACACCTTTAGAGAACTGATGCAAAGAGTGCAGGAGGTAGAGTATTATAGGGGGCATTATGAGGCTGCAGTACCCAGGAAGCGGCGAGTGGAGAGTTTTGCACAATCGAGGTCTAGTTGATCTCGAGCCACCGGGTCACGATCTGAGAGCCGAGGTGTGACGGGGCCACCGAGACAGGACCCTCCTGGAGATCCAAGGGTGGGTGCATCTGGAGCAAGACCATCTCCGTTAGGAGATAGTCATACTTGAGAGACATGGCCTCTGTTGTATTTTTGAGTAGTTGTTATTTGTTGTACTGGACATAGTGTTTGGACACATTTTGTACATTTTGATCAGTTTTGAGATATATATATATATATACGGCACCATTTTTGATCATGTGATGTGTTGATATGGATGCATTGATATTATGTGATGATGTAATGCTTAAATATATGATGTAACGTATGATGCAGGATGTATGCTTTTTTATATGCTGTGAGATGTATCTTGAAAATGAGATGTATGTTTTATTTATGCTGCTAAATGTATCGTGATATGTAAATGATGTTAAATGATATGAAATGATGTGTATGCAACTAATTGTAAAATGATATGCAACTAATTGTAAAATGATATGCAACTAATTGTTTTTGGAGCATCCCTCATTCTGTATTTGCCATCCGATATAACCATATTTTTGCTTTCTTTGTAAATATCATCATTGAGCATTTATTGATTTTAGGATATGTTGAAAATGTATACAAGCATAATGGTAATTGAACCATAATGACCTGAGTAAAATTTACATGATATTTGATTTTGCAAGATAGCACAAGCGTCAAGGTATAATTGAACCAGGACGACCTGAGTGCGTATTGAGTAAACAGACAAGATTAGATCATTTATATGCATGAAGTGGAATCAGACCTTCAGTGATATTGGACGTATCACGTCTCGAGGCATGTATTCACACAGTACAATTGATCGCCTCCCAGATAAAAGACTAAGAAAATATTGGAAGTTCCCCTTGACCTCCAGCTGTGAAGCATTTAGTGAGACAAGGAAGAGAATCCAATAATGCAAAAATTCAAAATGCAAAACTAGTGAAGATTTTATGCTATAGTGCAACATTCAGTACTTCAGAAAATCATCCATCCTTTATATTTGTGTGAATTGTCTTTGTTTTGGTGTTTGCGATGAAGCGTAGTGTTGTTTGTTGGATGTCATGCTGTTGAGTTTTGCATCTAGTCTTGATGTCTTGAGTGTTTGCAATACTATTGACATGCCCCTAGTTGAGTGTGCCTCTTGATGTGAATATATACAGTGATTCCAAGCCATGGTGTTTAAGTGGTAGGAGGATATTTATAGACAAATCAGGATAGTGACTATGCTAAGTATGTCCTGAATGGATATTTGCTAAGTGTCGGGTGATGGCTGATACTGTTTGTATGGATAACATGGTATGGAAATAGATAGAGGAGCCGTTCTTTCACAAGGGTGCCTGTTTACTAGGTTTTCACCATTTGTTTTTATTGTACTTTGTATTTTTGCTTTTTTTTGGATTTTTAATTTTTTTGTTTGTTTTGGGCTTTTTCCGTGCACTAGGCTACTTTAAGTATAGTACCTTTTCAGATGGATGCTGTTAGTTGGTTTGTCGAGCACATCTCCTTCAGAATTTGTTAGCTGATAAGCACCTGATCCATAAACTGATATGATAACATAAGGACCCAACCAGTTAGGTTCAAAATTTCCCTTTCTTTTCTTGATCTTGCTGATTTCTTGGATTTTCTTTGAGGACTAGGTCACCAACCTTGAAGTTGCGGGGAATGACCTTGTGATTGTAGCTCCTGCACATGCATTGCTGATATGCTTTGAGATGAGTATAAGCATGTTGGCGTTTTTCATCTAATAGCTCAAGTTCTTGTAGACGGTTAACTCGATATTCTTCATCTGGGATTAAGCCTTTCAAAGAGACTCGGAGAGATGAGATCTCTACCTCCAGTGGTAAAATAGCCTCTGATCCATATACCAATGAATATGGTGTTGCCCCTGTAGGTGTGCGGATGCTGGTTCTGTATGCCCAAAGTGCTGGATTGAGTTGTATATGCCAATCTTTGCCTGCATCATTCACTGTTTTCTTGAGGATTTTTAGTATTGTCTTGTTAGATGCTTCCGCTTGTCCATTTCCCTGTGGGTAATATGGTGTAGAGAACCTATATTGGATTTTGAATTTTTCACATAGTTCTTGGACATCTTGATTCTTGAAGGGCCGTCCATTATCTGTGATGATTGAACTTGGAATACCATATCTACAGATAAGATAATTTAGGATAAAAGAGGCAATTTGTTTCCCGGTCACTGTGGTCATGGGAACTGCTTCTATCCACTTGGTAAAGTATTCTGTTGCTGTTATAATAAACTTGTGTCCATTTGAAGATGACGGATGAATTTTGCCAACTAGGTCCAGTCCCCACTGGCAAAAGGGCCATGATGTTGTAAAGGGCTGCAGTTCCTATGCTGGTGCATGTATTAGATTACCATGAATTTGGCATTTAGGACATTTCTTGGCGAAATGATATGAGTCTTTCTCCATTGTAGGCCAGTAGAAGTTTTTTAGCAAGAGTAGTGCCACTTGAATGTGTGCCACAAATACCTTTGTGAAGCTCGTGTAAAGCCAAATCGGAATCATTACGATCAAGACAACGAAGAAGAGTACCATCGAGACCTCGATGATATAAAGTATCAGTGGTAAGGGTGTAACGGGCAGCTTGTTGGATAAAGTTACGTTTTTGGTTACGAGATTGGTCAATGGGTAAGATATTATGTTTAAGGTAGTCGTATATTGGTCCATATAACGGAGAATCTGAACCAGTCAAGGCATAGATAACATAGGATTCAGAGTGGTCATAGGCAGGGGAGAACAATTGCTCTACCAGGAACTCATAACGACTCTGTTGCTCTGGAATTTGTAGTAACGAAGCGATTGTAGCCATTGCATCGGTTGCTTTGTTGTTCAACCTTGGTATTTGCTCGAAGGTAATGTGTACAAAATACTGTTTGAAGTCATCCACCATTCATTTGTAGGGTAGTATCTTGTTGTCCTTTGTCTGATAGTTGTTATTGATTTGATTAATGACCAGTTGTGAGTCTCCATAGACTTTTAACTCTGTAATTTTCCATTCGACGGCCATTTTGATGCCTATGACCAATGCTTCATATTCAGCCATATTATTTGTGCATGGAAACATAAGCCTATATGATCTTGGCATAGTGTGTCCTTCAGGAGTGATAAATAGAATGCCAGCCCCTGAACCATGTTGAGTATAGGATCCATCAAAGTATAGGGTCCAGTGTTTGGTAGAAAGAGCAAGAACGTCCCTATCTGGAAATTCGATCTCCATGGTGTGTTTGCCTGGTAGTGGTGCTTCGGCCAATTGATCTGCAATAGCTTGTCCTTTGATGGCTCATCTTTCTGTGTATTGAATGTCAAATTCACTGAGAATCATGACCCATTTAGCCAATCGTCCTGTAAGAGCTGCTTTGCTGAGTAAATATTTGAGAGGATCAATTTTTGCTACTAGCTTTATAGTGTGTGCTAGCATGTAATGTTGGAACTTTTGAGATGCAAAAACCATTGTTAGGCAAGCCTTTTCAATGAATGTATAGTTGAGTTCATAGCCATTCAATGTTCTACTGATGTAGTATATGGCGCGTTCCTTTCCTTGTTGATCTTCTTGTGCCAATAATGCCCCCAGTGAAATATCTGTTGTTGAGATATATAGAATAAGTGGCTTTCCAGCGACTAGTGGTACTAGAACTGGTGGATTCATCAGGTACTATTTGATTTGATAAAAAGATTCTGCACACTTAGCCTCCCATTTGAATGGTATATTTTTGTGTAGAAAATGATTAAATGGTAGACTTTTATCTGCTAACTGAGCGATGAATCGCCTGATTGATTGAAGTCATCCCTGTAGAGATCTGAGTTGACTGATATGCTGTGGTGGTGGCATGTCCATAATAGCTTGTACCTTTGCTGGATCAACTTTAATACCCTTAGCTGAGACTATGTAGCCTAGTAACTTGCCTGATGTAACCCCGAAGACACACTTCTTAGGGTTAAGCCTGACTTGGAATTTCTCCAATCGATAAAAAATCTTTGTTAGGATGACAAGATGTTCTACTCTGGTGAAAGATTTAGCTAGTAAGTCATCTACATAGTCTTCCATAAATGTGTGCATCATGTCATGGAATATTGTGGTCATTGCTCTTTGATAAGTGGCTCCTACATTCTTTAAGCCAAAAGGCATAACATTCCAACAGTACGTTCCCCAAGGACAGGTGAACGCGGTTTTATCTTGGTCTTCTGGGGCTATCTTGATTTGATTATAGCCTGAGAAACCGTCCATTAGTGAGAGCATTGCATGGCCTGCTGTGAGATCGACAATGATGTCGATACTGGGCAAAGGAAAGTCATCTTTTGGACAAGCTTTGTTGACATCTCTGAAGTCAGTGCATATTCTGATACTACCATCTGGTTTTGATACTGGAACGATGTTGGAAATCCATTCTGCATAGTCAATGGGTCGGATGAATCTGACATCTAATAATTTCTTTAGTTCAGTTTTGACCATGAGTGCCACCTGTGGATTCATCTTTCGTAGCTTTTGCTTGATTGGCTTAACTCCTGTAGAAATGGATAGATGATGCATGATTAAGTGTGGATCTACTCCAGGCATATCAGCATATGACCAAGCAAAGTTGATTTGCTATCCTTTAAAGAAGATGATGAATGCCGATCTTTCTTCCTCTTTCAGAGATTCTGCAAGGTATATGTTTCTGGCTGCTTCTGTGGTGCCAATGTTGATTGATTGAGTGGGCTCAATCAATATGGGCGATCGCGCATGAAAGTGCTCAAGAAGAGTGTCAAGTCTCCCATCGTTAGGTGCCTTAAAAAGGTTTTCACCTGCCGATGCGTCCTTTATTTTTTCTTTTTTATGATCTAGAGCTGCCATTGACTGGTTTTCAGCATTAGATTCTTTATTTGATTCATTTTTGTGACTGAGAGACTTGGCACTCCCTGATTGACAGATATCGTTATTTTGTTCACTGGTAGAGCCTATTTCCAGATTTACGATACAGAGGTAATGGACAATAGATGCATCATCTGGGAAAATTGGTATATCATTTGTCTCAGGTTCGTCCCAGTCGATGAGGTCAGGAAAGACAAGTGGTAAGGAATCGTTGGGTGGATCAAGTTTGGCTACTGTAAGTGTTAGGATAGAGTTTTCATCGTGATAGGTCTTGGGTTTAAAGAAATTTAGGATTTCATCGAGGCCCTCGATGGTATCATCTTCCACATAGACTTGTTCATAATGTTTCTGTTCACTTTCCTGAGCGTTATAGATATTTTGCGGTCCAAATTCAAGAGGTCTATCTTCTGCGTTATGTTCTTCCTGAGAAAGGGATATAGAATCAGTATCATCCAGGAGATCAGTAGTAGTATTGGAGCAGGTGCCCCATTCATATTCATTGGAATCTGTCTCATAGGTGTCATCCCAGATTCTATCTGTGCTGTAAACAGGTGTGTTGTATGGTGAAAACAAATCTTTGATAATGGATACCATTTTGATGGTTTTTGTTGATTCTGTATCAGATCCGTCTTCTACTTGCTGGATTTGTTCATAGACTGTACTTTCTTGGGGAGAAATAATGGTATCTGGAGATGACCTGATTTGTTCTTGAGATATTGGTGTTTGAATATGAGCTACTGCTGCAGATAGGGCCTTTCTGTGACTTAGAAGCTTTTCCTGATGTAACTTCTGATTTTGACGTTCCCGTGCCTTGCGGATTGTTTCTGCTGATTCAAAAATTGCTTCCTGCCAGGATTCTTCTTTGTACTTCTTCTTTTCCTTCCATTGAGGTTTTGTAGTTGTGTGTGGCGGCCCTTTCAATAGGAATGCTAGCTTAGAACCCAATCCTGCTTTGTTTCTACTAGGTTGTGAAGGAAGATCTATAGGTTCAGTGACTCCTTCTTTGCGTTTTCCAATAGGTCCTCTACCACCATATCCCATTTGCTTCATGATTAAGTAGCCTTTTCCATACAGGTGTGTTGGTAGAATGATGTCCAGAGCGGCTGCTCTATGATTTTCTTCTTCATCTTTGTATAACCAGCTAAGAACATCTTTGTCTTCTGATTCATGTGCTAGAGTACCCAATTGGATGAAGGTACCATCAAATTTAGTGATGGGCTAAGTAGCTAGTTGTGTTGATGTAGTAGGCAAACCATGTGATCTAGGTGATGTCAGCAATTTTGCCAAACATAAAGGCTCCAAAGAGTATTCTCCTATGCCTTGGTCTTTGATTTGCATTTTCTGCTTGAAGTCTCCCCATAAGGAGTTGGATTTTGCTGTGTGTGGATCTGACGTTGAAGATTGCTGCTTTTCTCTATTATGAGGAACCAAACTATCCTAGGCTGCCCCCATTGCATTGCAATGTTGAAATGGATTGTGATCAACAGATATGGAGATTTCTTGTCCATCATAAGGAAACTTGACACACTGGTGATATGTAGAAGGTACTGCTTGCATTTCATGTATCCAGGGTCGTCCTAACAAAATATTGTAGGTTAGATCAATATCTAAGACTTGACAAATAGTATCCTTTTGTACTGGGCCTACTTGAATAGGTAATATCACTGTGCCTTTAGAGGACCTTTCCTCATCATCATATGCCTTTATGGTAATTTTCGTGCAAGGATCAATAGATTCTTCTAAGAAGCCTAATGCACGGATAAGCTTTAAAGTACATATATTAAGGCCGGCTCCTCCATCTATTAGGACTCTTTTGACTCGGTGTTTGCAAACAATGACTTCAATATGGAGAGGAGTATTCTGTGGATGACTTAATGAGGTATTGTCATGCTCTCAGAAGGTGAGATTATGAGGTCTTGTCATATGGGCGACCATGGCTTGAAATCTGTCTGTATCCAGATTTTGAGGTACATTTGTTTCCAATAGTGCTTGCTCCAATATGTCTTTGTGCTTTGGTGATAGTTTTAATAATTCCAGGATAGATATCTGAGCTGGAGTCTTGCGTAGTTGGCTAACCAAGTCATATTGGATTTTTGGTGGAGTAGTTGCAGGTGCAGTATGTCCTTTCAAGACGTATTTCTGAGTTCGGGTTGTTACATTGACAGATTCATGATTATGCTGGTCTCGGATGGTGATGACATTTACTTGATGATCTTCAGCTGATATGTCATTGATGGTGTTGTTGTAGATGTGATTAATATGAGCGTCGCATGTATCATCTGAAGTAGATGCTCCATCTTTGTTGTAATTTGGGAGAGGATTTTTAAAGGCTCCGTGATCACCATTTGTTTTGAGACCATCGACCGTTAAGTCACCTCGATCAATCATGTCTTGGACTATGTGTTTCAATCTCATGCACTCATTTGTTCTATGACCCTTGTTGCGATGAAAATCACAATAGTGGGAATCATTCCACCAAGGTGGTTTGATTGGGGGTTCATAATTGCTGATTCTAATGATTGTCCCAGTGGTGTGAAGATACGCTTTTGGAAATTGTTCGTGTTGTGGCGTGAATTGTTGTTAGGTCCTGGGCTCATGTTTTTTCTTTGAGTATCATTGGTGTTGTTCGCATTGAGTTGTCCTTGATCATTGTTTGGTGCATATGTGTTAGCACTGGGGGTAGCATTTTTAGGATTTTTTGAATTTTGAGGATTTCCGGATAATGCAAGCACGGGTTGCTTAGATTTGGGATCATATGATTCATTGTTACCTTCGTTTTTGTTTCGAGTCCGAAATCAAGATTTGTCAAGGTTGGTGTTGTTCTGATTATTGTAATTTGATGAGTTTGTTCCTTCCTTGTAGAATTTGAGTGTTCCCTTTTTGACACATGCTTCCTCTACCTGAATGCCATTTTCAATCAATTTAGTGAAAGATGGTATGCATTGAAATTTTAGTCTGTAACTCATTTCGCCATTCAAGTTATCAATGAAGATTTCCATTTTCTCCTTTTCAGGAATATCTCGAGGATATCTAGATACCATGCGTCGCCAACGTTGAAGGAATGCCATGAATGTTTCATTGTTCTTTTGTTTGGTGTTGCAAACATCTAGCATAGTTATGGCATGTTGAATGTTGTAGGAATAGTGGGTGATGAATTTGTTAACCAACTCATCAAATGATCTAATGGGTGGCGAAATTTTGGATAACCATTCCATGGTTTGCCCTCCCAAGCTTCTGGGGAATAACCTCATCAAATAGGTGTCATCATGAGCAAATTCAAGGCTTAGTGTGCAAAATTCTCGTACATGATCTTGGGGATCACTTTTCCCATCGTATTTATCAAATTTGGGAACGTCTGAGTTTGGAGGAAAAGGCACCATGTTCAAGCTTCTGTCAAATGGATAAGGACAGATTTCATTTAAAGAGTACCGCACTGTTGTCCCTTGTTGCATATCCTGTATTTGCCTTTGCAACATTTGCATTTGTTGAGTAAGGGCTGCCAAGGGTATATTGTCTTGCTGAGGAAAAAGTTCTTGCCTTGTATTGGTTCTCAGCTGAAAAGGTGTGGTAAATGGTATATGTTGCTCTGGTGTTTCTAGCTCAGGTATACGCATTTCTGGTATGCGTTGTTCTGGAATGTGTTGTTCAAAGTTATGTTGTTCAGGTATGCGAGTTTCTTCTTCTCTGTGTTGTTCTTGATATGCATATTGCCGAGATCCGGTTTGAAAAATGTTTGGGTCGAAATCTTCAGGAAGTTTAATGCCCTTGCTTGTGAGCATCAACATATATTTTTCCTTGTCATTTTCCATGAGCTTTTCAACAAGTTTTTGGAAGGAAGGATTTACTTGACATTCCTGAAGAAGGGCTTCAGTAATTTCAGGTTCTTCTACTGGTGGAACTTTGAAAGGATTTGATAATCTTTGGTTCATACTGGACTCAGCGGGTGTCTCGCTTTGTTTGTTACTTTGAGAGCGAGTAACAGGCATTTTAGTAGAAGCTTTTAGTGATGAAAGGGACAAAAGCCTCTTCGATGTGTTGCTCAGGCGTTGGTGGTTCTGGTCGAGATGTGTTATATGTGATGCACTCATCAAGCAAGAATGCTGGATTGATCTTTCCACTGTGGTTTATGGTTTGATTAAAAGCAGACTTTTGACAGTATGCTCTTGTTTTCAAAGGTTCTTTGTCAAATTTGCTAGATTTTTTTTGGATATAACGTTTGACGTGATGAAGAAATACTCGATGAGATTTGAAGAGTTGACGATTGATGTATAAAAACTTATTTCTCTTGATGAATTTGGAAAAACTAGGTTGTTGTTTCTTCAACGTGATGTTACGGTAGAGGTTCTTTCTTCTCAGAATAAGGGGATTAGTCATGCAAGAGTGATCAACGATTTCCTTTGATTTGTTTGGATTCAGTTGGTTTTTGTTTTTGAAAATTTCAAATCTTACTTTATCAGAATGAAGGTTTAGATGTCCCTTCACGACAAAGCGTGTCAAATGATATGGATAAAAGCTTCCCGATCTGGAAACTAGATTTGACGATTTGAGAATTTTAAACAAGTGTTTTGAGATAGAAATCCGTAAGATGGTAAAGGATTTTGATGATACTAATGATGAAAATTTTCTGGATTATGATAGGAGAGACATCCTCTATTGTGTGATTTGTTTAGGATTCAGACAACTTCGTTTGACACAAATTGAGCTCAAGAAATAGTTTTAGTGGTTCGTTTGTCACCCTGGTTTGATGAAAAATGGTCTTTGATGAAAAAGTCTTCTAAAATGTTTTTGAAATTTTGAAATTTTTCACGGTTTTTGTTCTTTGTTTTCCTGTTTTGGATCACGCACTAAAACAGAGTTTACATGCGCTACTGAATTTACCTGATGTGCTAAAGGAATGATCACACGTGCTAATCTGCCCCTAGATACGCGCTAAAGTGTGGATTTTGGAAATTTTTTGTTTAACTGGTGAAAAATCTACGCGCTATACTGGGCTTTACACGCGCTAACTGTTGGAGTATATGCGCTAAAATATGGTTCCAACGCGCTAAGCTGTTTCTTCCACATGCTAAAGTTAGGACTGTTGAAAATTTGTTGTTGAATTTTTTTGACAAAGTTACGCGCTACACTGGGCCTGTGAAGCGCTAACTGTTTTGTTTTATGCGCTAATTCTTGGTTCCCACGCGCTAAGAGGTTGCTGCGACGCGCTAGGCTGTGTTGTGGATGCGCTAAGGATTATTACTATTTTTGCCTAAGGATAAAACACTACTGTTTTAATTTCATGCGCTAATGTGAGGTTTGGATGCGCTAACAGAAGTCTTCCACGCGCTAAGATGTTGTTCTTATGCGCCAGACTGCCCTGATTTTTTCGTTTGGGTGATTTCTTGAGGTTTTTGATTTTTGTTGAGAAATTTTCAAGTGCGATGGATGATTTTCTGAAGTAATAACTGCAAGCACGGCACAAAAAGTACAACCATTTTGCCTAATCTAACAAAAAGTGTATGTTCTGTGAGGATGTGTTCAAATCCCCAATGTTTTCACAGGTTTGGATACAAGTAATACATTTCAGAAAGACTCTTTATTCAAGGGTCATAAATAACATCATATCCCACTAGTCTCGATACTCCGTCAGCTCAAACAGCTGTGTCACCCCCTAGAGGGTACCCATTTTTTTGCCTTTTGCCAGAAATTAACCCAAAGTGAATTGCTTCACAATTGAGTAGTTATCTTGGGAGATATATGGTGAGTAATCTTGGGGGTGGATTCTTCCCCACCCTTGCACTATGATGTTACAAATGTTTGGTTACTGACTCGGTTCAAAGTTTTTAATTCTATGGTTCGTAATCAGGCTTCCCGTTCGGCCGTCAGTGATAAACTCCCTCAGGAGGCTTCCCAACCTTTAGAACAAAGGCTTTACATATCTCAAGGATACTGGGGGAAGGCTAATCGCTGCACGCAACCGTTGAAAAGGACTTTCGTCACTTTCCACATTTGATTATAGTGGGTTGGAATTCTTGGCATCAAAGCCGTTTCCCACTTAGGTCGTTCCCTTCACACCAGCCATAAATGGCTTTAAGAGTTGATTGCAACTCCTCGGGAAGGCAGGCCTGCTAAAGGATGTAAATGCTTGAAATAATGAAAGTTGTAAGAGTGGGCTGGATTTTTGATCACCTAGTTAAGGGGAGAGCATATTCCTACCACTTTCGAGATAAAGCAATCAATTTTATTTTATCCTTTCAAATCAGTGATTTTGCTAAATTCTATGTGGAGATGTTGCTCCACAAAAACATGATGTTCATTTTTATCCTGTCAAAGCAATGATTTGCTGATCTATGAAAGGAATTTTGTCAACAAAGCAAAATTTTCGATGTGTTGGTCAACAAAAGAAATCGTTAAAAGGGGAAGATCTTCCCTCTTTAGTTGTAATTGACTCTGGACTTGTGTGATTCTTTTACTTAACAGAAATTTGAAGTGAATCCTTTTATGCACCAAAGGATGGTGAGGTTCCTTTTAAAACTTTTGCCAAAATAAAATTTTGTTGGTTCTTTTTAGAGCTTCCAACATGAAGTGTTTTTCTCCTAAAAAAGCAAGAAGATATTGGATAGTAGTTCGTTTTATAGCCCAAAAGAAACTAGTGAGTTCAATTTTAAGACTAAAAGATGTTGTAAAATTTTAAACTAACTTAACTAAGTTAGAGAAAATTATAAACTATCTAAAAATGCTAGAATCACGCTCCCTTCTACAACAAATGTGGTTAGCAGCCTGCAAGCAAACCAAAGAAAATTGTTAGCTGATTTGGTGGACTTCCACAAGTCTAAAATTTCTTTGTCGGTTACAGTTTTAAAATTTTCCTCTGTCTGTTATGCGCTACAGAAAGGCTTTTACGCGCTACAATAGAGACAGGATGCGCTACAACTATTTTCCGCTGCGCTACACTGTTTAATGAATGCGCTATTCTGCAAGTTAGAAGCGCTGTTCTGTGGTTTTGCTGAGACCTGCAGGAAAATTTTGAATTTGATGCGCTAATGTTTGAACCTCACACGCTGGATGATGGACTATAAGTGCTGAACTGTGGATTGTATGCGCTACTCTGTATTTTACCCACGTCGAGATCTACAGGAAAGGTGTTAGAGGGAGTTTATGCGCTACAAAAATGTTTCCACGTGCTAGTTTGTAGACTGAACGCGCTAAACAGGGAGCTGGATGCGCTATACTGTTGATCAGATGCGCTAGAAAATGTTTCCCATGTGCTGATTCTTGTTTCCCGCGGACCTGCAAAAATGATTAATTTCAAAAACCGATTTGTTATTTGGGGTCGGGCCCCACGGTGGGCACCAGAAATGTATGCGGGAAAAGTGGGCGAATAAAACTCAATATGTGAAAATATGTGATAATACTAGTCCACACACACACACAAGACTTCTTGATGCAAGCTATGGAGTAACGTAGTGTTACTCAGCTTCCCAAGGCGGGTCCCATGGTTCTCTATCTCACAATGTCCCTCAAACCAATGTTTTTGCTCTCAGATCACTGAGCAAAATGGTTTAGGGATGGCAAATATGAGAATGAGAAATGCTTTGATAGATTTTAGTATGAAATGGAGATTAAGCTATGTATGATTCTAAAATGCAATACACTAGATGATAAGATGACAAGATTAGTATAAATACTATCTTAACATGATATATTAGTCTATGATTGAGCTAAATGATAAAGAAATTATTTTAAGCATGCATATTTAGACTAATTTCTGATCTAAAAGAGGTTAAATGAGGAGCATATATGAAATGAGAAAGCTTGAAAGAATTTGAGCATAAGTGTAATGCTTCAAATTTGAAAGATGATTGTTGAAAATGGAGGAATGAGAGCTCTATTTATAGCATAAACAGGGCAATGGATGGTCAAGATTGAATGGTTTAATCAAGGGTTGAGTTTGAAAGTCGAGAATCCATGTGCATAATTGGCACCAATGAAATGGTGACAAGTGTCAACATAGGATTGGGTTGAGAGAAGAGGTTGGAGGCATTAAAGGCCTGAGAAGACCTCATGGTTATCTAAAGGCTAAGGGTCAAGTCTAAGTTAGGCTTACCCATTGGATTAAGAGTTAATCCAAGGATAAACCTTTGTGCAAATGATTAAGAGATAATCATGGTCAAAGCATTAAAGGCCTGATGAGACCCTTGGGTTGGATAGAGGTTGAGTCAAAACAAATGTTTTAACCATGTGGGAGGGTTTGAATTAACCATTAATGGTTATTGGAGACTTTGGGAATTAAGTGGTTGAAGGTTGAAAGCCTTCAATGGTTTTCAAAGACTTTGAGCCATTTAGTGGTTGAAGGTTGAAAACCTTTAATGGTTATCAAAGACTTTGAGCCATTTGAGAAGTGACTTCCCTTTGCTTAGGGATGTGACAAAATTTAGAGGAGGGTTAGGTTAATTAGAAGTGATTAGAAGATTCTAGAAGGGATTAGAAAGGGGTTTGAGATTTTGCAAGTGGATGGAGGGATAATAGGATTTAATTGAAATAATTTAATTCATTCAATTTGGTTGTAATTAAATAAATTTGATTTATTCAATTTGGGATAACTATTTAATTAAATTTGAATTTAATTAAAAGTGGATAGGGGGGATTTAATTGAATAAAATGATTTATTCATTAAATGGGTATAGTGAATTTAATTTAAATAAATTGAGTAATTTACTTAATTAAATAGAGGAATGTGGGTAATTTAATTAAATTGGATTTAATCAAATAGAGAAATGAACATAAAATATTCATTTAGGAATATGGTCATTTTTATACGTCTACAATATTCTCTTGAGAGTTAACACTCTCCATGGTTTTTCCCATTTGCATTTTCTATGTATAAAATCCAATGTTCCTTTTGTGGTTGTGTTTCATGTTTATTCTGTATTTACTATGGTTGATATGCTTAATTGATGAATTTGATATATCAACAAAGGTTTAAGATCAAGAAAAAGTTTTAGAATCTTTGGGAATACTAATTCACCCCCCTCTCATTATTTTGGTCCCTTCAACCAATCCATCAATTGGTATCAGAGCATTGGTCCTTTGCTTGGAAGCTTAATTGCTTGAGGGAGATTTGAGTTGGTTGACTCATGACACTTATGTGCATGACTAGAGAATTTTAGTTGGATGAAGACTTGCAGACTGCTCTTGAAGATTGGGAAAGTGTGGAATTGGAGAATGAGGAATTGAAAGAGAATGTGAAGGTAGCAAATGAATGTGTGTAGAAGCTAAAAGAGAAAATCCAAAAATTCAAGTTGAGGCATAACGAGGTTAACAATCAGTTGAAGTAGGTGAATGAGACTATTAAAGATCTAATGCAAAAAATATTGAGGATAAGGATATGATAGAGGAAACCCTAAAAGAAACAATCAAGCTAAAGTCTGAGGAATGTGAGAAGCTAGAGCAAGAAGTGAAGAAACTGAAGATAGAGAATAAGGATCTTGATAGTAGTAAGCCATTGGAAGACTTGATCAACATGCAGAAAGATCATTTGGACAAGATACTTGGTTTTCAACCCAGTGAGTGTTCGTATCCGAATGACAAATAAAAAAGCAAGGAGGTTAAAGCCAAAGTTGAAAAAAAATAAGAATATGTAGAAAAGTCTTAGAATTAGAATACTAATGCAAGATGGCCACTGATTCATCAACCTTGTTAGGATTAATGATGGTCCCAAAGATACTAAGAGGGGAGGGGGTGAATCAGTATCTAACCGGTTAGTAGAATATTTGACCTTATTAAGAACTTTGCATCCCAAAATAGTGTACTGGTAAATAAGAATTAATGCAATAAATAGGAACAATAAAGACATCATAGAAAACACACCATAACACAATATTTTTAACAAGGAAACCTGGTGTGGGAAAAACCTCGATGGGATTTGTGACCCACAATATTCACTCACTGGCCAATGAATAAATAATTCTTACAATGAGGGGCTTGCACATGTAGGAAGGCCAGCTACCTAGAGCTCACTGCTCAAAAAGAGTCACACTGACTACAAAAGTGGATTATGAAATCCAATACAATGTACTACTTCAAATCAGCATCAACTATGCCAGGTTCAATACCGGTTTAAGCTCATTCTATAACCAAAACCTTCGTTGTCAACTATATCTCATTGTACAAAATATCATCCATATATTCTCTCCATATATATGCCTACTACTCAAAATGACCTATAAGATCTCATACATATATATGAGTCTTTTACAATATGCCATGTTAGCTTTACAAAAGTTAATTACAATTAAATACAATAAACAAAAGTTTATTCTCTGTCGGTTGGGGTGCCGGTATACATTGTTGCCACTGCCGGTGAAGTGTCTGCCGGTGTATGTATATGTCTATGCCAGTGCCAATGTCTGTTGGTGGCTTTACCAAATGAGTGCCAAAAGGTTGCCAGATGGTTGCCATCAATGACAACACCACTATTCTCATAAGAGTGTAGAATGCCAATAATCTCCCCCTTTGGCATTGATGGCAACACTCATGAGAAAAATCCAAAAACTGTACCAAAAACCAAAGTCCAAAAAGTTACCAAAAAGATGCGCTCCCCCTGAGCAAATGATCTCCTCTAATTAATCATTTTTCTCTATCCACTACTCCCCCTTTGACATCAATGACAAAGTCTGTCAAAATTTGTCAAATGAGTGCAAAAATTTCACCTCAAAGTTTGTAACTGGTTGGTTACAATTTGGAATATGTTTGCCAAAACCAAATTTAAACTTTGCATGAATTTGTTGCTTTCATTTAAGGTTGCCCCAGTCTATTGGATTATGCTGGTGAGATGATGCATGTGCTCTTCTGGTGATCTTTCTCCTTGAAGTAATGCCTTAGAGATCTCATTTCTTAGAGAGATAAGGTTATCCAACTTAGGACCAAGTTTATACTTAAGTTCTCTGGCATTAGCCTTAATCCTTGCCTTCTCATTTTCAAATTTCTCCAATTTCTCCTCAAAACCTGCTTTTTCCTCCTCAATAATTGATATAGGTTCAGATGAACCAATTATGTTATTAGCTATGTCATCTATTTCTTTTTGTACTTTGCTTATTTCCTTTTCTATGTCCTTTGTCAAAAGGTGTGGTTTGCATGTTTCTCTGTACAACTCTTTGTATTCCAAAATTGTAGTGTTCAATGCCGATAATAGTGTATTTATGTGTTCTATGCACTTCTTTATTGTATCTGTAGACACCTAAAAATGGTCAACGCTTGCGGAGTCATACTTTAACATTTGTGCATTGCCTCATTTTAGGTTTTTGCGTCGCATTAACATTTCTCCTATGATTTGCACTTGGTTTTTATCATTTGCGAACATCGATTCATTCCTCTACATTCTTCATTCATCTCGCTCTCAAATTTGGTCTTGTCGACAACACTATCCAATCATGATTTTAATCGATCTTATCCTATTGCATCAATGTGCATGCTTATTTGTCATCATTTTGGACATCGTCAATCCTAATTAGGGTTTTGTCCTCCTGTCAATCTTGCGATCGATTTGTCATCGATCGTTGTCCTCTTATCAATCTTGTCAAATTATTATCAATCCTTCAATCTTGTCAATTAACGATCGATTTGTCATCGGTTGTTGTCATGTTCGATCTTGTCATTTTGCGATCGATTTGTCATCGATCGTGGTCATTTTCAATCCTCTCGTCTTGCAATCTATTTTTTCATCGATCCTTGTTCTCTTGTCAATTTTGTCATCTTGCGATAAATTTATCATCGATCATCGTCATTATGTCAATTTGGATCAATTAGTCATTGTTCCTCGTCAATTGGCGTATTTATCAATCAAATCATTTATCACATTGGTCCTTTGTTAATCAGAATCAAATCGAATTAATCAATCTTACATCAAGACCTAATTGTCATCCTTGCATTTCTAATTCATCTTCCAAGGTTTTATGATTTATTCATTTAATCTTGTTTGGCATTTTCCCTTTAGGTTAAATAATTTATTTATTTATCCTAAGTCTTCTTGTCACAATTAAATGTTCATTTAATTGGCTAATTATTCCTCTTTGTGAATTAATTAATAAATGAAAGATTATTAATTAATTTACCTAATTTCTAATTTTCATCAATTCTCTAATTTCCTAATTTTCTAAATTCTTAATTTCAAATTCCTCCTATTTCTCTCCTAAATTCATGGAAATGACATATAAATTTGTCATAATTGACAATCAATCAATTTTGACATAGAAGTTGTAATAATTTGTCATAAATTATCAATCAACAAATTTTGCATAGAAGGTGCATAATTTGTCATAAATTTGTCATAATTGACATAATGGATTTGCAATTTCCATTTGAATTGAATCATGCTAATTTGATCCATCTCTCCAATTTGTCTATAAATTGGATGAATTTCTTCACTCAAATCCTTGATTAATAATTTGTAATCAAACCATCGAATTTATGTTTCTAGTACTCTTCATCAAAAAATTTCGTCTACTTGCTTTCAATTGTGTGTATGCACTTGTAGGTGAGATCCACAACCAAACCATTTGAAGAGGAAAGAAGAACAATGGAGCCACATGAAGGAGCATTCAAATCATACCTTTGGTTTGCTTAATTTCTAGTTTTGAATGTTTTTATTTCATGTATCGATTGAGTGTTGTTTAGGATAGATCATTGCAATGAATGCATTTGTGATTGAGCTAGTATGTTTATCTTATCTTGTGATGATTTCCTATTTCCTATGCTACAGTATCCTCAAAGAATTTATCCTTTTCCTTTTCAACTTTCTCTTTGAAGGTGTCCTCGTTCACCTTATCAACCATTATTACATTGTCAGTAATGAATTTCGACAATGTGTCCAATTTACCTAAAGAATCCTTTACATGATCTATGTTATATTTCGGTGCAATTAATTTAAGAATTGGTATGGTGTCATCAATTGCCTTGTAAGCCAATGCATTATAGTCAGTTATCTTCTTGATAGAGTCCAGGAGTACCTCTGTCACATTAGTAGGCTTGAATTCACTTGATGAAGTACCAGATGTCTGACCAACTACCTTAATTACCTATGTGCTTCCAGCATTTGTAACCATTTTTCCTATGTTATCCTCCAGTGGATTAGTCTGAGTTTGCATTTCAACCAGTAAAAGTTTGTTTGATTGTTTAGGTATCTCAGTGATTACTGGGTTCACTACCTTAATATGTACCTCTACTTCTATTGGTTTCTTTGTGTGCTCCACTATCGGTATCTTAGTCTCAACATGTTTCTCTGTGCTAGCATCTATACCATCAGTATTCATTCCAGTATCCAATGGTTACTTTGTTTGTAATGATTGCTTTGTTGGGATCTCAACCTCAACAGTCTCTACCAGTTTATCAGCAATGTTGCCACTGTCAACATTATTATCCTTAGCCTCTGTATCATCCTTATCCACAACAATATTCACTTCCTGAGTGTCTACGTTCATGGTGAATAGTATTTCAGATTCAGGATTCTTGTTGTCATGTGTGATACCTTCACTTTCAGTAACCGGTGGAACAACAATATGTACCGGTGCAATATCCAAAGGTGGTTGCAAGTTATCAATTATCTTGATGTTTGGTATTCCACCAACTTTACCTTTCCCTTTGTCTTTATCCTTCTAATAAACTTTGAACGTTTTCTTTGGTCGGTTCAGTTCCTCTTGTTTTTCTTTTTCCACAAAGAAGATATCCCATTTATCAGCAGTCTCCTCTGCAATCTCATTTACTCTACCTACCATCAAACTAACCTGTCGGTGACCACTAGCAAAAATGGATATGTTAGCCTCACAAATCAGGTCATCAATCTCCTCTTTTGAGTTAACCGGATGTATAGCTAGAAGTTTTTCAACTATTAGTTTCTTCTCCAATTCCATCACTGCAATCCTCTTTACATCTAATCTTCTATATAGTTCATTAGGCAAGTCATCCACAACTTCAATTAAAACTTTCTTGTATATATCCAGATGTAAAATTATACTGTTTTCAATGCTTTCCTTTTTTGAATCTTTGAATGTGTTATTTCATTTAGCATATTATCCAATGAGGGTATTGATCGGTTTTTGTTTCTTCTTGGGAGTTAGTTTCTTAGCCGGTTGCCTTACTGCCTGTTGTTTCTTCCTTAAGGTCCTTGTCCTTTTGGGTGGAGGAGAGGGTATCAATGAAGGTTTTCTCTTCCTTTCAACTATTTTGAATTCAGCTGGTATCTCACTGTCAGAAGATGTGCCAATCGGTGAAATGTGTGCCTCCGGTTGCAGTCCTTCCAGATCACTAGCTGTTATACCAGTAATGCTCATAACATTTTCTTTGTTTTTCTTTACCTTCTTTGATGCATCTCTTATGTATTTCTCTCTTTTCTTCCTTTTCTTCATTGTTTTGACATTACTTTCAATTGTTTCAGCACTACCAAAAACTTCTTTTGTTGGTTCTCTTGGTGCATCTAACAAAGCTTTTGCATAAGTCTCAATTAAGTTGAAATCTACCTCATAGCCCATTTATGTTACCCATACAGTCCTAGGTAGTACAACTTCCATCCATGTTTCATCCTTCTTGATTACAAAACAAATTTCTTTATCATATTTATCCACTACCCTCTGTGGTAGTCTTTCTCTAGTTTTCATTTTGGCTTGAAAAGATTTGAAATATTCAGTTATATTGCTATCTTTTGCAATTCCTATGCCGGTAAATGATTCATGTAATTTTTTTCCTACTAGTATGTCATATCCAAAGTCTTTTTGTCATATATTAGGGATTTCCTTTGTGAAATACAACATTAAGCATACCAAAGAGAAATGTCCCTTTCTTATCACCTTTAATATTTTTCAAATTATCTATGAGTTCATCTTTTAGCCATTCACACACATCTATTTTTGCATTGTTGTTAACCATTTCATAAGCACTATTAATGCAAAGACTAGAAACTAAATTAAGTCTATTTGCATGAGTAGTCTTGTAACCTATAACCATACTTATGAATCTGACATTGATGCCCTTGATGTCATTCACTTTTAGTGATCTACTGTCTGATGTTGCTCCAGTTAGGGTCATTACTTTGTTGTTAGGGACTTTCTTTGTCTTGTCTGGTCTGCTTCCGGTTGAGGGTAAACCTGTTACTGCCCTAATTGCTTGCTAGGTAAATTTGTAGACAAAGTCTAGCCATAGAAATTCTCCATGTGCCCTACTTAAGACAATTCTCACTACTTCTTCCAGAAATGCAGGGATATTCAATATCTCCACAATCTTGTGCTCGGGTTTAACAGTGCCATTTTCATCACAAATTACGGTTCTAAACATTTTTAGCAATTCCTCAGAACCTAATTCTTCAATATTGCAATGAATATATATCCTAGGGTCTTCAGCATAAGCTACAACTTTAGGAATCTTCGAAAATGCTCCTATGGAATCATCTTGCTTAGCTACTTCAGGAATAATTTTGAACACGGGCCTAGGGTGTTTTACATTTTCCACAATAGTAGGGTTTGCAATAAATTCGGGAGGAGAAGAAGAAGCCATTTGAAAATACCTTTAGCTACCTAATAATGTCTGAGTGCTTGAAATAAATTGCTTCACACCTTCGCTTTGAATGCCTTCACTCAGATTTCACACTCTCTACTAATTTGAATGCTTGGTGAATAAAAAATGAGGGAAAACCAATGATTTATAATGAAATTTCTCTCAACAACCACATTAAATGCTCGCCAATTAAGTGAAAACTTAATACATCTGTCGGTAAAGAAGAAATTTATCTTCTCACCATCGACCGAGGGTAATTTGCATGATATTCAACTTGCTGCAATACCCCCAAAGGGTTACTTCTCAGTTGGATGAATAATCTCCTACCAGTGGAGTAATACTTTGTTCTACCGGTGAAGAAATAGTCTCATCAACATTCTGATCTGTCTTTCTAATCCATTGTTTTGAAAATTCTTGCTTTACCTCATCTACCTTTTCTTTGCCTTTCAAACTAGGTCCTTTAATATTTGCCAGTGAAGTCTTGCTTCTATAGAATTTTGCAATATGTCCAATTTTGTTACAAGCATAACAAGTCACATTATTCCTCTGAATAGCTTTTCCATATTCTATGCCGGTTTGTCTTCCGCATTGATTAGATAAGTGCCCAAATCTTCCACAAACATAACATCTCACATTCATTCTACAGTTTTCTAAATTATGACCAACTTTGTTGCATTTGGAACATTGACCGGTGGGTGCATTGATGTTCTGATTGTTTCTGAATCTACACTGATTTTCTCTATGACCATACTTGTTATGGTTAAAGCATTTCCCATTAAATTTATAAGCACTAGGTTGTCTTACCGGTTTACTGTGATCATGATTGTTTGCAGTACCAGAATATTCTCCAACTTCAAATCCAAGTCCATTAGCATCTCCATTAGGTTTCTGACTTTTCAGTATGTTATCAAATTCTTCTGAACTTTTCTTGAATTTCTCTTTGTGTTGATTTGCAGTAGCCAACTTATTTTTCAGAATTCCCTTTTGTCTAATGAGTTTAGTTTTATCATGTTGCATGTGAATGAGATCTGTCTTCAACATATCATTTTCATGACTGAGTCTTAGATTTTCATTTCCAACATCATTGAGTCTCCTAGTCAAGTCATCTTCATTCTTCTTTCTATCTTCAATGTCTTTACAAAATTTTATAGTCATATCTTGCATTTCATTCTACATATTGCTGTTTTCTTGTCTCAATTTGCTCACAAGTTCATTAAGAGTTTCCTTTTCATCATTATCATTCTGCATCTTCTCATGAAGTTCTTTCATTTTATTTTGAGCTATAGTAAGATTCTCTGGAAGTCCTTGAATGAATTCCTGTGCAGTCCTTAGATCATCTTCAAGTTTGATATTCTTCAACTTCTCTACATCATAGTCTACAAGAGCTCCTTCCAATTGTTTTCTTAAGTTCTCCATTTGTATCGGTGTCATAATGTTCCTCAAGCTATTAGGCTTTTGAAAATAGAGGACCAGGCTCTAATACCAATCATTAGGATTAATGATGGTCCCAAAGATACTGAGAGCGGGGGGGGGTGAATCAGTATCTAACCAGTTAGCAGAATATTTGACCTTATTAAGAACTTTGCATCCCAAAACAATGTACCGGTAAATAAGAATTAATGCAGTAAACATGAACAATAAAGACAACATAGAAAACACACCATAACACAAGATTTTTAATGAGGAAACCCAGTGTGGGAAAAACCTCAGTGGGATTTGTGACCCACAATATTCACTCACTGGCCAATGAATAAATATTACTTCCAATGAGGGGCCTGCACATGCAGGAAGGCCAACTGCCTAGAGCTCACTGCTCAATAAGAGTCACACTGACTACAAAAGTGGATTATGAAATCCAATACAATGTATTGCTTCAAATTAGCATGAACTATGCCAGGTTCAGTATCGGTTTAAGCTCATTCTATAACCAAAACCTTCGCTGTCAACTATATCTCATTATACAAAATATCATCAATATATTCTCTCCATATATATACCTACTACTCAAAATGACCTATAAGATCTCATACATATATATGAGTCTGTTACAATATGCCATGTCAGTTTTACAAAAGATAATTACAATTAAATACAATAAACAAAAGTTTATTCTCTGTCCGCTGGGGTGTCGGTATGCATTGTTGCCACTGTCAGTGTATGTAGATGTCTATGTCAGTGTCGGTGCCTGCCGGTGGCTTTACTAGATGAGTTCCATAAGGTTGCTAGATGGTTACCATCAATGACAACACCACTATTCTCATAAGAGTGTATAATGCCAACGAAACTAATGCGCAAAGGTACCCATCCTTTAATGGTTATTGTTTTCAATGCAATAAATTTGGACATAAGGCTACAAACTATAGAGGCATTCAATGTTATAGTTGTAAGAGGTTTGGTCATAAAGAATATAACTATAGAAACCATACTATAAGTCAGAATCATAATCCAATTGGAGCAAGTAAGATGAATTACAACTTTCATAGATATTGTTATAGTTGCAATGACTATAATCATAAAGATAATGAATGCTAGTATAGATCTCATATAGTAAATTTTGCAAGGAAGGTTATCAATTGTTTCAAGTGCAAGTAGTTTGAAAAATATGCTAATCAGTATGATAATGGAAATGTGGAAAAATATGCTAAGGAGAATGTGATGAATCAAAGAAGAAGGAAAACTTGGTTTGGAAAAATAAGGAAGTGAACAAAGAAAGCGAGCCTAGTATACCAAAATCTGGTGTAGGCACCTTTTCCTTCGGTAACTGAGCATATTTCTTTGGCTCAGGGGGAGTTCCCTTTTGAAAGGAAAAGAATATTTTATTCTCACATGTTCAAGTGGATCATGTCGTTGATTCGACATGACTGAGTTTAGAGGATATCTAGTAATTGAAGTTTGTTGCTGACATTATTGACAAGACATTTCTTGGTGGCAAAACCCTAAAGGAGATTTTTGGCAAGATAAGTATTGGATTTTTGGATTCATTCTTTCATTGTCATATCATTTGTGTTTGAGAATATTGTGAATAGTAGAAGAGTAGTAGAGAAAGAGAGCAGAGAAAGTGAACATGGAAACCAAGATGATTGTTAGAGAATCAAGCAGTGTAAAGTTATAGGATTCGGAAAGAGTTTTCTTGGATTAATTCGACTTGGAGAAAATAAAAAATATAGAAACTAGTCTGATTAATGCTGAGTTGCAGAAAGTTAAGGAATTAGAGAACACATGTATAAATCTATGGATTTAATTCCCTTGGTTTGATGATAGAGAGGTTATTAGAGTGATCCTTACCTGTGTACAAAATGACAAAATCATGTTAGATAAACCATATTGAATCACAAAGGATATTATCTTGGTTATCACTAGTTTATGCAACAATGGAGATAGTTCGGCTAATAAGTTGATTAAGAATAGAGAAGTAAAAACCCTAATAGGTGTAAAGGGTGATCAACAAGAACTAATCATTGACAAGATCATCAACCCTATTGTGATGTATTTTTCTTACAACATTTCTTAAAAGGTCTATTTCAAAAATAGAGAGGGTGCCACTTCAGCAATTTCTATGTATATGGAATATATCCTTATAATTGAAGACAAATCATTCAACTTATATGAATTGTTGAGGGAATTGTTACTAGAAAATATCAAGATATCAAAAGAGAAGAATAACCCCTTCTCATTTGGATTGTTTCTTGTTTGTTTGGTCATATATTGTCTAGGATCCCTTCTAGACAAAGAAAATGTAATATGGGAATCTGGTGTCCCGATTGCAAGGTAGATATTCAGATATTTGAATAGTTTAGATAGTAAAGAGAAAGCATGCAATGCATATTTCATATCTTTCCTGAATATGTGGAGTGTCATTCCAGTATCCCCTGTTACCGGTTCTGGAGGTTCTTCCTCCGGAAAGAAGAAAAGAAGACAATTTGTTCCTATGAGTGTCTTAGAATAAAAAAAAACAAGAAGGATCTAAAAGAAAAAGATATTGTTGTAATTGAAGATCTAGAGTCTCTTATATCTGAAGGAGAATTGCCTATTACAAGGTAGGAAGATAAAGAATTGGATGATGAATCAAATTTGTTGGAGATGGTTGGTAGCATAGACGGAATTGGGAAAATTGGTAAGATGTGGCTGACTTTTGTTGAGTCAGATAAAATTAAAAATATTTTGATGAATCACTTAGTCCAGAATAGTATTAGTATTCAAGATATCAGTAACTTGATTCTGGAGTCTCTTTGTGAAATTATTAAGGAGAAGATATTTGAGAAATTAGTTGATGTTAGCTTTTTAGAGAAGAAAGGTATTTATATGCAAAATTTTCTAAATGAATGTGATGATGTGAAGAAATTTATATTGATATGCATTGAGGAAATGAGAGATTATATCCATAGTGCTAGTAGAATCTACAAGTATTGTATCTCATGGCCAACAACTGTAGTAAAACATTAAGTTAAAATTTATGCTATTGAAGATGTATTGAGTTCATTAGGCAAATCCTTTGATTTTTTGGATGACAAGGATGGTGAGTAGAGAAAAAGAATAAAATATGTTCAAGCTAAACTCTTATATTTTTAGAGGTAGAGAGAAGACTTTCTAAATGTGTTTTAGAAAGTAAAAGAGATTGTTGAGGCAAGGTTAGTGTTGGATATTGTTGAGAAGTTTTCTGGAATAATGTGTTGTTATTGATGTCAATATATTCCTTTGTGTGTTCTAGTGCTGCAGTAAGATTAAATGAGTTGGTTTGGCCAGTATGTTGCTGATAAGTTTTTTCAGATTAAAGGGTTTTGAGATGAGTATCTAGTTGATTAGGCTAAAGATTCAGTGGTCAACATGGAGATTTGATCAAGTTATGAGATTTGGTATTGTGGTTGGTTTTTCAGTTGTTCGGTATTGATCAGTGTTCTGGGTTTTGCTTTGCATTGCTCCACATTGCAATATATTGATTTACAGATTTGACAGAGTATTCAGGATATTTTGGTGTGTCCTCAATTTAGATGGTTCATGATTTGGAGGTCCATAAGTGAATCTTTCAGTTTGACAGTTAGTTCAGTTAGTGTTCTTGAGGTTCGGTATAATGACGATGAAGATTCTAGTAAGTGGTGATGTTGCAGTTGTTACTATGGTAATTCATGATTCTTGTGGATGTTTCTAGATTGTGTCCTATTTGTGTTGATGGTCCACATTGATCGTTGTGCTTGTTGTGGATGATTTCTCTAGTATATTCATGTTATGTGACATTCTTAGCCAACCGAATGATTATGGCATGTTGTAGATGTTTGAGACATAATTCTTGGAGGTGGTTCATGTTCAGGGTATTGATTTAGGTCCATAATATGTCTTAGTCAACATGGTTTTGGTCTGCATATGATATTGTAATGTATATGATTGTATTCTTGTAATTAGGAGATATGTGTTGATCCGACCTTGATGATATTGATCCAAGGTTGATGTCATGTATAAATAAATGCAATAATCATTGTAAGAGATGTGCAGTGTGCGAATAATGTATTAATCATTCAAAAGCAGAGTAGAAGTATGAAAAAGTGTGGAGAGATGTTATGTGCTTATTCAAAACTGTAACTAGGCATGAGGAGATGCTATTTTATCAGTTCATAATCTTTTGGATGTAATCCAAATTTTTTTCTAAGGCAGTGAGCCTTCCCAGGGTTATCGCCCTTTGTTGTTTTGAGTAGTGAGCTCTAGGTAGTGTGCTTAAATGCATGTGCATTCCGCATTATAATATTTATATACTTATAATAGGGTATATTTATATTGTGGGTCTCAATCCTATAATGGTTTTCCTCTGAACCATGTTTTCCATGTCAAAAATCTTGGTGTTATGTGTGCTATTGATGTGGCATTGATTTATGATTTTACTATTAACTATCAGATTTAAAATTGTGGTTGAGCTAAATAAAGTTTTTGAGCAAACTGATTCACACCCCCTCTTACTTTGCTGCATTGTTGCCAATAATTGGTATTAGAGCTAGATCCTTTGAAATAATCTTGACTACTTGAGGTGATTTAGGATGGAAATCTTTGTTTACAAGAAGGATAGTTTGATGGAATAAATTACTCTCTTTGGTAAAACTAGATGGAGTGTCACTTGAGATGCATCAATGAAGATTACTAAGAATGTGTATAATTTTCCCCTGAATGGTCCTTCAACTCCAGATGAGATAAAGGAAGTTGTACACAATATTAGAGGTAAGGAAGCATTGCTAACTACCCTGACCAGTTCTGGGATGATTAATATTATGGATTTAGAGACTGCTCATGAGATCTGGAAGAAGATGGAAACTTTGTATGAAGGTGACAACTATGTGAAAGTTTCTAAGTTGCAGAGCCTAAAGGGAAAGTATGAGATGATAAGAATGAGCAAAGATGAGAATATTACCTCCTTTATGAAGAAAGTGAATGAGCTTATGTTGAATATCAAATGTGCTAGTGGAGTATTGGAAGAATCCGAGATTGTGCCTAAAGTGTTGAGATATTTGCCTCTTGCTTACAAACACAAAGTTTCTGGTATTGAGGAGATCTAGACTATGATCAATGTGACAAGAGACATGCTGATTGGAAAGCTTGTTGCCTTTGAGTTGAGCGAGTTTGGTGAATCTCTTCCTAAGTTAGAATTTGCATTCAAAGCTACTATTTTTGGGAAGCAGAGATATGATCTGGGAGAAAGTTCTACAAGGGTGTCCAGATATGAGAAGGAGATGAGAAAACCTGAAGAAGAAGAAAGAGAACTTGAGGAAATTGAAGCACTTATTGCTAGAAGATTTCCTAAAGGATCCAGTAAGTATGAAGGACATTTGCCTATTAAATGTTTTTCATGTAGTAAAATAGGACATTTTGCCTCAAGGTGTCTAGAAAGAGTCCATAAACCTTACAAGCCTAAATATTAGAGGAAGTGTTCACTAGTACATTTGGAGCAATTTTTCAATGACCGTTCCTCAGAACTCAGACAACTAAACATCGCAATTCTGACATATTTGTTCATTGCTATTTTTTCATCGGTGATTCCGACGATGACATTCACGTCAAAATTTAGAGAACAACATGTTGGAAATTTCAATGCACCCACGATATGTTTTTTTGACAAGGAGACGTCAAAATTCTATCCTTGTTGCATCCTTTACTGTCGTAACCTTTGTCGATGCATTTTTACTTTGGCAATGTCCATCCGGATAAGTCTTACCGATAGCTTCATCGGCTATCGACAAGATAATATTTCTCCATTGTTGCTAGGTGGCATGTTTGTTTGATGAGGAGATGTCAAAATTCTGACCTCATTGCATCCTTTATCACTGTAACCTTTTTCGATGACCCTTTAATGTCGTAACCTTTGCCGATGCATTTTAATTTTTCCAGTTTCCATCGGGATAAGTCTTATCGATAGCCTCATTGACTATCGACAAGACATAATTTCTCCATTACTGCTAGTGTGTGTTCTGTCGATGGACCATATTTAAGGAGATGTCAAAATTTTGACCATTCAGATGATGAAGGAGGCTACATCTTGTGATGTTTTTGTCATTGTAGGTATGGCAACATCGTCAGTTGTCTTGTGGTGTTCGTTAGAATTCTGACCTTCCCCAACATTTAAGAAAAAAAATCCTGACTGCTTTTGTCTACACCGATGGCCCTTTATCACCGTAACCTTTGTCGATGCATTTTACTTTTGGCCAATGACCATCAGGATAAGTTGTACTGATGGCCTCATCGGCTATTGACAAGACAAGATTTCTCCATTGTCGCTAGCTAGTGTGTGTTCTACCGATGGACTTAAATAGTGTATACTATCCCAATTGCATGCTTCTACTTGTCGGTGTTACCATCGAGTTGACTAAAGATGATTACAAAGGATTAATATCAGCAACATTAATATCAATGAGCTTACGAAGGATTAAGCACAATAGGTACTTCATTATCAGGATGATAAAGATGAAATAGCTACAAGAATGCATGAGAAGAATTATAATAAGGAATCATAATATTAAATGCCAAAAATGTTTTGCAACTAGTATATAAAGCATTCATAAATAGTCATACAGATAGTCATATTGTTGTTTAAAAATCCTATCAAAGGAGGTTATTATAAAGATAGGGACTTATAACTCAGTATGCAATCATGGATAATAGTGTAGGGTTAGGTATAGTCCTAGACCTTTTTTAAACGGAAAAATGTGATAGTGCATGTACCTAAGAAAATCTCTACAAAATAGTGAGCAACAAGACTATCAAGAACAACATTTCAGTCTTAGGCATACATAGCTCAAGGAGATAATGATTAACAAAGAAAGCAATTACAAAGATATATCTAGTCATAAAAGATAATCATCTGATTTGGAGACATGAGAATATTGTAGAACACAAAGTAGACAGTGCCATCATAAGGTGTACACTCCATTTCAAGGCCCCAAACTTAAGGGCAATACAAGGAGATTCTATCAATGCCAATTTATTCCATTAATGCCTTGTTGCAAAGCAAATCAAAGAAAAAGTACAGTCATAGAGAGATAAGAAGATCAAGTCTATCAAAGAAAAAAAAGAACTCAAAGGCATTCAAATATCTAATAGTCATAAGGCGTGCACAAAGGCTCAACACAATGGTGATACAATGTTGCAGACCAGTAATGAGGAATGAAGAATAAAAATTATGATAGAAATCAGGTTCTAAATAGAGAGGCACATGATAGTACATTTGAGATTAGACAATGCAACATTAAGATATGATCACCTTCTATGAAAAATTAAAGTATAGTCATGATAGTATTTTTTAGTAGATTGGACTGCCATAAACATGCACATGGCCGAAATGACTAAAGGGTGGCAGTTTTAGTTAATTGAACTTCAAGTTAGAATGCAAGTTCTTAGTATCATTCATCATTTTAGGAATTAATTTTTAGAGAAAATGTGGATTTATAAGTTCATCATTATTTTGAGGCCTGAAAACATGGAGTTTTGAGGTCATTGCATGTATTGGGTCAAAGTTGTAAGGCCATTGTTCCATTTTTTGTCATGTCTAGGCCAACTAGGTCCTGAATAGATCAACACTGGTCAACGCCTCCAGAGGTGGCCAAAAGTGATGATATTGATTTAATTCATGGTTTAATGTCATATTTAGCAAGTTTGAAGAGTCCTAGGTTGATAAGAGATCATTTGGTTGAAAATTGCAAAAGTTGTCAAAATTGCTCAAAGCTGAAAATGAGCAACTTTACAATTTTGGTGCAAAAAGTAGCATTTTGTTTCCCAAACAACCAAATAATTAGAAAGTTGGTTAAAATAGTTGGTGAGGGGCTATAATGACTATATAAATCCTCTTTGGGTTGAAGGTGTAAGTTGGTTTGTCTCTAATTGTTGCCCCAAACTACTGCTCAGTCTAATCCATAAAATGTTAATCCATTATTTCTGATATACTTTTATTATTTCTAGTATACTACTATTATTTCTAATATACTATTATTATTATTATTTTTAATATACGAATGTGTATTCAATGCCAGCCCATGTGGAAGGATAGTGTACATAGTCTGGTAGATGCAAGGAATGATGTTTCATGTGTTAATGCATTTAAAGCCTTTAATTCCGATGACTGATGCTAATGCATTTAAAGCCTTGGGATTTTTTGCAGCCATCACTTTTTCTTTCTTTCTCAAAGCTACAAGTGTAGGGTGGTTTTGGTTAGTGCATAATGGAAGCGAATTTCACATTCTTGACTGAAAAGAAATTGGTGCCATTTTTGGGCAAGATAATAGATAGGAGGATGAAAGGTCTTTCCCTTTTCAAAGACCATCATTTGTATGAAGTAGTTAAAATGTTGTTTGGGGAAGATTTTCTCCATGTGAGTCATTGATACCAGACTAACATGGAAGTGTACTCTTCGATTGCTACTCGGGGGTTGCAATTTGAGGAAGAGGTGGAGAGGGCTTTGAGAACTTTGATTGATTCATACCACCTATTGAATTTGGATGATACCTATGAACGAGCAATTCTGGGTGTGGGCATTAGGACCTTTGCAGGCTAGGATGTACCAGGTGTGCCATTACCTTTTATCCGATGGAAGGAGGATGGCTTGAAGGCTCGTTGCAAGGACCTAGCTTGTCGTGGGTGGGAAGCATTCACAAACTTTTCTAATTTGATGAGGATAGAGGATATTCTGCGGGCTTTGCACGAGGTGGTCAGAGTGGAGGTAGGTTGGGAGCTGTGACTAAGGCAAAGGATGGCACAAGCAATGATGTCCCTCTCTGAATTCAACAATGATCCAACGTACAAGACACTTATGGGTTAATTATTGTGCTTGGTTTGGATTGTAGTTTTTTTGGTCTGGCTCTTGTTTTGATAAAATATTTTTTCATGTCTTTGGTGTCTGGGACTTAGTCCCCAACTCTGTAAATTCAAGCTAGTGTCATGGACACTAATTTTTTATTGTTGGGTGTGTGGATATGGGTTTTTTTTATATGCCATGGGGGTTTTGCATTTGGTCTGAATAGGTGGTTTTGTAGAAGTGTTTTTTGGGTGGTAGGGTTGACTGGTGGTTTTATGAAACCACTTTTCTCTGGTTCAAATGTACTCATTTTCTTATTAAATAATATAAATACCAACTATCGATAAAAAAAAAAGCATATGTTATACCAGAAAAATCACTTCTCTTACAATAGAAAGCTAATTAATAACAATATTGTAACAAATATGAGCTCAAAGATTTAAAACTTTGTCAAGATGACAAGTTTTCTAAAAAGGTAGAAGGATGGGATATCTTCATTGTGTGAGGATGAAATGTTGTTGTGCTTCAAGATCAAGCAGAGAAGTACAAGTTTTTTTGATGCAACTTAAACTTTTTGGATGATGTTTGTAGCTCTGTTATTATGACTAAAGCCCTAGGTGTAGTCGATAAATTATGGATAGGCTTTGGAAGGTTTAACAATTAGTTTTAAGGACTGATTTGTGGAATGTTTTGAATGTAATTTCTAAATGTGGGGAAAAATCACTTACAGTCATTGTCCCTTGGTCGAATTTCCCTTTTTGAGTGCCCTCACCTCTTGCTCTGACTTTCCTCCTGCCAAATGGTTCCTAGTCTTCCTCCTCAACTTAATGGCCTTGCAACACTTGTTTAGTGAAGTCTCACAACTCTCCAATCAGGGGCTATATGCAATGGTTCTCGGTGCAACTATTCAGTTAGGGTCTCGATGCAGTATGCTATGTCATGCACCTTTGCGCGCGCTGTCAAAATTTGAAATACATAGTTAATATATATGCTATGTCAACATATAGTTTATATATAAAATATATATGCTATGTCAACATATAGTTTATTTTATTTTCTACAAATTATAATTTTTGTATGGTGGCTTGCTGAGCTTATATAGTTGGCTTTCTCTTTCTTTATAATTATTGATAATTTGTATCCTATGATATGATTGAATATTATGTATAGTCCTAATTCTTGTTAAAAAGGCTTATGATATGTGATGTTTAATCACGATGGATGTTTAAGAATCAGTGATTGAAATACTTATCCTTGTGTATAACAAGTTTTCTTATATCCTATGATTCATTGATTGTTGGTTTAAAAAATGCATTACAACTAACATGTATATGAATTATGATGTGGGCATGGGAAGGGATTGTTGAATATGAAGGAATGATTTAGGAAAGTACTCCTTAATCCAAATGAGTCATTTTCTTGTCATGGAATGTGTTAAGAGACTTTAAAAATATATTCAATCTAGTTAATATTGATACATCTAAAGCATGCCAAAGGCACTTCAGATAAATACTATGACATAAAGAAGATTGTTTAGCTTATGTCAAGTCTTGATCCATGAGGGTAGGAAAACATAGATGCATTGGTATAAAAGGTTCCATTCAACTTGAGAAGAATGGTTTATTTTATCATTGTTGTTGAAGTTCATTAATGAAAGACTTGAAGGATAAAACAATTAAATATGCACCAATTACAAAGTTTGCTTAATACATGAACATGAGTGTTATATGTGGGGACAAATATGGCTCCCATGAGGTTTGAGACCATCATGTAGTAACAAAAGGAAATGAAATCTATGAATTCCACTATAAAGTTACTGCAAAGTTACTAAATTGATGGAGTGTTTCCATCAGTTCTATACATGAAGTTCTATAAAGTTACTAAATTGATGGAGCTGTTACAGTTACTCCATCAATTCTTTTAAATTTATATACAATACCCAGATTTCTATTAACCCATAACAAAATACGCAACTAACAAATAAAATATGCAATTTGTAGCTAGCCTTGGACCTAGAAAAGTTGCTTCCATACAAAGGGCTATTTTGAGGACTAGAAGGGTTTACAATCATAGAGAATTGTTGATCCCTCTAGAAGATATGAAGCGACTTGTCTTTATAAATGTTCCTAGTTTTTTAAGGGTTAGAGGGACCGGGACTGGGAAAGAAACTTCTGGGAACCATGTTATGGATCCATTGGATGATACTAGAATTCATCTAGAGTCATATGAACTAGCCAAGAAAATGGTTGAGGATGTATACAGTGAAGATGTAGGACATGATATAGATGATATGGATGAGGAAACACAAGAAATGATAGTTGAACATGTCAAATAATATCCCCATGTGTTAAAGGCCCTTGATATTGATGAATATACTAGAAGTGTGGAACAACAGACATCCAATAAAAAGTAGGAAACTCTTGTTGACATAAAGATTGAATTGGTACATAGATTTAAGGATTGGAAAACATCATATAAAGAGCCATCCCATGATGAGGAATTTTATTTGCTAATTGTAGAAAATGAAGAGACCCTTTCAGTGGGGAAAATTGTACAACCAACTTCCCATAGAATCTTAAATAATCATAGAAAAGTGCCATACAAAGGGCTATTTTGAGGGCTGGAAGGGTTTACAGTCATAGAGAATTGTTGACCCCTCTAGAATCTATGAAATGAATTGTCTTTATAACTAGCAACCCCATAATGGAGAGGTTAAGGAGGTTGAGGATCCATATTTTGCCAAAGTGGATACCATTAAACAGAGTGAACAAGTTGCTAACACCCTACTATTCAGCAAGAGAATTCAAGCTAATTTGAGCTAATAATTTGGTCACAATTTGATTACTAGTTGCTAATGACCTACTATTCGGCAAGGGAATTCTAGCTAATAATTTGGTCACAATTTTCTTAACGGAATAAATCAGGATTCATGTAGTAGGGAACTGAGGCCCTAGTAGGGACATCTCCAAATCACCAAACTTTTCCGCCCCTACATAGGGAGGGGACGACTAGGGAAGAAGATACAAAGGCTAACCACCTATATGCCTTGAATTCCCACTTCTCTGCCCTCTGCCCAAGCTCCCCCCTTCTTACTATTCCTGTTCTTGCTATAAGAATATATATTATCTGGACAGTTCACCATCTGGGCAAAGGATATGCCCATCTGTTCTTGCTATAGGAATACAGATAGAATACAATCTCATGTAATTTGTTCTTGCTATAGGAATATAGACATAATATAGCCTCATGCCCCAGCTATTATAAAGGGAGGCGTTAGGAACCTCTTTTTTATGGAAGTTTTTTGGACAAATGCAAAAACCAAAAGTAAACAAGAGATTTAGCCAACCCAAAAAAGAAAAGGCCATAGAATGGTAGGGCCATTTCATTCAAATTAAATTCCAATTCATTGAAATTGAAATTAAATTCCAATTCATTCAAACTGAAAGCAAAGGCCCTACTATTCTATGGGGCCATTTACCAGGAATTAAAGCTGGTTACAACAAGAAATAAAGTGAAGAAGAGAATGCAAGGAAAGAAAAGGAACTTGCAAAATAATCTTGATGACAAGTTCAAAAGGACCAACCTCTTGTACAGTTGTTGTCCAAAATCTATCGACAGCAATTGTGCCCACTTCCTCCCAATTTTCACACCCTAAGCCCACGTATAATGATGGCACATAATTACTTTTTGTTTTAAAAATACCTCGTGTTCGTCAAAATTCTGACGATAAATATGAAATCTGAACTATTGGCAAAAGTCAACCTGATGGTAACACACAAGTAGAAGCATGTAATCAAGCTAGAATACACCGATGATGTCCATCGGTAGAATCCACGCCAACAACAATGGAGAAATCTTGTATTGCCGATAGTCGATGATGCTATCGGTAAGACTTATCCCGTTGGACACTGGAAAAAGTAAAATGCATCGGCAAAGGTTATGACGATAAAGGGTCAAAGCTTATTCTTAGGAGACATAACGTATCGGGAGGAGCTACACTAAGGGAAAAGACATCGGGGAAATTATGCCCATCGCTTGAACACATTTTAAGCTACCCCAATGCCCAATGAGACTAGAGGGATAACTCACACCGATCAACAGGAATAGAGGTCATCAGCTTATATTATCCTGATGAGTAAGAAGAAATCAAGAGGCTATGAAAATCATTAGACCAACATATGCTGATCAACAGGTAAAATCCATGTTCGTCGGGATGCTGACGTGAAATTTCAACACATCTAAATTCCGATGAACATGAGGTATACTTTCAAAAAAAATAAAAAATCCAACAAAGCAAAAGAAATCCCATAGCCGGTCGGAAATGTTTGTTGGTTTTTCATCCGAATTCTGACATGAAATTTTAACATGTCAAAATTCCGATGAACACGGGGTAATTTTTGAAAAATAAATAAATTAATCCAACAAAACAAAAGAAATCCCATAGCCTATCAGAAATTCTCATCAGAAAACCGCTCCAAATGTACTAGCGGTTATTATGCTGAAAATGAAGGTGTGAATGATGATGAATCTAAAAAAGGAAATTCAAGAGATGAATGGATGTTTATTGCTATTAAGGAAGATGATCCAATGCCTATTGATTCTACTAGTTGCATTAATGAGGAGAAAGATTTGGCTACAAAAGTTGAAGAGAAAGATGAATGGGTTATTAACAATGGTTTCTCTCATCACATAACATGTGATAAGAGTAAGTTTGTGAGTATGGAAAAGTATAATGGTGGTCTAGTAAAATTTGTTGATGACAAAGCTGGTATAATCTGTGGTAGAGGTTCCATTTCTCTTGATGGTAATCATAACACTGATGATATCCTGTAAGTTGAAAGTATACAGAATAATCTCTTGAGTGTTGGATAGATGGTTGACAAAGGTTATGATTTTCAATTCAAGAATGACAAATGCAAGATCTTAAGTAGCTCTTGAATTGAGATTGCATCAAGTACAAAAATCAAAGGTAATATCATTCACTTGAATGCTAGTGGTAAGATTTGTTTGATTGATCAAATTGATGAAAGTTGGTTATGCCATAAAAGGATGTGTCATGTGAATTTTGACTGCATGATTAAGATAAGTTCTACTCAAGTAGCAAGAGATCTTCCTAAGTTGGTAAAACCTATTAATCTGATATGCAAGGAATGTCAATTAGGGAAGAAGACAAGAGTTACTTTCAAGAGAAAATAATATTGTTCTAATGGATTATTTGATCTTGTACATACTGATTTGTGTGGTTCTTCTAGAGTCATAAACTTGCAAGGTGAAATATATTTCATGTTGTTGATTGATGACTATTCAAGAATGATGTGGGTTACTTTATGAAAAGAGAAGTCTGAAGCATTGGAGAAGTTCAACTTTTTAAAAACTATGGTTGAGATAGAGATTGGATTGAAGCTAGAATGTTTGAGATCTGATAGAGGTGGTGAATTCACTTTTGGTGAGTTCAATACATTTTGTGAAGAGCATGGAGTGAAGAGACAATTATCTGCCCCTAGAATGCCTCAGTACAATGGTGTTGTGGAGAGGAAGAATAGAACAATTTAGGAAGCTACTACAACCATGATGTTGGAAGGAAATGTTTCACATATCTACTGGAGAGAAGCTGCGAGTATTGAATTATACACTCTTAATCGGGTGCATATCAAAGGTGATACCAGTAAGACTTCTTATGAGTTATGGTTTGGTCATGTTCCTACAGTTAGATATTTTAAATTTTTTGGAAGTAAATGCTATATCAAAAGAGATGAGGATTTAGGAAAGTTTTATGCTAGATGTGATGAATGTATCTTTCTTGTTTATTATACTAAGAGAAATGCCTACAGGTGTTATAACAAGATATTGAGAAAGGTAGTTGAAATTGCTAATGTCAAAGTTGATGAAGGAAATGAGTATCAACCTAGATACTCTGAAAATGACTAAGATAATTAGATTAGTAGTTATGATAAAGGAAAGCAAGTGCAGACCCATAACTAATTCATATTGTTCAAAAAAATCTTGATAAAGAAGGAGAAGGTACAAGTGCTAGGGAAAAAGATTGAGCTCAAGAGTCTTAAAATCAAGAAAATCCTAAGACTCCCAGGTATGTAAGATTTAATCATTCAGAGAATTAGATCATAGGTGATAAGAATAAAGGTGTGATGACTAGAAGAAGAAATGATGAAGAATATTGCTTGATTTCTAAGATTGAACCTAAGGATGTTAATGAAGCATGTAAAGATGAAAATTGGATTAAAGAAATGGAAGAAGAATTGAACCAGATTGAAAAGAATAATACATGGACTCTTGTTCCCAAACCTAAGGATAAAAATGTATTTGGAACTAAATGGGTCTTTTGGAATAAATTGGATGAAAAAGGTGAAGTTGTTAGGAATAAAGCTAGACTTGTTTGTAAGGGTTACTCTCAGATGAAAGGAATTGACTTTGAGGAGAGTTTTGCTCTAGTGGCAAGAATAGAAGCTATTAGATGTTGGCAAGTGACATTGAATTCATGATCAGATGTTATCATTGATGGCAACTTGAGTCAGATACTCAATCTACAGTTCATGATTCATTCATACCAAAAGATTGATTGAGGTCTGATAAGGTTCAGTAAGAACAGGTTATCCAGTAGTATACATCATCTGGTTGGATTCATTTATGTTGCAGATATCGGAGAAGCATTTTGTGTTGGAATCAATAAACACTGAGAGGGGAGGGTGAATCAGTGTTTTATAATTTGCAAACATTAATCTAATTCTTAAACCATTGGATGTACAAATTAGAAAGAAAAGTGAAAAAACATAAAACACTTAACCACACAACCATAACACCAATATTTTTTATGTGGAAACCAAGAAAGGGAAAAACCACAGTGGGATTGAATGCCCAAAATATTATTATACTATGGCCAGTAGTAGAACAATATTACAAAAGGGCAATGCACTTGCATTCAAGCACACTGCCTAGAGCTCACTACTCAATTACAAAAGGGCTACAACTCGGAGGAAGGATCACTACCTTACAGGCTATTAAAAAATTATTATAGTAATAAATGAACTGCTGTATAGCATCTAATTATGCCCAAATATAGTTCTGGTTAGGCTCAGATTGTCTCCTGCAACTAATCTATCATTTTGCTCTATTATTCTGCTCTATCACATACCAGATCAAAAAAATCTTCACCAAAATTACAAATTCACTCACATAGACTTCCTTCAAACGCAAAAATCTTCAAAATGATCAACCAAATCAATCCTTCTATATACACGCAAATAAAAAGAATCAATAACCACGTCGTCTTCCAAAGACCGCATAACACGCAACAAGAAACATGTTCCACCAAGTCGGCTCAATCCAACAAAACTAAATGCAAACCAAAACAAGATCTTAATAAACACAAAGATGATCACCGAAATTAACCCATCAAATCCACAACACATGTTACACCAAAATAGCTCTGCCCTAACTAAATTACTAGATATAGGAGCTCTAAACTTGCACACAATTCAACATCGGATATCGAGATCACGAGATAGTCCATCTCAAACCTCGAACCAGCTACCTTGATCACTGTAAACAAAATTACAACATCAATAATAAGATGTGCACAATGATCTTATGCTCCACCAGTCACTGAGTTCTACCTTCCTGATTTATGCCTTATGAACAAAATGACTTTCAGTAAACCAATTCTATGTACACCGGACATGATCTACAAACTGAGTTTCCATCAATGACAACCCCTAAGCATCTATCCAACACCAATCATCATTGAAACAATGTCTCTTGCCAACAATCTCCCCCTTTGGTATTGATGGTGACACTGTGAAAAATGAATTGTACACTCAAGATTGCAAAACATTCAAATTTCCAAACTTACAAAGAATATAAAAGCTTCCCCTAACAATTTACACCATTTTTCACTCTATTCTCTCCCCCTTTAACAAAAATGCCAAAGATAAATGATCCACCAAAACTGATATACAAGGTTATGTACAATTGCTTATAAAAATTTGAATATGTCTGCAAAATTATTCTAAGGGACATCAAATGATTATCCCATGCCTTCTTTAAACTCTCCAAAACGCTTATCATCCCACTGAAAGGGTAGGCATGCATTTTTGCTCCCTATTTGTCTGTCAGAATAGGCTTATCTAGAGCATCCTTAGCATCTTGCATGCTAATCATAAATAAATCTATCTGGATAGTAATAAGACTCCTTACTTCTAACACTAAACACAAAAATCTATCCTTTTCTTGATTTAAACTCATAATCTTATTCAATACACTCAAAACTTGGGATTCAAAATTGCTAGCCGGGGTTGATTATGGTGTGTATGACTATGATATACTTGCTAGCTACCCTTCACATTCCCTTATTTTCTTGTCAATGTCTATAGTGAATTTGGGTAAAATCAGACATGACTTGTATATATTACCACCTTCATCAATTGCATCTTGAATAGTTTTTAGTTTAGTGACTAAACTAACTCTATCATCTTCAATCATCTTCAAAAATTATTTTAATTTTATTGCATTGAATTGATTCAAAACTTTGATATCTATTGTCTTCTCCAAAGACCCAAAATGAGAACTGACAACATTTAACAAACCCTTGAGCTTACAAGAGGGATCAAATGTATCTGATTTGAAAGATGACATGATTTTCTCCAACATATCCCCTACTAATGATATTAACTCCTTATCAGTAGAATGTGACTTAAGCAAGTCTTCACTGGATTTGTCTTGAGTGAGAGTTGCCAATATTAGTACTTGAATAGGAGATAATGAGATTAGATCTATAGGCTCTTGATGAAAATCATCTAAATCAATATCAACATGTTTCCCTTTATAAGAACTAGTGTCTCTTGCCACTATTGCCAGAACCTGAACTACTATTGTTGGAACCTGATATACCTTCTCCTCTCCTCTCCTTTCTCCTTATCAATAGTCTCTGCATTCTCATCCTTTACACCTTTCTCAACATCATCATCATCCTTCTCCACATTCACTATCTCCTTAGCTTCTTTTTCTAACACAACTTCTATAGCCAGAGGTTCTTGTCTAGCTTCATTGGAGATATCATTAAAACCATCAACATTCTCAATTGGGGTCTAATCATCTAACTGACCTCTTGGAATGACTTTCTTAGGTGAATGATCCATTTTCTTATCAAGGAAAACAGAATGAACTTTCATAATAGATGTGTCTTGAGATGGTTCTTCCAGATTCACATCAACTCTTTGATCTATCAAAAACTATCTCAAATTTATTTCAGTCTTCTTTATCACCTCATCTTTCTTCCCTACCATAAGCTTATTCACCCTTTTCTTGCTTCAAAATCTATCCTTGGCAAGCTTTAATAATATGATAACTTCATCTCTAGAAATGATTGAAGATAGATTACTAGCTCACACTCCTTTATTCTTTCATCTTCAAGACTTGTTGTATGCCTCCTTGTATCCAAAATGTCATACAAGCTTTTAGGGATCATAGATGCAAGTTCTATCAATGTCTTACTATAAAAATCCATATATTCAATGATTGCTTCTCCAACTATCCTCTAATCCTTATCATGAAAATTTTCATAATATGTACACAATTTTTCAGATTTCTATCCTTAAGAATTTCATCAATTAACTCCTTCAAGGTCAATGGGGGCACAATTTCAAATGTACCTTCAAACTTACCAGATTTCAGAGTGCCATCTATCTTAGACTTGTACTTCTTGCTTGCTCTGGATTTTCTGGATGACTCAGGTTTTTCTCTTGACTTCTTGGATTTTGAACTCCACCAGATTGTAGCTTTTTCACCACTCTACTATAGGTGATTGTCTTCTTCACCTCTTTCACTACTTCATCAAATTCTATCTCTATTTCCTTAGCAGTGGAAATAGCATATACTCTTTGAGGTTTCTTCTTCTTCCTCTTTTCCACCCCACTAGTTGATGATGTCAATATTTATTTAGGTGGAGGATTAGGCTTCTGCACACCAGAAGTAGGTGCAGACTAAGACTATCTTGGGTTGGCCTACGTCGGAGGGGTGAAAACAAGTTTATACTTCTTGGGCTTTGCCATGTCCTTCAGAATTTTTTTTTCTCTATCCTTTTGCACAACCTTATTGGATATACCCATTTGTTCTGCTATCTCCTCTCTCTCTTTCCTTACTTTCCTCTACTTGGCAGGTCCGATAAACTTCTTGTGCAAATCAAGATCTTTTTCCTGACAAGTACTGAACCTTTCTTCCTTGTCATCCACCAGTTGACTTAACAAATGTTGAGCATATGAATCAAGTGTGGTAGCATCCACCTCATACCCCATGGGCATGATCTAGATAGTTCTTGGCTCAACTACCTCCATGTGACATTGGTCTTTATCTACCATGAAGCAAATTGTTTTCTCATACTTCTCAACAATCTCTATAGGGATCCTTTCCCTACTTTGAATTGTAGCTTGAAATGATTTAAAATATCCCCATAAAGCATATTTCAATGCAACAATATCACCTAAACCCTGCAATCCTTACTTGATTTCAACAACCACCAGTTTATCATAAGCCCACTGAATCTTTCCAATATCGGGGATTTCATTTAGAAAATAGCGCACCAAGAAAATAATCAGAGAACAAAATTTGAATACATGTTTCTTGTCTTGCTTAATCTTCTCCAGATTTCTCAATAGCTCACTGAGAAGAATTGAACAAAGATCACACCTTTTGTCTTCCTTGAGCATATTATAGCCTGCAAAGATGGCAATATCAGATCTTGAGTTCTGCCTACTTGATTGATAAACTTTATATCCAGTCACAATTGAGACAAATCTAACATCGTGCTCTATGATATCATTGATAGTCATCGACTGACTATCATACTGAGATTTGGTAAACTTTTTCACCATTGTATTATGAACTTTTCTCAATCTAGGGATCTTACTGGTTGCATTTAAACATGTAACTACCTAAATAGTTTTCTTGATGATCTTGTGAGGTCGGTCCAGCCACATGACCTCATCATATATTTGAATCAGAATGTATCTGACCCATCTGGGCTTGTCAAACACTAGGAAATGAATGAATTGGATGAAACCCTTGTCGTGAAGTGACTTGAATTCTAGCTTCAAATTTACCATACTATCCATCATGTTCTTGGTATAAAGTGAGAGCATATCTGCATTCCCAAGCTCTTCATTGTTGTATTGGATGTATTCCCTAATATCTTCGTTGTGAAGTATGCTATATGGAGCAAAAGAAAATTTACCTTCTAGATCATCTTAAGTAGATTTAAATGGGTGCTTGTTGAACACGTGCCTAGCTCTCTTAGTGATTTTGACCACCAATATCGCAACACCAGATGTAGATGAAAATACCATATCAAAATGAGGGTATGAAAATATAGCTTCACAAATTGATAAATACCTTTTGATTTTGAACCGGGTGTAAGAAATCACTGATTGATTGCCACAAGCCCAAATTTTGCTACTAAGTCTCTTTCACTTGTTGCCAGCACCAAGAAGGAAAACTGAGAGGGGGGGGTGAATCAATTTTTACTAGATTAAAACAATTAAGCACAATCTCAGATCTGATCAACTATAACAAAAGAAAAGATAATAACAATGACAACAACACATATAACACCAATATTTTTGATGTGGAAAACCTGGTTAAGGGAAAAACCATAGTGGGAACCTACCCACAATGAGATAATACCCTGCAGTAGTATGTGTAAATATTACAATGGGGAATGCACATGAATTCAAGAATAGTGCCTAGAGCTCACTGCTCAAAATACAATGACCCAGAAGGCTCCAACCCCCAGGGAATATTCACTATGTAACAATAATATTCAGACTACAATCCGAAAAGAATGAACTATAATAATAACATCTGCTAATGCTTGATGACAGTTCTAGTTAAGCACAAATGTTTGCCCTTCACCAATCTCTATTCAACACACTATACCAAAGGATAATTTCTCTTGATCACACATACACCACTCTTTGATAATGAAGACTCAACTCCTTGACACCAAATTACATGATTATTACACCCATTTATACAATTCATCAACCTTGATTACAAGGTCGACAAAACCCATAACACCTAATTACAAAATTACATCACATGATACATAAATCAACCATCAGACCAATATAATGATATGAATAGCACAACACGGACCTAAATCAAATCTCCAAACTCTCATCACCATCGAAAATCATGCCAAGACCAACTGCAACATGTTACACCACCAAAATACCGCATAGCACGAAGAACATCACCAAATCATGAAAATCACCAAAAAATCGTACAATAATCAATTTGGATCAGCAAGACAAATAGGACATGATTAGGAAACACCAACAAGCATGTTAGAATCATCTATAACTATAGCAACACCACTTATCAAATCTTCATCGATCAACATTTGAAACTCAAGAACACTCAAACAGAAGCAACTACCATGAGGAAAGATATCTTGCAGAGCACCAAATCATGATCCATCTGAAGTGAAGATACACATGAACATCCCAAACAATCTCCCAAAAATGTAACTCAAGTTCTGATCACACCAAAATATACCAAAGGAAATACTGAACTCTGCAAAGTGTTGATCAGAAGAACCAAACTATAAGCCAGATCATATGATATGATCAATTAAGCTCTCGAATCATTGAAACTAGTACAAAAAGATATAATGATACTAGAAATACTCCATATACTGAACCATGATCCAAATAAACTAGTTTGTAACTACCGGGGCAATAAATCACAGGAATATGTTGACATCAATGACAACAACATATCCTAGTAGCAACAATGTCCAACATCACTCTACTGCTCTGCTCTTCTCTCTCGCTCGCATTGTAAATAATGAGCTATTGAAATCCCTTTTTATTCATCAAAAACCTAATTTTAAGGTGTAATAAATGCAAACCCTAAAGACTTTTAGATACTCTGTTCTGAATCAATTTGCTCATCGAAATCCCAAATTGCCATTAAATATTCCAGTTAACATCTAGACATCTAATCTAGATCTTCTGCAACCTTCTAGAACCAGTTACAAATCTCTGCAAGGGGTTTTTAAAGATCTGCATGATAATCTTCCCCCTAAGGCCAAAATGCCTTAGTTACTGGATGAGGTTCCTACATCGGAATCAGGTGTGGAGCCATTTTGAATAGTAGAATCTTCTTTCTTTACCCACATCTTCTTATGCTGATCTCTGATCTCTTCCACCTTCGCTTTATCCTTTTCATCTGATTCATTCTTATCTACCAGAGCATTCCTAATTCTGCAATATCTTGCAATATGACCATTTTTGTTGCATGCATGACAAACAACATTTCTTTGCATAGGCCTAAAGTTCATTTGATTTAGTCTCATCCTACTTTGGTTATAAATATGCCCAAATATACCACAAGCATAACATCTCTTATTCTAAAAAATATTTATCACTGTTCTACACAAGTTTGACTTGTGATCAAAGTTGTTGCATATGAAACATTAACTGGTAAAAGAAGGACCATTGTTCATCACATTATTTATCATCCCATTATTCATCTGAGTTATGCATTGACTAGCCATGTGACCAAATTTACCACAAACAAAAGATTTACCATTGAATTTATAGGCATTAGGTTGTCTTAACAGAGGTTTCTTGTTCTTCTACTGATGATTTCTTTGACCAGAACCAGAGGATTCACCTTTCTCAAATCCAAGTCCTCGCATGTCTTTTTCATGTCTCTAACTTTCCAGCACCTCATCCAACTAGGCTGAACTAGATTTGAATTTTTCTTTGTACTCATTAACAATAGCCGACTCATCTCTCAAAATTATGATTTTTCTTCCAAGTTCTTGTCCATCATTCTTTGTTTGCACTTGTAGGTTAGGAAACAGGAAATCATCACAAACAATATAAATATTAACCATTAGCTCAATCATGAAAGCTCATTGCAACGATCTATCCTAAACACATTCAATAGAGACATGAAAATTGAAACATTCAAAAAGATTATGCAAACCAGATGTAGATCTCAATGCTTCCTTCATGCGGCTCCATTGTCCTTCTTTCTTCTCCAAATAGTTTTGTTATGGATCTCACCTTCAAGTGCATAAACCTAATGTGAAAGCAAGATTGACATTGACACAAGAGTACTCGAAGCGTGATTTGACAAAGTGATTAGAAATTCGATAATCTGATTCGGGGATTAGAATCAAGGGATTTAAAAATGCGATCAATTGGGGTTTGAGTGAAGAAATTCATCCAATTTATAGATAAATTGGAGAAAAAGATCAAATTAGCATGATAATGATTCGAAAGGAAATTCAAATCAAGAATAGCAAAATTATGACATGTGTATGACGAATTGCTATGCAAGGATTTTATGATAATTTATGACAATTTATGACAAATTGCTATGCAAGGATTTATGACAAGATTTTGGAATAGAAATAGACATTTAGGAATTTAGGAAATTAAGTTGGAAATAATGACTTGGAAATTAGGAAATTGATGAAAAATTAGGTAAATTAATTAATAATTTCTCATTCATTAATTAATTTACAAAAATAGGAGGAAATTAATTAGCCAATTAAATAAACATTTAATTGTGACAAGAAGACTTAGGATAAATAAATAAATTATTTAACCTAGAGGGAAAATGCCAAACAAGATTAAATGAATAAATCATAAAACCTTGGAAGATGAATTAGAAATGCAAAGATGACAATTAGGTCTTGACAAAGGATAATTGATATCGATTCGATCATGATTTCTGACTTGATAAATGATTGATAAACAATTGAGATTGATTGACAAATTGACCAATATTGACAAAGAGACCAAATTGATATGCGCTAATTGATGAGGAACAATGACTAATTGATCAAATTGACATAATTGAAAAGAATGATGATTGATGACAAAATGGATTGCAAAATGACAATATTGAAAATGACCACGATTGATGACAAATCGATCGCAAAATGACAAGATCGAACATGACAACGACCGATGACAAATCGATCGCCAGATGATAAAATTGATCAGAGGACAAAACCCTAATTAGGATTGACGATGTCCAAAATAATGACAAATGAGCACGCACATTAATGCGACAGGATAAAATCGATCAAAATCATGACTGGATAGTGTTGTCGACAAGAGCAAATTCGAGATCGAGATAAATGAAGAATGTAGAAGAATGACTCGATGCTCGCAAATGATAAAAACCAAGTGCGTGACATAGGAGAAATGTTAATGCGACGCAAAAACCTAAAATGAGGCAATGCGCAAATGTTAAAGTATGATTCCGCAAGCATTGACCATTTTTAGGTATCTACATCACCAATTCAAGATTCAATTGATCATTCTCATATGTCAATCTGCAACATTCATCAAATCCATCCTTCAATGATTGAGTCAAGGTTTCTTCATTCTTCTTCTGGTCTTCAATCTCCTTTGTTAGCTTCATTACAATGGAATGCATCTTTCAAAACAACATTCTCTCTAGCTAGCTTCTCACATTCATCTGTCTTACCTTTTAGGGCTTGATTGTCTATGCTTTGTTATTCTTTCTCCTTTATCTTATCCATCAACTCCTTTCTCTTTTCTATAGAAGTGATCACTTGATCTTTCAATGTCTCAATGAAGTCTTCAGCTTCATTAAGATTTCCTTTCAGGGAACTCACTTCTTTTCTTGCTGCATCAAGATCTTCAAGTGCCACACTAAGCTGTCTCTACAAACCAGAGTCCATTGATTCAATCTTCTTGATCTTCCTCAAGCTGTTAGGCTTCTTTCAAGGCACAAAGCTCTGATACCAATTGTTGGAATCAATGAACACTGAGAGGGGGGGTGAATTAGTGTTTTATAATTTAGAAACTTATTAATCTAATTCTTAAATAGCTAGATGCACAAGAAGGAAAGCAAAGTGCAGAAACATAAAAAAATTAACCACACAACCATAACACCAAGATTTTTGCGTGGAAACCCAAAAAGGGAAAAACCATGATGGGATTGAGTACCCACTATATTATTATACTATGGCTAGTAGTAGAACAATATTAGAAAAGGGGAATACACTTGCATTCAAGCATACTTCCTAGAGCTCATTGCTCAACTACAAAAGGGCTACAACCCAAAGGAAGGATCACTGCCTTGCAGGCTATTACAAAATGATTGCAATGATAAATGAACTAAAGCATAGCATCTAACTATGTAAAAATAAAGTTTTGATTAGGCTCAAATTGTCTCCTGCAACTGATCTGTCATTTTGCTCTGTCACATACCAGAGCAACAAAATGTTCACCAAACCTACAAATTCACTCACACAGACTTCTTTTGTATGCAACACACTTTATAATGATCAACCAAATCAATCTTATATATCCACACAAATAAAAAGAATCAATAATCATGTCGCTTCCAAAGACCGCATAACATGCAACATGAAATATGTTCCTCCAGGTTGACTCTATCCGATCACAAAACCAAATGTGGACCAAAACATGATGATAATATGCTTCCCATAAGTCAGCCAAAACACCTCCAATATAAATTTTATCACCAAAATCAACCCATCAAATCCGCAACACATGTTACACCAAAATAGCTTTGCCCTAACTGAAGTACCAGATACTAGAGCTCTAAACTTGCACACAATTCAACACCGGATATCAGGATCATGAGATAATATATCTTGAACCTCGAACCAACTACTTTGATCACCACAACCAAAATTACAACACCGATAATAAGATATGCACCATGATCTCATGTTGTATCGATTACTAAGTTCCACCTTCCAGACTTATGTCTTATGAACAAAATGACTTTCGGTAAACCAATTCTATGTACACCAGATGTGATTTGCAAACTGAGTTTCCATTAATGAAAACCCCTAAGCATCTATCCAACACCAATCATCACTAGAATAATGTCTCTTTCCAATATTTTGGTAGGCTAATATGTATTATTTTAGGTTTATGGCCTCTGGTGTTGTGAATTGAGTCAGTTGGAAGATCTAGTAGACAATTTTCTAGTAGAATAATGTTCATTAGCAGTAACGTGTGAAGATTCTATGTGCAAATTGCGTGGAGTGATTTTTGCATTTTTTTGCATGATCGGGGTGGTTAAGCCAACATATGGGGAGCATATGGACATTTGTTTTTGGTCTACCTAGTTGTTTTTGGATCAAATTGAGCTGACTTGGGTAACATGTTTTATGTTGCATGTTATGCAATTTTTGGGCTGACATGAAATTGATCTAATTTGAAGTTGAGGATATATAAGATCGATTGATTTCATCATATGGTAGGTCAATAGTGATATGTGAAGTGTGTATGAGCAATTGTGCAGAGTTACATGTGCGCAGTTGGATGATTGATGCTCCAAAATAATGCATAATATCAGAATAGAGCAGAGTAGAAGAGCAGAGTGTGATCATATGTTTTGTGCTTAACTAGAACTATACTCAGGTATTTTTTGATGCTATTAAATAGTTCAAACTCTCTTGTACCCCTTACAATCATTTTATAAGGCAGTGAGCCTTCCAAGTTGTAGCCCTTATTGTAAAATTTGAGCAATGAGGTCTAGGCAATGTGCCTGAATGCATGTGCATTCCCTTATGTAATATTTTTATACTTCTAATAGAGTATATTAATATTGTGGGTTTGAATCCCACCATGGTTTTTCCCTTAACCGGGTTTCCATGTAAAAAACTTAGTGTTATGGTGTTGCTGATCTTGACTTTGTGGTTCTACAATTGGTTTTTCTTCATTTGCATTAAGTGGTTGAAAAATTAGGTTATTAAAGTTAAAATTGTTGAACACTGATTCACCCCCCCCTCTCAATGTTCCCTTGACTCCAAAAACTGGTATTAGAGCCTAGTTCCTCGGAAGAAGTCTAACAACTTGAGGGAGATCTAGGAAGGTGTTCTAATGGATTCCAGTGGTCTTAGACATCAAGTACTTGTTTCACTTGATGATGTTGATCAATCCAAAGCTAAATTATGGGAATTGAAAATAAATCTCAATGATGTTGAAAATTTCATTTAGACATTAAAAGAGCAACTAATTAAGTCCAAAGAAAAAAGAAAGGAGCTTGTTGATCAACTTCAGGAGAAAGAAAGTCAAAGCATTGATGAACAAGCCCCAAAGGGAAAGATATATGAATTTGATAGACTTGCTAGAGTTAATGCACTTCAGAAAAATGAAATGGAAGCCATTGTCATGAAATTGACAAAGAAGATTAAAGAAAGGAAGAAGAATGAGGAAACACTTGCTCAATACTTGAAAGACAAATTTGAAGAATGTTGCAGACTTGAGAATGAGAATGGATAGTTGATGAGCAACCTTAAAAATGCTAGAGAACATGAGGAAGATCTTGGAAAGAAGGTCCTCCTTCTCAAATATGACCTTGATGTTGCAAATGAGTAAAAGGAGAAATTTTGGATCAGCTCAGCCAGACTAGATGAGATGCTTGCAAGTCAGAAGAATCCTAATGATACATAAGGTATTGGATTTGATAAAGGCAAAAGTTCCAAGTCAGTGCAAAAGAAGAAGAACTCAAGAAGGCCTCTGGTAAGGAAACCTAATTCTCACAAATTCAATGGTAACTATTTTTTTTGCAATAAATTTAGTCATATGGCTAGTCAGTGCAAAAATAGGATGATCAATAATGGTTCATCTTTTACCAGTCAATGTTTCAAATGCACTAAGTATGGTCATAAGACAAATCTATGCAAAATTATGATAAATAAATTTCAAAAATAGGAAAAATTCAGATGTTATGCATGTGGTAGGTTTGGACATGTTGCTAATCAATGCAAATCAAGGGGAAGCCAAATGAATCACATACCTATGCAAGAAAATTTTGTTTGCCATGCTTGCAACAAATCCAATCACATTGCTAAGTATTGCAGAAATGTAAATATGAATAAGAAAGGTTTGGAAGACAAGAACAAAAATGCTGATGAGAAGGGTAAAGCAAGAGTTGAAGAAATCAAAGATTAGATGAAGAATACTTGGGTCAAGAAGAGTGATGATAATGCAGGAAATGGGTCCACACTTGATTCCAGTGTTGGAACCTCATTCGGTAACTAAAGCTAAGGCATATGGCCTTGGGGGAAGCTTTCATGAAAATCTTTCAAACCCCCTATTTGAGATCTGTGCCTAATTTTGGGAAGTTGCAGAGGTATATATGATGTTTCTGGATGTTTATGATGGATTTTCAAAAGAGTTCGAATAGATCTGAAGGTTCATAGAAGATCTATTATGAAATGTAGAGTATCTGAATGAATTAGGTTATCATGCATTTATTATAGTGAAAAGTTAGGTATGTGAAGGATAAAAGGCAAATTAACCATTCATTTCTCACTTTTTATTCGAAGCAAGAAAGTAGTAGAGCGTGGTAAAGGTGATTCCAAAGAAAAAGAGAGATTTGTCGAAGAGATCTTGCATTTGGTTGAAGATTGAAGAGGTATTTCTCTATAAGAACTTTTCAGTTTGAAAAATAAATTTTTTGTTATTGCATTGAATGGTGTTGTGACCCCACTAGTAGCTGATGTAACTAAACGAGATGGACCAAACTTCAAGAAACACCCCTACAAGTCAATGGAAGATGACTCGAATGGGGTATTTTCAGCTGTCCCATATGAAGTTTTACATATGGAGGACATTAGGGGTTATAGTCACTAGAATATTGAAGAACTTGGGAATGCTCAAATGTTGAAACTATACACAATTCATATGATTACCAGAATGGGAAACCCAAAACCAGAATTCAAAATGCTTGAGGAAAAGGGTTTCACACAGTTTGTGAATTTTCCATATTTTGATGAACTTGAATGGGTCCGATATATCTTGAGTAGAATTCATGACAAATTCATGTGACTTGAAAAACCACATAAGATCACAAAGACAACAATTAGGGTGGTAACCTGTCTGAATTTGACTGGTGAGGTACCTAGTCTAAGAAATGTAAAAAACCAAATAGTAAAAGAGGTAACCAATTTGACAAGAGGGCAATGAATATCAGTGACATAATCAAATATGATATCAGATTTGCATCGATGGTGTTAGGATACAAAGTCTATCAATCCAGTCGGGACAATTCAGTATTCAGTATGACCAATTATGCTGCTTGCCAAATCTTGAAAGAAGATAAGTTGTACGACCTGTGTGAAGTACTCTGTAGTGAGATTTTGAGAAATATGAAGAAAATCAAGGAAGACAAGAAGCATGTGTTCAAATTTGGCACTTTGATTATCTATCTATACTTCTACTTCATGAATCAGATTCTAGGAATAGGAAAGGTTCAATGGGCCTATGATAGGCTGATGGCTGTGCAAATCAAAGAGACACTTCAAAGTCTAGGAAATTCACAAGAATAGAAAGGCATACTTCAAAACCTTTCAAATCATGATGCAAAGCATGGAAATAATTCCTAAAGAGATAGTTGAGAAGTATCAAGATACTATCTTCTTTATGGTAGACATTAACCAATACCTTATGGAAGCCATTGGGCCAAGGACTTCATGGATAATGCCCATGGGGTATGAGGTCGAAGGACATGTACTTGATGCATATACTCAACACCTATTGAGCAAATTGGTCGACAAGTTTGAGGAGAGGTTCAACACATATAAGGAAAAGAGCTTGAGTTTGCATTCTTTGTTCAAGAAATCTGAGATATAGAAGAAGGAAGGAGGTGGAGCAACTAGTAGAGAACTTGGGGATCACCAAGGAGGTAGTCTGGAGAGCCAAAGAGAAGAACATATTGAAGGATGAAGATTATAACAAGTCCAAGGAAGCCAAACCAAACACACCTACACCTAAGCCAAGATAGATAGGGAATTTGCACCCTCCTTTGGTACTCAAAAACCACCCAATTCACCTAAGTCTCAAGCCTATCCATCTAGTGGAGAAGTGAAGAGGAAGAAAGAACAACCACAAAGAATTTATGTGACAACCTCTACAGAATAAGAAGAAATAGAATCTAATGAAGCGGTAAAATAAGTAAAGAAAAGTGCTACAACTGCCAGGGTTGTCAAAAGAAATCATTTAGTGAGGAGAAACCTAGCAAGAAGGCAAGAGTTAAATTGGAACAATCCGAGATAACATGTCATGCTCAAACTTTCGGGCAAAACCGGAACAAATTTTTTTTTTTAAAACAACATAAATACATTAAATAATCTACATTTAAAAAGGAATAAATAAGTTTTGTCTTAACTAAGGGTTAACTTAGGGTTAAATAGAACGGTTTCCTAAGTTGATTAAATCAACTCCATCATTAATGCGTCAATAAATAGAGTAGACTAACTATTTATTAAAAAGGGTTGTCGCAACTTAATTAATTAATTTTACTTAATTAATTTTTCCTAATAAAAATTCTCCCAAAAGGATCAAGAGATATTAATTATCTCAATCATATCTAAAATACTCAAGACTAAATGAAATAATGTTATCTCATATTAAAAAAAATTAACTGAACGTACACTAAAATACTTTTAAATTTAACTAGTAAAGTTAACCAAATCAATTATAATATTTGCCAAGTAAAAAAATTATTTTATATTAAAGTCGAATTTAAATCCCCTTAGATATTTAAATTCCAACTATTATATAATTGAACAACAATAACCTCATAGGTTAAAAGTTTACATTAATACTTTTAATAAATTCCATTAATAAAATTTTCTAAAAGATTTTTATCCCAAATAACATAATAAATAAATATATGAACCAATATATATATATATAGGTGTATACTTACACACATTTCCCTACTAAAGTCTATATTAAGAAGAAATTTTACCCTAGTCAATATTAGGGGTTAATTAATCCTACATATTGACTATAGATAAATGGGGGTAATTCTTTTCAAACTTCAAAAGGAATTTCCCCCTCATTTCATTTATATTAATATATATCCTTGGGTTTTAACAACAAGCATTATAATCTATATTTTAGGGTACATATATATACATGAGTATTTTATTTTTTTTGCAAACTGTTCTTAGGATTTTAATATGGAGAAATCAAAATACTTAGAATAATTTAACATTTCCTTTATTTCGAGATTTCTCATAGTTTATTAAATCTATATATTTCAACTTTGATGTAGAATATGCATTATTCATTTTATTTTAGAATAAATACAACAGTTAGATGCAGTTTTTTTTAAACATTAGGCATAGACTTTGCAGTATATATTTATATATTTCTATGATTAAATTTGTTTCTTCCAAAGCATTTTAGCAGGATATGTTAAATAACAAAATAGAGTAAATTTTTTTTAATTTTTTTTTATCGATAACACATAGTTGACATTTTGATTTAAATAACTCTATATCTAGATTTATTTTCTTTTCACTAACATTCTTTTACATAATGTATAATATGACAAAAATTTATTCATTTACAACTGCAACTAACTTTTTCTAAAAATCATTTAATCCATAAACAACAAGATGTGCAATAATAATATACACTCTAAAATATCTATCTTCCTTTGAGTTTGAACTATAGATGTAAACAAATATTTCATTTTTGTTTAAAAGTGACTTTTCTATTGACATTTAACTTTGCATTTTCTTTTTTAATAACAATTAGAAATAAAATATAATATCTTTCTTAATCTTTTTCAAGCAACTATATCAATACATAAATAATCAGCAAATGTATTCTTCTTTTTGCAAAAATATAAATACTTCAAATTTAAAATACATCTTTATTACATCGTAAAAACTATTCCAATAGTTACATTTTCTTTTCTGCAACTAAATTCAATAAGTTTTTTTTTTTTTTTTTTTTTCTGCAACTAAATACAATTAGAATTTTTTTTTCTTTTCTACAACTAAAATACAATAAACAATAGGACCATTTCAGCTTCCCTTCCAATCTCTTCCAAGGAAAACCTACAATTAAAAGTTGTAGGTTGTGACCATAGAGGCTCACCTCCCAACCTAGGCTTACAAGAAGCCACCCCCGAGCTAGGAGAACCAATGCTAGATGAGATACACACATTCAATACACATACAAGCAAGAAAACTCACAACAAAATTAACACTTCCAATCCAAAGATAAACAATGTCACTTATGTGAGTTTCAAGTGGGGTGAAGGTGGAACATATACCTAGAGGAGAATTCTACAAGTAGGAGAACATAATTTCATTGCAAGGATACAAAATAAACACATCCACAAGTTCCAAACTTGTCCCAACAATTCCTTATGTCCCCCAAGACATACAAGCCAACAAACTCCCCTTATGACCCTCATTGCATAAACAAAACACTATGCAGCAAGGGTCCCATAACCCCTTGTAAATCATCCTCTTCCAAAGAGAGCCTCTACACTCATAGGCTATCAAACAACCCTTCACCCCAAGGCCACTCTACCCTCCCAAGGGTGAGTTTGGCCTTGAAAACTCCCAAAACAAAACTAAAAAAAAATAACAATAACAAAAGAAAAGAATTACATAGGGAAGAACTCAACAATCTTCCTAACACATTAAGATATCAACAATGGAAATAACTATAACAAGCAATATTTTCAAAAATACAACAACATACATGAGCTAGGAAACAATCAACCTTAAATCTACCAAAAGGATGATGAATCTTGTAGAAGAGCTTCCCAAATCCACTATTTTCTTCCCTCAAGACTTAGCCAAAAGCCTTCCAAAAACTTACAAAAACTACTCAAGAATCTAAGTCTCCAAAATGGAGAGTGGGTGATCAAACTTCTCCCTCCCAAACTATTCCCTAAGAAGACACTCCTCACTCTTTCCAACCCACTTGGGAAGGGTGAAGGATGTTCATAGGTTGGTCTTCCCAACACCTTACAAAATCTCTAGCCAAGGCACCTTAAAAAGGTAAAAGGAATGGGGAAGAGAAATGTCACTCATGAGGAGGGTTGTCTAACCTAAGTAGGCCCCTCAAAAGTTGAAATTCGGCCAACTTGGAAAACTCAACTTTTGGGGTGGCTAAATAGTCCCTAGGGAGTGGACACATGGCTAAATTTGGCCTTCATCCATAGGTACATCATATGGCCCACTAAAAATGCCCCTAACTTGACCCTAGGAGTTAGTTTAACCCCCTAAAAACTCACCCAAAGTTTACCTATGGGTCAACCCTGAGTTGACCTTTCTAATGGCTCCCTATCCAAGACTTTCTTGGGACCATACTAGGATAATTGAAAAATGCATTGGTAAACCAAATTTCCTACAAAGGGACATGTCATTGCCAACTAATCTTACAACACATGTGTCAAGTGACACCACAAAAAGAATTACACATCACTAAAATACACATGGAAAATGTCCCTTTTTTGGAATTTATAAATTAAACACACATCCAAGCATAACATTTAAAAATTAAATCACATTTACAAACGAGGTGTTGTCTCTCCAAATAGACAACCCTTGGCTTCACAAATGCACATAGGTCTAGGCTTGATTCTCCAAATAGTTTCCATGGTCACATGGAATAATTTTCCTGCATATCTCACTTTGCACATTAGTATTTCCAAAAATCACATATAATATTATCATATACAAAGAATACAATTCAAACATTGCATATAATTTCAATTATAATAATCAAGTTTCCAATTATCTAATAACATCCACATAAAATAATCTACTAAATGGAATCATCATAATCATCATGGAATTAAATCATTTATAGAGCATGCATCCATAATTTTCTAGCATCAAAACAAAGTACTACAAATCAAAGTAAATGACATAACCATATCAATGTTATCCAAACACTGGATCATATAAAATCTATGTTCATAATGCATCAAAATATAGTATCGATAGTAGGTCTAACATGAATATAACTGAAATGCTATGACTGCTCAGGCTAGGGCCTCACACCCTCCCCCCTAGGCATGAACTTCCTCCTGGAGCTCACCAAAAAGATGGGGGTACTAAGAGATCATCTGCGCTGCATCCTCCCATGATGTCATAACCTTGTCATAACAATCCCACTGGACCCTAACTTGGTCCAGCTCTCGACCTCAAAGAGACAATGTTCAATGAGCCAAAATGCGGTTGGGCTCCAAAGCTAGCTGCCTGTCCAACTCCACCTGCAAGGCATCCCAATCCAGAATATGAGACTCATTATAAATGTACTTCCTCAGAACTGATACATGAAACACATCGTGGATGTGTGACAGGCTAGGTGGCAAAGCTAGATGATATGCAATAGGTCCTATCCTCTCAAGGATCTCAAATGGTCTGACAAAGTGAGGTGCGAGCTTAGAAACCTTTCCATAACAGATTGGACTCTTATGCGATCGCACTCTCAAGAAAAATCGGTCCCCAACCATGAAGCTACGGTCTATCCTCTTTGCATTTGCATACTTCTTCTGCCTATCCTGTGCCTCTCTAAGGCATTGTCTAATCAAAATCACCTATTGTTCCATATCATGAACCATCTCAGGACCTATGGCTACTCTATTCTCAATACGGTCCCAACTCAAAGGTGTCCTGCAAGGTCTGTCGTACAAGGCCTGAAAAGGTTGCATTCCCAAAGAAGTGTGATGCCCATTGTTATAGGAAAACTCTACCAAAGGAAGGTACTCTTCCCATCTAGTCTGATGATCCATGATGTACATGTGGAGCATGTCTTCTAACACCTAGTTTACCCTCTCTGTCTTTCTATCCATTTCCAGATGACAGGATGTACTGAAGTTGAGTCTGGCACCCATTGCTACCTGTAACACCTTCCAAAAGGAAGAAGTGAAGAGGGAGTCTCTATCTAAGATAATCTTGCATGGAATGCCATGAAGTCTGACAATATCTTGCAAGAATACCTATGCCACTACTAGTGCTATAAAGGTAGTCGGGACTAGTGAGAAGTGGGCTACTTTGGTCAGCTTGTCAATTGTCACCATGATGGCATCATGACGACGCGATGACATAGGAAGACCAATGACAAAGTCCATTGATATAGGATCCCACTTCCACTCTGGTATTGCATGAGACTGGAGCAACTCACTTGGATGGCGGTGCTCTGCCTTGACTCTCTGGCACTCAAGGCATCGGGCTACTAGTACAAAAATGAATTGCCGCATACCTAGCCAATGATATAACTTTCTCAAATCTGTATGCATCTTCTTAACTCTAGTATGTGCTGGATAAGGAGCTCTATGAGCCTCCAACATAATAAAATCATGCAATCCTCTAGAAGAAGCTACATAGATGTGCCCTCTATGGCGTAGTAGTCCATCAGACTCTAATCAATAGTCTGCATATCTCCCTTCCAGGGTCTCCTGAGATTGCACTACCTGACATACCTCTAAATACCACTCATCCTCTGGTAGCTGCTACAATATACGGCCTCTCAAATCTATGTCCATAGACATGGAGCATATCTCATGATGTCTCCTACTCAAGGCATCCACAACTATGTTCTCTTTCCCCTTGATGTAGTGAACATCAAAATAATACTCACATAAAAACTCCATCCATCTCTGACGAGCATTAAGATTGGGCTGAGTGAATATGTATTGCAAGCTCTGATGATCTGAATGAAGCTCAAAATGATGACCCAAAGGGAAGTGTCTCCACCTCACAAGTGCATGCACTACTTCTGCAACCTCAAGGTCATGAGTAGGGTAGCTAAGCTCATGAGTCTTAAGTTTCCTGGACTCATATGATATAACTCAACCCTCCTGCATAAGGACTGCTCCTAATCCATACAAGGAAGCATATGTGCATACCATGAAATCAACCGAGGGGTCTAGCACAACAAGAATAGGTGCACTAGTGAGTGCCCTTTTGAGAACCTGAAAGACCCTCTCACACCTTTTTGTCCACTCAAATTTCTTTCCCTTTTGCTGAAGGGATGTAATAGGATGTGTAACCCTAGAGAACCCCTTAATGAAGCATCTGTAGTACCCTACTAGACCCATGAAACTCTTGACTTCTGTCACACTAGTTGGCGCTGGCCAATCCATAATAGCTTTGATCTTCAATGGGTCAACTGAGATCCCATCATCGGATATAACATGTCTTAGATATCTGACCTCTGATCTAAAGAATACACACTTCGACAGGCTGCCATACAACTGATTATCTCTCAAACACTGCAATACATGTCTCAAGTGCTCCTCATGCTCCTTCTCATTCTGAGAATATATCAATATTTTTAAGATTTCCAAAGATACTGAGAGGGGGGGGGGGTGAATCAGTATCTTGTCGGTTAACAAATTTTTTGACCTTATTAAATAAATTGCATTCCAAAACAATGTGTTGGTAAATAAAAATTAATGCACTAAATATTGACAATAAACACAACATAGAAAGCACACCATAACACAAGATTTTTAACAAGGAAACCCGATGTGGGAAAAACCTCGATGGGATTTGTGACCCACAATATTCACTCACTAGCCAATGAATGTATATTACTTACAATAGGGGCTTGCACATGCAGGAAGGCCAACTGCCTAAAGCTCGCTGCTTAATTACAAAAGAAGTCTCACTAACTTACAAAATGGATTATAGAAATCCAATATAAATTACTACTTTAGTTCAGCATCTGCTATGCCAGGTTCAATACCGGTTTAAGCTCATACAATAACCATAAACCTTACTCCAAAATCTGCCTTAATATTCGCATATTATTTCTGCAATAATCTAACCATGTTCGCATCTTAAATGATCTACAAGATCTCATACTTATATATGAGTCTTATTACAATATGTCGGCTTACAAAAAGATATTACAATTAAATACAAAATACAATAATCAAAATCCTATCGGCTGGGGTGTCGGTAATCATCTTTGTTGCTGCCGTTAAACTATCTGTTAGTGTAGAGTCTGCCAGTACCATAGGATTGCAAGGTTGCCATCAATGACAATACCTTCAATCACCTACAATTTCTCATTGGAGTGTGCAATGCCAACAATCTCCCCCTTTGGCATTGATGACAACACCCATGAGAAAAATTTAAAAATGTATCTGAACTTTGAAGTCCAAAAATTGTACCAAAAACTGTGTGCTCCGCCTGAGTAGATGATCTCTTCTGTCCATCATTTTTCTCATCTCTACCACTCCCCCTTTGACATCAATGACAAAGGCTGCCAAAAATGTCAACTGAACCCTGTAATCGGTTGGTTACAATCTGAAATAGATCTACCACTACAAAATTTAGGCTCTGAGTGAACCTTTCACTATCCTTTGATGTTGCTTTAGTCCTTTGAATTGTACCGGTGAGGATTTGCATTTGCTCTTCTAGTGTCTTTAGTCCCGGAACAAGTGCCTCTTAGATCTCTTTTCTCAAAGAGATGAGGTTGTCAAGTTTAGGACCAAGTATACATTTAAGCTCTTTTGCCTTGAATTTTATTCTCTCTTTTTCTTTTTCAAAATTTTCAATTTTCTCCTCAAAACCTGCTATTTCATGTTCTATAACCGATATGGGTTCTGATGAACCGATGAGAATGTTAGCTATATCATTTATTTCTATCTGTACTTTACTGATTTTCTTGTCTATATCAACTGTCAAAATATTAGTCTTACATGTGTCTCTGTACAACTCCTTAAATTCCATTATTGTTTTGCTTAGTGCTGCTAGGAGTGTGTCAATATGTCCCATGCACTTCTTTATTGTCTCATCAAATAATTTCTCTTTTTCCTTATTCATTTTTTCACTAAATGTTTCCTCAGTAATCTGATCAACTGTTAATAGGTTGGTGATATACTTAGACAATGTGTCTAATTTTCTCAAAGAATCTTTATTGTCCACATTACACTTGGGTGCAATCAATTTCAGAATAGGTATGATATCATCAATAGCCTTATATGCTAGTGCATTACACTCTGTGATTTTCTTAATTGAATCCAATAATACCTCTATTACATTAGTTGGTCTAAATTCTATCATGGAAGAACCAGATGATTGTCCAACTACCTTAACAATCTGCATTCCGCTGGTGTGAGTAACCTCTTTGCTTGTGTTGACCTCTGATAGGTCAGTTTGTGTCTGCATCTCAACTAGCAAAGGATTGGGTTTCTCAGCAGTTGCCGGTGGCACTGTCTCAGTTTGAACTTGTACCTCAACCTTTTTCTCTTCTTGTTTCTCAGTGTGTACCTCAGTTTGTTTCTTTGTGCTCTCTACTGCCAGTTTCTCTGATGTTGTCTCAGTATTCATTGTTGTTTTCTCAGCTTGTTTCTCAGTGTTATCATCAGCCAGTTTCTCTAACTCAGTGGGTTTTTCAATGTGTGCACCAGTGGTATTAGTCACTATTCCAGAAGCTAGGGGATCAACTGATTGTTCAGTTTATGTCTCAACCCCAATTTCAACATTTTCAACTGTATGCTCTACATGTGTTTCCACTACAATATTCTTAGCAGGTGGCTTAGTAGCCACATCTTTCTTTTCCCCAGTGGTTTCCTTATCAACCACAATATTTACCTCTTGTGTATCAATATTTATAGTATATAAAACTTCTGAATCGGGATTGGTGTCCTCATGTGTTGATTCCAACTCAACATTATCAGTAGTCAGTGGTGTATCAACAGTCTCAACTGGTGGAGTATCAGAAGGAAGTGGGGGCAAGTTGTCTGTCACTTTTATGCTTGGAGGTCCACCTACCTTGCCTTTACCTTTATCCTTATCCTTATCCTTTTGGTAAACTCTAAAAGTTCTGGGTCGTTTGAGCTCTTCTTGTTTTTCTTTCTCCACAAAGAAGATATCCCATTTATTCATTGTCTCTTTAGTGATTTCATCACTCTTCCAACCATTAAACCTACATGTCGGTGACCACTGGAAAATGTTGTCCTGTTTGCCTCACTTATTAATTCATCAATTTCTTCCACTGATTTAACTGGATGAATTGCAAGCAATTTTTCTATCTTTATTTTCTTGTCCAATTCCATAATAGCTAGTCTTTTTGCATCAAGTCTCCTATACAAGTCACTCGGTAAATCATCTACAACTTCTATCAAAAATTTATTGTAAATGTCTAAGTGTAGAATGATACTGTTTCTATGCTTTCCTTTTCTTCATTAGTAAGAGTATCATATAGTTTACTGACATTAGACAAGTTTCCTTCATCTGTTATTTCATTTAAAAGATTATCTAAAGGTGGAATAACCTGTTTTTCCTTCTTCTTCCTTGGTGTTAATTTCTTTGCTGGGGGCTTTACTGCCTGTTGTTTCCTTCTTGTTCTCTTTGGTGTAGGAGAGGGTGCCAGTGAAGGTTTTCCTTTCCTTTCTACTCTCATAAATTCAGCTGGGATTTCACTATCAGATGAAGTTCCAACTGGTGAGAGGTGAGCTTCCAGTTGTAACCCTTCCAAGCCACTTTCCTTAATACTGATGATATTCAATATGTTTTCCTTGATCTCTTTGGTCTGTTTTGTTGCTTTTCTGATAGTTTGCTCTCTTTTTCTCCTTTGTTTAAGTGTTTGTACTTTGATCTCAATGGTTTCAGAACCACCAAATATTTCCTCTTCAGGTTCTCTAGGGGCTTCAAGTAGGGCTTTATCATATGTCTCAATTATGTTTACATCAGCCTCATAACCCATTTTTGTCACCCAAACAGTTCTAGGAACCATTGCCTCCATCCAAATTTCATCTTTCTTTATAACAAAACATATTTCCTTTTTATATTTGTCAACTATGCTTTGAGAGAACCTTTCCCTTGTTTTCATTCTAGCCTTAAATTCTTGGAAGTATTCAATTATGTTGTTTTCCCTATCATCTCCCATGCTGGTAAAGATATCCAAAATTTATTTACCTACCAGTATATCAAAACCAAATTCTTTCCTGCCTATACCAGGAACTTCCTTAGTAATGTATAGCATTAGGCACACAAGTAGATTACCAAATCTGAAAGTACCTTTTTTATCACCTTTAATTTTCTTCAGATTATCAATAAATTCATCCTTTAGCCATTCACATATGTCAATCTTAGTGTTATTGTTCACCATGTCATAAGCACTCTTGATACATAAACTAGAAACAGAGTTCAATCTGTTAGCATGTGTAGTTTTGTATCCTAGTATCATGCTAATGAATCTAACATTTATATCTTTCACATCATTGACTCTCAAGGATCTGCTATCATGGGTTACACCAGTTAATGTCATCATAGTGTTGTTTGGAACTTTCTTAGTTTTGTTAGGCCTACTACCGGTGGAAGGTAAGACAGTCACTACCCATGAACTCTACTGAATACAATTCTCACAACTTAGGAAAATCTGGAATATCAAGTATTTCCACAAAACCTAGGGTTTCTATGATCTTATGTTCAGGTTTCACAATACCATTCTCATCACATATTATAGTCCTATACTTTTTCATAATTTCATCTGCACCTAGTTCCTCAATATGACAATGTATGTATATCCTAGGGTCTTCTGCATATGCAACTCCTTTAGGGATTTTAGAGAATGCACCTAGGGTATCATCCTGCTTCGCTACTTCATGTAAGATTTTAAATACGGGCCTAGGGCATTTTACCACATCAACAACAGTAGGGTTTGCAATGAATTCAGGTGCAGAGGAGGAAGCCATTTGATAAATACCTTAATCTGCCTTTAGGTTTGGATGCTTGAAATATTTTTCTTCACTTCTCATTGTGGATGCCTTCGCTTGGGTTTTTCGCGCTCTAGGAAATTTGAATGCTCGATGAGTGAAAAAGAGTGAAAACACTTGCTCTATAATGTCATTTCCTTCAACTACCACAATAAATGCCTAATGGTTAAGTGAAACTTAACCCATCTACCAATAAAGAAGCATTTCATCTTCTTACCATCAACCGAGGGTAAACTAGCATGATTTTCAATTAGTTGCCATACCCCAAAAAGGTTTCTTTTCAGTTAGATGAAGAATCTCCTGTCGGTGGAGTGATACTTTATTCTACTAGTGAAGGAATAGTCTCATCAACATTCTAATCTCTCTTTCTAATCCATTGTTTTGAAAATTCTTTCTTTACCTCTTCAACCTTCTCTTTACCTTTCAAACTGGGTCCTTTGTTATTTGTCCGTGATGTCATACTTCTACAAAATTTTGCAATATGTCCAATCTTGTTACAAGCATAACAAGTCACATTATTTTTCTGAAAATCTTTTCCATATCCTATGCCGGTATGTGTTCTGCATTGATTAGATAAGTGTCCAAATCTTCCACAAACATAACATCTTACATTCATTCTGCAATTTTCTGAATTATGACCAATTTTATTGCATTTAGAACATTGACTAATGGGTGCATTAGTGTTCTGATAGTTTCTAGATCTACACTAATTTTCTCTATGACCATACTTGTTACAGTTAAAGCATTTCCCATTAAATTTGTAGGCATTAGGTTGTCTTACCAGTTTACTGTGATCATGATTGTTTGCAGTACTAGAGATTTCACCAACTTCAAAGCCAAGACCATTAGTGTCTCCATTAGGTTTATGATTTTTCAGCATGTCATCAAGTTCTTCTGAACTTTTCTTGAATTTCTCTTTGTGTTGATTTGCAGTAGCCAACTCATTTTCCAAGAAATCCTTTTGCCTCATGAGTTTAGTTTTATCATGTTCCAAGTGAATCAGATTTGTCTTTAACATATCATTTTCATGACTGAGTCTTAGATTTTCAGTTCCAACATCATTGAGTCTTCTAGTCAAGTCATCTTCATTCTTCTTTCTATCTTCAATGTCTTTACAAAACCTCATAGTCATATCTTGCATCTCATTCCTCAAGGTCATGTTTTCTTGCTTCATCTTGCTTACAAGATCATTAAGAGTTTCCTTTTCATCATGATCATTTTGTTCTGATGAAGTTCTCTTCTTTTGTTTCTAGCAATAGTAAGATTCTCTTGAAGTCCTTGAATGATTTCCTATGCAGCCTTCAGATCATCTTCAAGTTTGATATTCTTCAACTTTTTTGCATCATAATCTGCAAGAGCTATTTCCAATTGCTTTCTCAAGTTTTCCATCTATACCGATGTCAAAATCTCCCTCAAGCTATTAGGATTTTGAAAATAGAGGACCAAACTCTGATACCAATTGTTAGGATTCCCAAAGATACTAAGAGGGGGGGGGGTGAATCAGTATCTTTCCTGTTAATAGATTTTGTGACCTTGTTAAATAAATTGCATTAAACACAACATAGAAAGAACACCATAACATAATATTTTTCATGAGGAAACCCGGTGTGGGAAAAACCTCGGTGGGATTTGTGACCCACAATAATCACTCACTGGCCAATGAATGGATATTACTTACAATAGGGGCCTGCACATGCAAGAAGGCCAACTGTCTAAAGCTCGCTGCTTAATTACAAAAGAAGTCTCACTAACTCACAAAATGGATTATACAAATCTAATATAAAGTACTGCTTTAGTTCAGCATCTGCTATGCTAGGTTCAGTACCTGTTTAAGCTCATATAATAACCATAAACCTTACTCCAAAATCTGCCTTAATATTCGCATATTATTTCTGCAATAATCTAACCATGTCCACATCTTAAATGATCTACAAGATCTCATACTTATATATGTGTCTTATTACAATACGCCTTGTTGGATTACAAAAAGATATTACAATTAAATACAAAATACAATAATCAAAATCCTGTCGACTGGGGTGTCGGTAATCATCTTTGCCGCTATTGTTAAACTATCTATCGGTGCAATAGGATTGCAAGGTTGCCATCAATGACAATACCTTCAATCACCTACAATTTCTCATTGGAGTGTGCAATGCCAACAAATATGTCATCGAGGAACACAATCACAAATCGGTCAAGGAAAGTGTGGAATAATCCATTCATGAGACTCATGAATATAGTTGGAGCATTTGTAAGACCGAATGGAACCACGGTGAACTCATAGTGGCCATACCTGGTACAAAAAGCGATCTTGTGGATATCGCTCTCTACAATCCTCAACTGATGGTACCTTGACTTCAGATCTATCTTGGAAAATACTTTGGCACCCTGAAGCTGAACAAATAAGTTGTCGATCCTGGGCAAGGGATAATGGTTCTTGATGGTCACTTTGTTCAACTGCCTATAATCCATACATAACTGAAGGGATCCATCCTTCTTCTTCACGAAGATGACTGGTGTTCCCTAAGGGGAGATGCTAGGACAAATGTGACCCTTCTCTAAGAGTTCCTTAAGCTACATCTTGAGCTCATTAAGCTCATTTGTGGTCATCCTATATGGTGCTCTCGAAACTGGCGCAACTCCTGGTACAAGATCTATGTGAAAATCAATCTCTCTGCTAGGTGGCATACCATGTAGCTCGAAAGGAAACACATCTGCAAATTCCTCAAGGATGGGATGATCATCTAGGGAAGGCTTCTTCTCATTCTCTTCCTCTCTATCACTGATGGTGATGGAAAACAACTATGATCCATTTCGCATGCTCCACTTAAGCTGCATAGCGGAAATCATACGAAGTGATACGGGCCTCTGAATCCCTAAAATAAATATGGAGGTACCTTGATCGTCCACACATGCAATATTTTTCTGGAGAAAATTCATCTTGGCTTTATGGGCGTATAGCCAATCCATGCCAAGAACAATGCCATAAGATCCTAGAGGTGTGACTCAAAAAGGTCTACTAAGGTGGCTATAATCCCAATCTGAAGCTGACAACCCCTAACCAATGACTCAATAGACACTCTAGCTCCTAAAGATAACTCCACTTCCCAACTAACACCTTGCCTAGATGCCACTAGCCCGCAACGCTCCACTACCAATAGAGATATAAAAGAATCTATAGCTCCTAAATCAAATAAGATAGAAACACTGCTATCTTTGATCATACCTGCGGCCTCTATGACTATGGCCTGATGCTCTGCCTGGCAGTTGTCAACCACTACAAAGATTCTATGGGACTTATCCATGTCCCCAACTGTAGGCTTTAAACCTGCCATCCTCTAATTGCCTACCATCTGACCTTGTGGAAACTCTCTCGCCATGTGCCCCATGGCCCCACAAGTGAAGCAAGTACCACGTGTCTAAAACTAAATACCCTATGGCCTAGAGTATCCTTGTCCTCCTCTCCTGCTTGAACCATTGAAACCACCCCTCGAGGATTGTTGAGTCCATGTCGGAGGTGTGTAAGGACTCTGTGATCGCTGGTCACGCCTAGGACCCTTTGAATGCCACTTCTTGGGATTAAATCCCTGCTGACACTGTGGAGGCCTTTGCCTTTGATTCTACTATGAGTGTTGTGGTGGCGGGGTTTAAAGGACCTTGATGAATTCTTGTGGTTACCCTTCCAGTGGGGTTTCCAGAACCCAAAAGACTGCGATATAGGGTTTCAGTTCTGATGTCAATCCCGCGTGTCCTGCGATCTACCCTGAATCTCCTCTTATATCAAGGCCTTCTCCATAGCAACCCAAAGGCTCCCTAGAGCTGCCATCCTAATTGGTCCTTCTATTTTGGCATTCAATCCTCTGATAAACCAGTTGATGAGTAACTTCTCATCCTTTAGGTAGTCAACATAGGGTAAGAGCTCGAAGAACTTGCTCTCATACTAGGGCATAGAGAGACTCTTCTGCTGCAGGTCATGGAGCTCATCAATCCTGTGCTGTCTATAGTGCTCTAATAGGTACCTATCTCTGAATCTTTCTATAGAGATGTCCCAAGTAACAGTGTCCCCAGCTAAATCATTCTTGTACTCCTCTTGCCTACACCATGTGGAAGTTGTCCCTCTCAAAAGGTGAATGACAATCTGTGCCTTCAAATTGCTCTCATAGGGATGCAATCTGAAGCACCTCTCTAGACTCAAAAGCCAAGCCTCAGCCTCTACCCCATCGGTAGATCCTACAAAAGATGGTGGCTGAAGATGTAGAATCTCTTTGATCTGATCCCCGGGATCACGGGGTGCTCTCCCAAAAATAACTGGTGCCACTACTAGAGTAGCCTCAGGTAGATGGACTGAATTAGGCTCATACTCATCTTGGGCCTCTATACAGTTAGGAGGTGGACTCCTACTCTACTCTCTAGCTGCGGATCTATGACTCCCAGAATTGTGGTGTTCTACCTGATGATCTACTGCTAGGAGTCTATCTTGAACTATTCATATTAGGTTCTGAAGTGCAACCAAAATATCTCTGTTGGGGTCAATCGATTGTTCAAGAGGAGCTTCCTGATCCCCTTTTGGATCTGGCTCATCCCGTACAACATCCTCGTGTGCCATGTGAGCATGTCTAGGACCCCTACCACGCTTACAAGCTTGTTGCGTAACTAGCGGCATCCTTAATGATCAATAAAATAAAATAAAATAAATAAATAATAACAATTCTTAGAGAAAATAATATTAAAAGCAAAACATAATGGAGAAATGTTCCTAGTGTTGGAAACCTTGCTCTGATATCAAAATGTCATGCCCAAACTTTTGGGCAAAAACAGAACAATTTTTTTTATTTTAAAAATAACATAAATACATTAAATAATCTACATTTAAAAAGGAATAAATAAGTTTTCTCTTAACTAAGCATTAACTCAGGGTTAAATAGAACGGTTTCCTAAGTTGATTAAATCAACTTCGTCATTAATGCATCAACAATTAGAGTAGACTAGCTATTCCTTAAAAAAGGTTGTCGCAACTTAATTAATTAATTTTTCCTAATTAAAATTCTCCTAGAAAGATCAAGAGATATTAACTATCTCAATTGCATCTAAAATACTCAAGACTAAATGAAATAATGTTATCTCATATTAAAAATAATTAATTGAACGTATGCAAAATACTTTTAAATTTAACTAATAAAGTTAACCAAATCAATTATAATATTTGCCAAGTAAAAAAATCATTTTATATTAGATTCAAATTTAAATCCCCTTAGATATTTAAATTCCAACTATTATATAATTGACCAACAATGACCTCATAGGTTAAAAGTTTACATTAATACTTTTAATAAATTCCATTAATAAAATTTTCCAAAAGATTTTTATCCCAAATAACATAATAAATAAATATATGAACCAGCATATATATATATATAGGTGTATACTTACACACATTTCTGTACTAAAGTCTATAATAAGACCCAATTTTACCCTAGTCAATATTAGGGGTTAACTAATCCTACATATTGACTATAGATAAATGGGGGCTAATTCTTTTCAAATTTCAAAAGGAATTTCCCCCTCATTTCATTTATATTAATATTTTAATCCGAACCCTAACTAGGGTTGATTTATTCTTTTATACTAACTCTTTCCTCTCTTTTTATCTTTTATTCTTATCAAGCTAACCCTAACCTGAAATTGGGTTAGGGTTGCTTGTTCTACATTCTTTTTTTGTGTGTGTGTGTTGAATAGGGCAGTGGCATGGGTGAAGGGAGGCCGAAGGAAGCGGCCATGGCAGAGGATGTGAGGGGGAATTAGCATGGCAAAGGGCGGAGGGGCACCCAGGCACCACTGCGGTTACCCACAGTGGCGGCCGTGTGCCGCTCACTGTGGATACCAACAGTGGCGGTCATGAGCCGCTCACTGTGGATACCCACAGTGGCGACCCCATGCCGCCCACTGTGGTTGCCCACGATGGCTGGCTAGGTTATATATTTTTTTTTGTTTTTTATTTTTATTTTTTATTATTATTTTTTATATAAACATTAATATATATATAGATATATATACATCCTTGGGTTTTAACAACAAGCATTATAATCTATATTTTAGGGTACATATATAAACATGAGTATTTTATTTTTTTTGCAAATTGTTCTTAGTATTTTAATATGGAGAAATCAGAATACTTAGAATAAATTATCATTTCCTTTATTTCCAGATTTCTCATAGTTTATTAAATCTATATATTTCAACTTTGATGCAGAATATGTATTATTCATTTTATTCTAGAATAAATACAACAGTTAGATGCAATTTTTTGTTTAAACATTAGGCATAGACTTTGCAATATATATTTATATATTTCTATGATTAAATTTGTTTCTTCCAAAGCATTTTAGTAGGGTATGTTAAATAACAAAATAGAGTAAATTTGTTTCTTTTTTTTTTATCAATAACATATAGTTAACATTTTGATTAACTCTATATCTAGATTTATTTTCTTTTCACTAACATGGTTTTACAGAATGTAAAATATGACTAAATTTTATTCATTTACAGTTTCAACTTACTTTTTCTTAAAATCATTTAATCCATAAACAACAAGATGTGCAATAATAATATACACTCTAAAATATCTCTTCCTTTGAGTTTGAACTATAGATGTAAAAAAATATTTCATTTATGTTTAAAAGTGACTTTGCTATTGACATTTAACTTTGCATTTCCTTTTTCAATAACAATTAGAAACAGATCACATAGCAGGACAACTTGTAGCAGGTGATTCAGGGAGCCCTTTGGAGGGGGATAGTTTAGATGGTAAGGAACCCGATGCCCATTTAGATTCGGGGGACCTAGGTGGGGGGACCCAGATCACGTGGGGAGCGGATTGAAGCAGACAAGGTGAACAGTGAGGTTCAAAATTCAAACTTGGTGGGCGGCAAACCTGAAGCAGTATCAGGACAGCAGGTGACATGCGGTTCAGGGAGCACTATGGAGGGAATAGAATCTAATGGGAAGGATCTCAAGGCCCCTTTGAATTCGGGGGACCTAGATGGGGGCCCTAGATCGAGTGGACCCATTGGTAAATGGTCCTCTCTATTTGGTGTCAAACCCAGAGGTAAGTCATCCTTCCCTCCAGTTAAAAATACATCAAATGTATCTAAGGGGAAGTTTGCTATTTCCATTCTGGATCAAATAATAGATCAAAATATTGCTCGGATGGAATCAACCCTGATAGGTAGATTCTTTGGGATGAGACCTAACATTGAGGTTTTTCATGGATTTGTCAAGAGAAAATGGAATTTGAAAGGATAGGTTGATGTGGTCGCTATGAATAAAGGATGTCTTTCCTTTTCTTTTTCATGTGAGGAAGATCGTAAACAAATCCTTTGCAATGGAACCTGGTCGATAGGTAAATATCTAATGTATATCTAGAAATGGTACCCTAATGCGGGCATGGATGATAAGTTTGTGGTCCAAGTACCGGTCTTGATAAAGCTACCTGGCCTTCCTATGGAATATTGGGAGGAAGATGTGTTTGCTGGGATAGCCAATGCTTTTAGGGAGCTTCTTTCCATTGACCCAATCATGACATCTGGAAGAAGACTCATTGATGTTAGAATCTGTGTAGGGGTTAGGACTGAGATGGACATGCCAGTGGAAATAGAGATAGATTCAAAACTTGGCAAATGGATGCATAATATTGTTTATGAATCAATCCCTTTTACTTGTTTTCACTGTAAGAGAGTAGGGCACTAGGCTAAAAAATACCCAAGCAATGTGGCCAAAACTCAAACCCAAACTAAAGTTTGGAAAAAGGTGGAAAAGAATCCAAATACCAAGATTGAAAATTCTTTGAAAGTCTCTCCTTCTGATGGTTTGGATTAGGAGAAACAGTCCTAGGTCAGAAGGATCGAGGAGGTATTAGCCAGGGAATCGGGAAATGAAATGAAGAAAGAAGAGCAAGATAAGATCTCCCAGGAGGAAAATGAGTAGGAGAATAGTGGAAAGAATTCTAACGATGGAGAAAGAAAGTCACAAGTCAACAATCAAAATAATCAAAGGGATATGACAGAACAAAATTTAGCTCAGAGTGAGAAACAGGATAGTAGTCAAATGGATAAGGGAGATAGTCAATCCAAAGACAACAAGGAAGAGGGAGACAATTTTAACTCAGTAGGAAAATCTTCCGAGTTAGAGAATGGAGCAATTTGGATCCAAGATGCTCAACCTGACAATATCTTTGAGTAAGGGCTCTCGGAGATATCATTAGCCTCTTCGGCCCAGGTCAAGTTGACTTTCCCAGAGGAAAATGAACCAAGATGGGGAAATGAAGAAGATATAAAAAAGGCTCTAGGAAAGAGTGGGGCAAAGTAGGAGGAAGAAGTAATGGAGGATAAAAGAAAGAACAAGAACAAAAAGAATAATAATAACAACAATAACAATAATACAATGACTAGAAATACCAGAAGTAGACTAGGGGATGTGGGAGCTCGACATATATCACCTGGAAGATATTCAAATGCAAAGAAGAGGACCATGGAAACCAGTAAGAATCTGACAGACGGGACTCAAAGAACCATCTTTGAGGCAGGTATTTTTAAAAAGTCATGAAGATTATCTCCTAGAATATTTGAGGTTTGAATAATCCTCACAAACATGATTTAATAAAAAGTATGATTAGAGACAAAAACCTGGATATTTTTTTGATTCAGGAAACCAAAATGCCTAAGGATAAGGTTGAATGTTTGAATATGTTTAGTAATGGAGGAGTTAATGGTGGTAGTTCAGAAGGGGCATCTGGGGGTATTGCTACTTTTTGGAATAAAAATAATGTAAAAGGAGAAGTGTTGATTCAAGATAACAACTTGGCTTGCATTGGGTTTAAGAATTTGAAAGAGGGTACTTCATGGGTCTTGACTAATGTGTATGCCCCGAACACCAAGACTGGTAGAAGTGATTTCTAGAAAAGCTTATCCTCATTTAGAAGTAAGTTTGCTAAAGATAGCTAGATTATTATGGGGGATTTCAATACCCCTTTGAGGGAAAATGAGGAAAAGGGAGGGAGCCAAACCAATCTAGATAGCAGATTGGATTTGGTGGAGTTCATCAATAATCATGCTCTCCATGATCTGGATTTGTAAGGGGTTAAATATACCTGGACCAACAGAAGGAGTGGTGAAGACTTAATTCAGGTCAAACTCGACAGAGCTTTAATTTCTATGGATTGGTTTAATTATCATTTTTGTTCTTTATTGACTCATATTAGGACCGGGTCAGATCATTATCCTTTATCCTTTACGGCTGATGCCAAGAAGGGAAGAAGATATTTCCCTTATAGATTTGAGAGAATGTGGACAAAACACCCAGATATGGAAAGCAAAAATAAAGGAATGGTGGAAGGTTAGAATTGAAGGAAATTCTATGTATAAGGTGGTCAAAAAGTTGAAGTTTGTGAAAGATAATGTTAAAAGATGGAATAAGGAGTCCTTTGGGAACATCTTTATTTCCAAAGCTACCATTCTCTTAGATCTGAAAGATATCCAGGATGAGATTTAGAATAGTGGCTATACCAAAGTCTCTGGAGAGGTTGAAGACGAGATTCTCATGAAATATCATGACATTATAGCTAAAGAAGAAACATTCTGGAAACAAAGGTCTAGAAATATTTGGTTGAAGGAAGGGGATAGAAACACCAAATACTTTCATATGTCCACTTTGAAACACAAGGCCATCAATAGGATATCTCATCTTAAAGTCAATGGTAGAACTATTGAAGATGAAGATTCTATGAGGAAGACAGCACTAGAGTTCTTCTCCAACCTCTTGACTAAGGATCGGAACTTGGACCTTCAGGCTCAAAAGGGCCTTATAGACTGTATCCCCTCTATCTTGGATGCAGATCAAAATTCCTATCTTACTGCTATACCATCCAATGATGAGATTCTGAAAGCTGTCAACTCTTTTGAAGGTAACAAGGCCCCGGGACCAGATAGTTTCCCTATGTTCTTTTTTCAAATGTATTGGCATATTGCTGGAGGTGATGTTTCCAGTGCTGTGAAATAATTCTTTGGTGTGAGAAGAATTTTGAAAGAATTGAATGGTAGTTTCATTGCTCTTATTCCCAAAAAGATGGGTGCTGATTCCATGAATCTTTTTAGACCTATCAACCTATGCAACTCTTTGTACAAGATCATCTCAAAGGTTTTGACCTCTAGAATCTTGACTCTACTCCCCTTTATCATTTATCCCTAGCAAAGTGGCTTTGTCCCAAGGAGACAAATTTTGGATTCGATAATCACGGTCCATGAAAACATTCTCTCTCTCTAGTGCTAAAAAAGAAGGCTTCCTTCTGAAGCTTGACTTACCTAAAGCCTATGATAGAGTTGACTGGGGCTTTATGATGGATGTTCTCTCTGCTTTTGGTTTCTACTCTAGAAGTATCTGTCTTATTATGCAATTGGTGTCCTCTGCTTCTTTTTCTATTTTGATCAATGGGTCTCCTTCCCCCTTTTTTAAATCCTCAAGGGGTCTCAGATAGGGGGATCCTCTATCCTTGGTTCTTTTCATTATCATGGAGGAATGTTTGGGAAGATTTATTGGTAAACTTGTTGAGAAGGGAGATTTTTGTGGGCTGAAACCTTCATCGGCGGACCAAGTTTTCTCCCATCAGCAATTTTTGGATGACTCTATTATTATGGGGAATTCTTTAGTGAAAGATTCTAGGACCTTAAAGAAAGCTTTGGACAGTTATGGGATAGCTACTAGTCAATTGATAAATTGGTCTAAAAGTTTTGTCTATTTCATAAACACTTTGGAAAGAAGATAGATAAAGATTAGTAACATTTTGGGATGCCAAGTGGGGAATCTTCCTTCTTCCTATCTTGGGCTCCCTTTATGTCATGTTCCACCTGATACATTCTGGGGTGCTCTTGTGGATAAATTTTATAGGAAGTTAGCTGGATGGAAAGGCTCTTTGCTTAGACAAGCCGGTAAGGTCCAGCTTTTGAAATCTACTCTTCAAAGTATTCCTCTTTATGCTATCAACCTTTTTAGAATCCCAGCCAAGTTTGCGGAGGCTATTGAAAAAATTCAAAGAAATTTTCTATGGACAGGGGTTGAGGAAAAGAAGAGAATGAATCTGATTGCATGGGATAAGGTTTGTAAACCTATAAGAAAGGGAGGTCTAGGCCTTAGAAGAATCAAAGATATGAATGAGTTTCTCATGGCTAAGCAGATATGTAGAGGTTATAACACTGAGGGAGAATGGAAATTGATATGGGACAATAAGTATAAAAGACAATTCCCAACCCTTGAAAGTTTCCTCAATGCTGAAGATATCCCAATTGGTTCTAACATTTGGAAAAATGTTACAAGAAATAGAGATCTAATTGCTAAAGGTGTGAAATGGAAGGTGGGGAAAGGTAATCTCATTAAATTATGGGAAGGCTCTTGGTTGTTTGACTCCCCATTGCGTGATAGTCCTAATTGGGGCAAGTTTCAGGATCAGTGTAAGGAAAAATATGGTACTATGGTGGGTGACTACTAGAATGATGGACAATGGAAGGAATTATCCCCAGTTGATCCCTCCCTTGGTAATCTGAACAAAATTATGAATTCCATGGTGGTGGTGGATGATGATGACCAGCTAATCTGGAAACTTACTGCTAATGGTAAATTTTCTATTGCCTCTCTCTAAAAACAACAATTTTCTAATCTGGAGAGTTCTTGCTGGGCTAAAGCTTAGGTGAAAGGCCTAATTCCCAAAATTAATATTTTTTTTTTCTGGACTATCCTTCAAAATAAAATTTTGACTATTGATAATCTTTAAACTAGAGGATTCTGTATGGCTAGTGTTTGTCTTCTTTGTATGCAGAATGAGGAAACCATTAACTACTTGTTCTTCCACTATCCCTTCTTTGCTGACATCTAGGCTAGATGTCTGGATTACTTCAATATCAGTTGAGTCTTTCCGAAATCTATCTAAGATGTTTTTAGTTCATGGCATCACCCCTCAAGGAATAAGTCTATAATTTTGTTATGGAGACTGGCTTTACCTCATATTTACTGGGGAATATGGAAAGAGAGAAATGAAAGAGTGTTCAGAGATAAGGCATCTAAAGCTCAAATAATTTTTGAGAAAATCAAATGATATATGGTGGAGAATATCAACATCATGGGTGGAATAGCCAACCCCAAAGATCAGGATGATCATATTATTTTCAAGAATTGGAGATTAAAGGGAAGTGGCATCTTTCAGGCTAATCCTAGAGAAGATGTGAAATGGGAAAGCCCTCCTCATGGCTAGATGAAAATTAACTTTGATGGTGCTTCAAAGGGTAACCCTGGCAATGCAAGGTGTGGTGTGGTTTTAAAGGATGAATGAGGAAAATGCAAAACCATTAAATATATTCCTATTGGTAGTCAAACTAATCATGTTGCTGAGGCCATTGCTGCTTATCATGGAATGGTTCTAGCTAAGGAAGCCAATTGTACCAGAGTATGGTGTGAAGGTGACTCTTTGAATATTATAAATTGTTTGAATAAGGTGTTCCCGCCCTCTTGGTCTATAAACAATGCAATCAAAGCTATGAAGGAAATTAGTGAAACCTTTGATATGTGTGTTTTCACACATGTTTACAGGGAAGCTAATACGTGTACTGACTGGGCTGCCAACTTGGCCTGCCAATCTGAGAAAGTTATTACCATTTATGGTGAGAGTAATATTGCATGTAAGGTGAAATCCTTGTTTGAACTAGAGTGTATCCAAATGAAGCAACGTGGCATCATTAATCATAATTCTTAATGCCTTTCCCCCCTTTTTTTATGAATGTTCACAGCGGCGGTGTTGAGTATTTATTTAATAGTCATATCATATTAATAGGGCACAGATTCTGGGTTGTTTTTCAGAGCAATAATAGAAACCAGAGAGGAAATATCAGAGCTGAGATTAGGAATTCTAGTGATTTCAAGGAAAAAATGGGAGGGAACAAAAAGAGGTTTGAACCAACTTCTTGTTCAGATTAGAAGAAGAACAAAGAGGTTTGGGAGATTCTTCAAGAGGGTTGCTTAAGTGTTTTCATGGAGAGGCTCTGCGGCAAAGACCCAATAGTTACCAAGAATTTCATAAAGAATTGGAAGAATGGCAAGGTTCTGGTTGGCACACAGATGATGATGGTGGATGAAGATATCATTGCAGAAGCTATGGGGATGGTGAAAGATGGTATTAAGTTCTATAGAGATCGAAGTGTTTCTGGTAAGGCGATAGATAGATTTCCTATCACGGATGGCGAAAAAAAGAAATTGGTGAAGGTGGATAACTCCTACCACTCCTATAATGCCCGCCAAAATACCCCAGATAAATATAGTTAAAAACACGCTAATTTAATTTATTTTTTTTTAAAACAATACAGCACATAAAATCACTTAAGAAATGCAGCAAGCACACAACAACATTTAAGTGTTATGAACATAGAATAATTCACTCAAGCTATTCAAACAATTATGCAAGCAGAATACAATAAATCATTACTACTGCCTCCCTAGGGTATCTCAACAACATTATTTAATCTACCTACATAAGAAATAAGCATTTACTTTCTTCCAGTTCAATACCTCATAATCTTAATCATTATACACACATAGGTGCAACATAGAAATACCTAACACTCATGATATGCAACCTTCTTAATCTTTCATTTAATATGAGATTTTATCTTTCAATGCACCACTATTTCCTTTTTCACTTAGATTCATTTTATACACCAAGTCCAAATGTTCCTATTACCATTAACCAACCTCTTACTATAAACATCACCATACACATACCAAGATTAATCCCTTACATTGCATTAACATGATTTCCATTTACAATTAACTTCTACATAGTCATTTATAATTCTATGCTCCTAGCATACTTATTACTTCATCATGATTCTAAAAGAACATAATGCAATACTCACAAAGTCTCCTTAAACATTTAACCCATAGCTCATTTAATACTCATAAAATCTCTTACACTATATCAATTAACCAACAATCATCTTATTACAAATTAGGTAACTACACAGATTCATCTCAACACAAACTATGATACAATATCCTAATTCCATAACCACTAATAGCATCCACCAAATGGAGATATAACCTTAAACCATAACACATGATATATTATAATCCTTTCCTAAAGACAAGCATTCATTTTACCATCTACCCATACACTTACTAGTAATTTCTATTAATAAGATTAGCAATTCATTCACTAAGAAGATCCATACAATATTTCATAAGGAACCTTCAATTACACCCCAATCATTATAATATTTCAATTCAATCATTAGATCACTATCTATGAAGTATGATACTATAATTTCAAATTCTTTAATCACAACTCATAAACATGTCCTAAGATATCTTCCAACATTACTCAAACTCACACATCCTATCAAGACATAACATTTCTTCTACTTAAATCTTTAGTTAAAGACATCATTTCAAATCTAATACCATTATCATAATATTTACCTGATTTAATTTTAACATGGTTCATCAAGAATACAAAATACATCATTTAGTTTTGAACAACAATAGCTATCCACATCTCATGCATCCATTTCATTTAATATAAATGCGTTACAATACCACTCAAGGTTCATCATTACAATCATCTACCATAATCAACAGATATCACTATAACTAGAACAACATAGTCATTTCTCATATACATGACTTCTTTTACAACCGTTACATAAGAATTCCATTACATAAATCACATCATCATTTACATTCTTGCTACAATTATTATCCATGAACAATCTACAGAAGCATCCTCATCCACACAAGAAGAATCCAAAGACAGGAACATCCCAATGGTTTAAAAGCACCAACCACCCGACCATGTGGAACCAAAGGAACCACCCCTCGTGCTAGGAGATGACACAAGGTCCCAACACACACTCTACATCTAGGCTGACACTCAAAACCAAAGAGACTAACCAACAAGGACTCTCAAGCAAGAACTCACACAAAGGCATAAGAATAAACTCCCAGAGGCATAAAAATCATAAGGACATAAGTGCATCCAATAAGCATATTCATAAATCACAAAGGGGGAACACATGTAGGAGTGGAGTGTCATCACATGCCATCCTCATAACATAATAACATAATAACACAAGGCACTATCCTGATGGACATGTGGAGCCATCTCAACCTATGAGAGACCAAGGGAGATTAGCTTACCATTTTCACGGCCTTCTCATGCTTATCCTAAAACATCCTCCCTAGGACATAAGTCATGAGGCTCAAAACTATTCATTATCTTGTTTAAGTGAGTTATAATTTTCCCATCCCAATTAATTCATTATCAATGTTATCACTTTCTTACAAATCATGGAAAACTCCAATGTGCCTTGGTGGTCTAGACTTCATCATCCTTACAAGGAACCTCATGCCAGTCTATCTCTCATGACCCTGGTCATCACAAGGAAGCCCACTCCTCCTAACATGGCCCAACAATAAATCACAAGAGGCTCTACCAACATAAATACATTAAAATAATACTCAATGCAGCCAATAACTTTCACACATACTCTCACAACATATGCAAGGCTACAACAACATCAATATAACAAAATGAGCCTCTTGGCTAGCAATAAACAAAGGCATATCAAGCCATAAAATGCTGCCATCAAATAGAAGATAACATCACAACAAGGCCTACTCACTTGCTGGTCCAAAATAGCATATATATTCACCTCAATCATCCATGGCCTATTCACATGGAAGAGAGTCTATAATATCCACAATGGTGCAGAAGAGCAAATATACATAAGACCATCCAAATACATCGAAACTGATAGAAGCCAAATCTAGAAAATATAATAGCCCTCAAATAAAGCCTCAGGTACAAAAATTAATCTAGAAATTACCACACAAGCAAGCAACTAGCAAATTGACCTACAGGAAAAACTACAGGAAACATTACAGGAAAGACTACAGGAAACCATTTCTCACATTCTAACTTGATTTCTCAAAAACAAGAAGAATAAAATAATCCTTTCCAATTCTGATTTCTAAAAATAAGAATCAATTTAAAATTCTTTTCTAAATCCCCAAACAATCTTTCAGACAATCTTTTTAAAAAAACAATGTGAAGTGCCGGTAAAACCACCAACCTGGAAAATGGAAGAATCCAAAAAAACACAAGTCCAAGCCTTTAAACCAATTTAAATCCAACTGCCAGAAATCTCCAAATTAATCTCATAAATTCATTCACCAAATATGCCAACATAACATCAAAACTCTATTCACGACACAGACTCAGAAAGGCACAGAAGACTCTCAGCACACCTGGAAATATAAATATTTCCCACAAACTCTAAAATAAAGCCTTGTAATCAACCTAAATATTTCCTTCCAATTGATACAACTATAAATTTATTTTCCAAAGCTCATACATTAAATCACAGACACGGAGCATACAGGAAAACTATAAAATAAAATATAAAAGGGTAGAATACATCTCCAACCCGCAACCTGTGTTATGGAAGAAGTGGAAGAAGAGATCCCACAAGCCAAACCAAATCAAATCCAAGCTCCAGCCAAAATCCAAGAGAGAAGAAAACCAAAACCAGGAAGAAAACTTGCTGGAGAAAATTTTCCAAGAAGAATCAACCCTCGAAAACTTCACGGGAAAGAAAATAAAAAGAAAAACATTAACCAAAAACCCTAGCCTCAATCTTAGCCAATCAAAATATTCCAATCTATAATATATTTCATACCTACCTTCCCAAAGTTCAAGAAAATAAAATATATTTTCTACCTACCATAAACTTCCAGCCAATCAAATCCAAGGGTAGGTAAAATAATTAAACCATTGACTTGAGGTGAAAATGACTTTTAAATAAAAGAATACAAATTACCCCCCTTTTAATTACTTAATGGGTAAAATAATATTACTCAATAAATAAAATTCACTTCAACATTAAATAAATAATTTTCCACCATAGACATTTATAAATAAATATTAATAACAATAGGAAATCAATAAATAAAATTAAATAAATAAAACTCCAATAAATAATAACTCAATTGAACCCAATAAATAAAAGCTAATAAATTAAATATCAAATACTCAACATTAAATTAAATAGATCAAATAATAAATAAATCTTTATTAAATAATTAAATAAAAGATCAAGCCAATTAGATTAAATACATTATTCACTTAAATAAACTCCTTATAAGGGGAAATCCAAATACACAATGAGAAATCCATACCTCAAAACTCACACAAAAGAAGCTAGAGGGATTTAATCTCCAAACCTCCAACTCATGATGAAGAGACTTAACCAATACACCACAATACTTACTTGACCAACAAAAAGGAAAATAAAAATAACATAAGATATCAACAAATCAGCTAACATCAAGATAACCTGACAAGGTGAACATCTTAGACCTAGAGTACGTGAGGGGAACTTGTACCAACTCTGAACCACATGCCATTGGGATTTAAAGACACGCTCAGACCTATGGAGCCAGGTGGATTTGATGTCTGGTACCTACAAATCTTGCATCCACAAAGCAATGATATGACATATGCATATATATATTATAACAGGCAAGGGTTAGAGAATCACAACGACACATCCCGCTCGCAATGAGTGATGTGGAATTGTCTCTATCCCAAAGGCAGTCATACAACAATCAAACACACCATAAGATCACCTCATCATAGATAATCAGTAAATATGGTCAATACATAAAATATCATCAAGTGCATGATTAGTATAGTTCATTATTATAGTAAGGCATGTAAAATTCATCAACACTTATGCTCATCGAATCACATGATCAATATAATCTTTCGATAATCAATCACATAATAAGTATATATATTGTCTAATAAATCACGTGATCAATAATGATAGTATCAACATCATATAAATCATCTGAAATAGTCTATGCCCAATAATTCCTATCATGCATGAATTAAAAGTCAACTCTAGTCAAAACAAGTCAAGTCAAGGGTGGACACTACAACTCCCCCAAGCATATATATAGGCCATGGAGGTTCATTTTGTTTTCTACCATAACCTACATTACTCTGGATGGAAGATTCACGAGGGCTTATGGGCACCATTTCGTGCTGCTCAACCACTTCCGCCATGGTGAAAAGGTAAGCCTGGCCTATTATTTAGCTTGTTCTATGGATCATACCATTAAAGAAATGTAGAAAGACCCTCAGGGTGACCGTGCTCTTCATCATAGTCTTATGGTTTTAGTTTACAAATTATTGAAAGGGAAATCCATTGAGAAACCCATTAAAGGTAAAAATACTAGGGATGATGACACTGAGAGTGAGTATAGTGGTTTCAACTTCAACTCTGAAACTGAAGGTGAGTCTGAGGATCTCAACAACAAGGGGAGGACTAAGGGGAAAAGAAAGAATATTGTTGTTGATTATGACCTCTTGGACTCTGAGGATGAGTCCTTTGATGAGAAATTCATCAAAATCAATAAAGGAAAGGGAATGGGAAAACCAACCCAGAGGAACAAGAGTACCCATAGGGGGATGAACAAGGTAAAAAAGAAGATATTGATAGCTTCTGATGAGGATGCAAAGGTCTAAGGGGAAAAGAAAGAGGATTGTTGTTGATTCTGACCTCTCAAACTTCGAGGATGGGTCCTTTGATGAGAAATTTATCAAAAGAAAGAAAGGAAAGGGAATGGGAAAATAAACCCAGAGGAACAAGAATACCCATAAGGGGACTAAGAAGGTAAAAAAGCAGATATTGATAGCTTCTGATGAGGATGCAGAGGAGGAAAAATGACAATATGAAGGGTAAGGAGGAGGATGAGATTCCAGATGTGGATCATGGTGAGGACATGAGTACTCAAGGATTGTAGAATGAGGGCCAAGAGAATAAAATAGGAAATTCTAGCGACTGTCATGGGGATAATGAAAGTATTAAGGGATTTTGTGAATCTATCAGCAAAATTGTGAAAGATATCAGCAACTTGAAGAATGATATTAATGTTATAAAAAATTCTACGATAGGTGAGAAGACTTTTTCTGAAAATGTTAAAGAATTAGGGGTTGCTATCAACAATGCTAAAGCTATTAAGGCCATGGTCGGTAAAATTCTTGAAATAGAAAAGAAGGTTAAGGAAATGGAAGGGAATAGAGAGGTGAATGGACTGGAAACTTCCATGAACAACCTAATCAATAGAGTCGACAAGATGGAGTTAACTGTGAAGAGGATTGTTGAACAAAATTTCTAGATTCTTAAGGCCTCTACAGATAATATGAATATTTTGATTAACAAATTTGATAACATTAAAAACAAGGAGGGCAACAAGGACCAGATGGAGAAAAAGGGTCATGATAAGAGAACTAGGGCCAACACCAGGAATCAGGGTGATATCAAGGGATGATAGATGGATGAATTGAAGAACTTTGCGGACAACATGAAGCAGACGGTGGTTCATGCTGAAGATATTATGAAAAATATTTAGCTATCTATGTCTGTGTCTTTGTCTTTGTGATGTCCTTTTACTATCCTTTAGCTGTCTTTGTGCGGCTTTCTGTGTTTTGAGTTCCCTTTTTGTTTTGGTTGGGAATTGTTTTTTATTTGGGTGATCAGACATGATTTTCTTCTTCTGCTTTAACGCCTTATCTTTCTCCTTATATGTAATAAGGTTCAGGTTCCTTTCAAAAACCTGTTTTTACTTAATCAAAACAATTAGAAACAAAATATAATATCTTTCTTAATCTTTTTCAAGCAATTATATCAATACATAAATAATCAACAAATGTATCTTCTTTTTGCAAGAATATAAATACTTCAAATTTAAAATACATCTTTGTTACATGGTAAAAACTATTTCAATAGTTACATTTTCTTTTCTGCAACTAAATACAATAAGAATTTTTTTTTTCTACAACTAAATATAATAAGAAATTCTTTTTCTTTTCTACAACTAAAATACAATAAACAATAGGACCATTTCAGCTTCCCTTCCAATCTCTTCCCAAGCAAACCTACAATTAAAAGTTGTAGGTTGTGACCATGGAGGCTCACCTCCCAACCTTGGCTTACAAGAAGCCACCCCGAGCTAGGAGAACCAAGGCTAGACAAGATACACACATTCAATACACATCCAAGAAAGAAAACTCACAACAACATTAACACTCCCAACCCAAGGATAAACAATGTCACTTATGTGACTTTTCAAGTGGGGTGAAGGTGGACCATATACCTAGAGGAGAATTCTGCAAGTAGGAGAACATAATGCCATTGCAAGGCTACAAAATAAACACATCCAAAAGTTTCAAACTTGTCCCAACAATTCCTTGTCCCCCAAGGCATACAAGCCAACAAACTCCCCTTATGACCCTCATTGCATAAACAAAACACTATGCAGCAAGGGTCCCATAACCCCTTGTAAATCATTCTCTTCCAAAGAGAGCCTCTACACTCATAGGCTATCAAACAACCCTTCACCCCAAGGCCACTCTACCCTCCCAAGGGTGAGTTTGGCCTTGAAAACTCCCAAAACAAAACTAAAAAAAAATAACAATAACAAAAGAAAATAATTACATAGGGAAGAACTCAACAATCTTCCTAACACATTAAGATATCAACAATGGAAACAACTATAACAAGCAATATTTTCAAAAATACAACAACATACATGAGCTAGGAAACAACCAACCTTAAATCTACCAAAAGGATGATGAATCTTGTAGAAGAGCTTCCCAAATCCACTATCTTCTTCCCTCAAGACTTAGCCAAAAGCCTTCCAAAAACTTACAAAAACTACTCAAGAATCTAAGTCTCCAAAATGGAGAGTGGGTGATCAAACTTCTCCCTCCCAAACTATTCCCTAAGAAGACACTCCTCACTCTTTCCAACCCACTTGGGAAGGGTGAAGGATGTTCATAGGTTGGTCTTCCCAACACCTTACAAAATCTCTAGCCAAGGCACCTTAAAAAGGTAAAAGGAATGGGGAAGAGAAATGTCACTCATGAGGAGGGTTGCTAACCTAGGTAGGCCCCTCAAAAGTTGAAATTCGGCGAACTTGGAAAACTCAACTTTTGGGGTGGCTAAATAGTCCCTAGGGAGTGGACACATGGCTAAATTTGTCCTTAATCCATAGGTACATCATATGACCCACTAAAAATGCCCCTAACTTGACCCTAGGAGTTATTTTAACCCCCTAGAAACTCACCCAAAGTTTACCTATGGGTCAACCCTGAGTTGACCTTTCTAATGGCTCCCTATCCAAGACTTTCTTGGGACCATACTAGGATAATTGAAAAAGTGCATTGGTAAAACAAATTTTCTCTAAAGGGACATATCATTGCCAACTCATCTTACAACACATGTGTCAAGTGACACCACAAAAAGAATTACACATCACTAAAATACACATGGCAGATGTCCCTTTTTTGGAATTTATAAATTAAATAGTTTCCAAATTAAACACCCATCCAAGCATAACATTTACAAATTAGAAAACATTTTAAAATGAGGTGTTGCCTCTCCAAATAGACAACCCTTGGCTTCACAAACACACATAGGTCTAGGCTTGATTCTCTGAATAGTTTCCATGGTCACATGGAATAATTTTCTTGCACATCTCACTTTGCACATTAGTAATTCCAAAAATCACATATAATATTATCATATACAAATAATACAATTCAGATATTGCATATAATTTCAATTATAATAATCAAGTTTCCAATTATCTAATAACGTCCACATAAAATAATCTACTAAATAGAATCATCATAATCATCATGGAATTAAATCATTTATAGAGCATGCATCCATAATTTTCTAGCATCAAAATAAAGTACTACAAATCAATGTAAATGACATAATCATATCAATGTTATCCAAACACTGGATCATATAAAATCTATGTCCATAATGCATCAAAATATAGTATCGATAGCAGGCTAACATGAATATAACTAAAATGCTATGACGGCTTGGGGTAGGGCCTCACATAAAACTAAAGAAAGTAAAGGAAGCAATAATGGAACAAGGTAATTTCAAACTACTTTGTCAATTTTATGATCTATTGGATGACAAAGGGAAGAAATCATTGGAAGAGGCCACAATTGTATATTTAAATAAGTATAATAGTGCTCTCATTGAGATTGTATCAAGAGTTCCCGAGAGATTATATGATCTCTTAGAACTAAGGAAAGAGACAACAAGATTAGAAGAAGAGAGGATAAGGGAGTATGTGTTAGTGCAAATTTTTCTGGTAATTGCTAAAGTGGAAATAGATAGGATTCTCAAGGAGAACAAAGAAAGTTCAGAAGAAAATCAAGGGTGAATAGATTAATGATTGGGAAAAACAAGGAAGTTCACAAGGAGACTAAACAAAGTTTGAGGGAAATTCTTCCAAAATATCAGTATGAGATGATTCCTAAGAAATCTCAAGAAGATGTTCAAAAGTCTGTTTTAGAAGTCCTAGGAATGCCATCCCTAAGAGACAAGCCAAAAGTTGATGAACTTAGAGAATAGATAGACCAACAGGTTGACCTAGGTTGACCTAGATGCTCCAAGAGATGTAGGATTTGAGGATACTACAGCTATGGAGGTAGATGCAAGTTAGAAGGAAATTGATAAGGGTGAGGGTACTCAGAACCCTCCGGTGGTAACTGTTGAACTTAAGGGAGAAGCAGAGAAGGCAATGGAAACAAAGAAAGGGAGTAGAAGAAATAGAGAGCAAGGTGGAGTAGATTCTGGTGGCAAGAGATACTATGAAATCTAAGAAGGGGAAGTAAGGCCCCATCAATCTTGACTCTCTATCCCTATTCAGGCACTCAAATTGGCTGCACTTGCTCAAGCCAAAGCAAGCAAAGACTTACTGAAACCTCACATAGAGGACAGTGAGGTGATATCATTGGCAATGAGTGTTCTTGAGAATATTTTTCCATCTTTCAAGAAGGACTCATTTGACACTCCCTTCGGAAAGCTAAAGAGTTTGCTCAAGTTAATTGATTCTCATTTTGAATTATTAGAGAAAGTTGTTGAGGCAAAGGTTCTAAGAAATTTTAATGCTATGAGGATGAGGACAATTCTAAAAATAATTGAAGGAGAAAGAAAAAATTTAGTCACATGCATTAAAGGCATTCAAGATGCAATGGCTGAAGGAGGAATAATATACAAAGTCATGCCTCTTATTGCCTAAGTTCACTATTTAGGTTGACAAGAAGATAAAGGAATGTGAAGGGCAACTGACCAGCCTATCTCAATCTTATGATCCTCAATCTATTTTTGCAAGCAACAAAGAAAATCAGGTGATATCTCTACTTGATAAAATCAAGAGTTTGAGTCAGAAGAAATATAGGATTGTAGGAAGAGTGGGAGAGTTAAGGAATCTAATCACTCCCTGGTTAAACACTTTGCTCAGTAATCTGCAGAATGCTTAGAATGCATTGAATAAAAGTGCTCCTATAGATCTTAGGGAAGAAAAGATGCATGCATATCTTTTCAGTGCCCTCATATCTATTTTAGAGAATCTGAAGAAGGGATGGGATGACCATCTACAATCATTGAAGAACATTTTTACAGATATCATTGAAGAACATTTTTACAGATATCTTCAAATTTTTACAGATATGTATTGTCATTGATGTCAACACTGTGCTCCGGTTGGATATGGTTCTTTCCTAGTTGGTTGTTGCTATCCTTGTTGGACCTGATCCCAGTTTGTCTTGGTTTTGGCTGATCCTAATCCGGTATGATCAGATCCCTAGATTATGTTTTGGCTGGTTATTCAAGATGGTTATATGTTTTTCATATTCAGTTGGTTCATGATTTGGTGCTCTCGAAGCTATCACTTATGTTTTGGTTTATCGGTTGATATTTCATGGTACCCAATTGGTGATATTTGCGGATATGGTTAAGTGATTTTGGTCTGGATTACTGTATTGGTTCCTAATGTGCTAAAGGTCCTTCTTGATCATGTCATAATTGTTTGGTGGCTTTGCATTGGCTGGTGTGATGATTTGGTGGTCCTATTTGGATCCGATTGGTTATTCTGTGTTATTGCATTGAGGGTTTCTACTGGTTGGTGAAACGTGTGGATATTGGTCTTAGCATGATTTTCGATGGTTATATATGTTTGGGAATTTGAATTAGGTCCATGCTATGTAATGTAAATCATAATATTGGTTCAATGGTATCGTGTGATGTATTTTTTGTAATTATGGGTTTAGGGTTTAGCCGACCTTGTTATCAAGGTTGATGATTTGTATTTATAGGTGTCTTATTCATATAATTTGGTATCAGTATGGTTATGTCTGCATTATTAGAGAAATGTTTATGTGCAAACAAGGTTAGATCATTTAGCGAAGGTTGTGAAGGATTTGGTATTGCAGGCCGGACATCTGTGCTTAACTGGAATTGTATGAAGCATTAGGAGATGCTATCTTCATAGTTCATTTTGTCTTAATTGTAGTCCGATATTTATGTAAGTCAGTGAGACTTATTTTTGTGATGAGAAGTGAGCTCTAGGTGGTTGGTCTGATTGCAAGTGCAATCCCCATTGTAATCATTTCACATACTGCTGCAAAAGTATTATTTGATTGTGGGTTGGGTTTCCCACCGTGGTTTTTCCCTTTACTGGGTTTTCCACGTCATAAATATTGGTGTTGTCTGTTATGTGCTTTCATGCTTTATCTTTCACTATGCTATTTATATTGTGCTCGAGTAAATGGTTTATAATCTACTTTAATTGATCAACTTGCAAAAAACTAATTCACCCCCCCCCTCTCAGTTTTCCTATGGTATTAGAACATTCTAACAATTGGTATCAGAGAAAGGTCCTTTCTACAAAATATTAACTGCTTGAGGAGATCCGATGGCATCAACTTAAACATTTAATCCCTATCGGAAGGAGATTCCCAGATTTGATGGTACAAATTCTAAATTATGGAAGGAGAGAATGAATATTCATCTGAGATGTCTTGGAGTTGAATTTTGGGAGATAGTAGAAAAAGGGTATAAACCTCATGATCCTAATTATGGAACACCGACACCCCGTGATGAGCAGAAAAGAATTGATAATGATGTCAGAGAAAAATAAGAATTGTTAAGTGCTCTATCAGATGAGAAGCTATTGAATGTCATATAATTGGAAAATTAAAAGTTGATCTGGTTGAAGTTTGAAACTCTTTATGAGGGTGAGAAAGAAGTAAAGATTACAAAACTTGAAGGTTTTCAGGTGAGATATGAAACTTTGAAGATGGAACAAGATAAGAAGATAAGTTATTTCATGGATAGAGTGAATGAGATTGTCATGGGAATCAAATATTGCGGTGGAATGTCATTAAGGATGAGGTTGTGTCAAAGATTCTGAGAGTTCTACCTCCGGCTTACAAAATGAAGGCTACTAAAATTAATGAACTCCAAACAATGTCAATTACTCCTATTACCAAAGATACATTACTTGGGAAGTTGTCTGCTTTTGAACTTGAAGAACTTGGAGATCAGAGTGCTACTAAAATTGATATTGCATTTAGAGCATTCGCTTCTAGTAAGCAAGAGACAGACTAAAAGAAGTTATATGCTAAAGATTTGGAAGACATTGAGAGAGAAGACAAAGAAATTGAAGAGTTGGAAGCCCTAATTGCAAGAAGAATCCCTAAAGGACCGACTGGAAGCAAGTATGAAGGAAAAGTCCCTTTTAAATGTTTTTCATGCAATAAGATTGGTCATTTTGCTTCTAGATGTCCTAAAAGAGCTACTAGGAATCAAGAAATTTTATGTGGAGTTATAAGCCTAATCTGGAATATCAGAGCAAACCTAGATTTAGAAGGAATAAGGATAAATCATTTTACTATGCTGGTGATGATGATTTTAGTATTACTGATGATGATGATGATGATGATGAACCTGAGAGTGGATCTGTTAATGGAAGCTCCAATAAAGATTGGGTATTTATTTCTATTAAGGATGATTGTCCAGAAGCCACCATTAATACAAATCATACCAAGGAGAAGGCTATAGCTGCTAAAATTGAAGAGAAGGATGAACAGGTTCTAGATAGTGGTTGCTCACATCACATGACTGGTGACAAGAGGAAATTCCTGACTTTGCAAGAATTTGATGGTGGACTACTCAAATTTGGAGACAACAAGGCATGCAGGATCACAGGAAAAGGAACTATATCCTTGGATGGAAAGACTAATACTAACAATGTTTATTATGTTTAAGGTTTAAAACATAATATTTTGAGTGTAGGTCAGATGGTGGATAGAGGATGTATTTTACAATTTAAAGATGTAAAGTGCAATATTATCAATAAATATGGATTGGAAATTGCATTTGGAACTGAGACCAAACAAAATAACTTTCATTTGAACTCCAGTGAGAAGGCTTGCTTGATTTCTTAGATTGATGAAAGTTGGTTATGGCATAAGAGGATGTGCCACATGAATTTTGATTACATAGTGAAGATCAATCTAATACAGGTTGTCAGAGATTTGCCCAAGATTATTTAGCCTCACAATTCGGTATGTAGAGTGTCAAATGGGTAAACAAGTTAGAACTTCTTTCAGGAGCATACATGATAGATCTAATGAAATTCTTGATCTTATTCATATTGATCTATGTGGACCGACAATGACTAAATTTTTTCAAGGTGATAGATACTTTATGTTGCTTATTGATGATTATTTTAGAATGATGTGGGTTGCATTTTTGAAAGAAAAATTAGAAGCTCTTGAGAAATTCAAAATTTTCAAAGCTATGGTTGAGACAAAAATAGGATTGAAGATAAAATGCTCAAGGTCGGATCAAGGCGGTGAATTTACATCCAATGATTTTAACTACTTTTGTGAGAAGAATGGAATCAGAAGATAATTTTTTGCACCTAGAACTCCACAACATAATGGAATAGTGGAAAGGAAGAACATAACTATCTTAGATGTTGCAAGGTCAATGATGATGGGAGCCAAATTGTCTGATATCTATTGGAGAGAAGCTATCAATACTGCAATATACACTTTCAACAAAGTACACATAAAAGGTGATACCGGTAAGACTCCTTATGAATTATGGTTTGGTCATACTCCTACTGCCAAATATTTCAGAATTTTTGGAAGTAAATACTATATTAGAAGAGATGATGCATTAGGGAAATTTGATCCTAGATGTGATGAAGGAATATTTTTGGGTTATTCTACTAAGAGTAAAGCATATAGATGTTATAAAAAAAGATTAAATAGGATAATGGAAAGCACAAATGACAAGGTGGATGAGAAAGGTAACAATCAGATCAGATCATATGACTATGGACCGGAAGATGAATTTGTCAAATCAGAACCGGTAGTGCAAGAATCAGTTCAGAGCATTGATCCAGCTTCTCTGGTAACATCATAAAATTCCATAGTGACTATTTATGAGAAGAAAGAATGAGAAAGTCAAGATGATCCTAAGACTCCCAGGTATGTAATGCTGAATCATTTTGAAGATGAGATAATTGGAGATAAAAGAAAAGGTGTGATGACAAGAAGAAGGTTAGCTGCTGAAGAGGTATGTTTAATTTCTCAAATTGAACCAAAATCTTTTATTGAAGCAAGTAAAGATGAAAATTGGATAAGAGCTATGGAAGAGGAATTTAATTAGATAGAAAAGAATAAAACATGGGAATTGGTTCCTAGGCCTAAAGATAAAAATGTTATTAGAACTAAATAGGTTTTTAGGAATAAATTAAATGAGGAAGGTCAGGTTGTAAGCAACAAGGCTAGATTGGTTTGCAAAGGATATTCACAAGAAGGAGTTGAATATGATGAAACTTATGCTCTGGTTGCTAGAATTGAAGCGGTAATACTATTTCTTACCTATTCTGCACATAAAAACTACAAGGTATATCAGATGGATGTTAAATGTGCATTTCTAAATGGAGATATTGAGGAAGAAGTCTAAATTGAGCATCCTGATGGATTTTTATTATCAGAGGATAAGGACATGGTTTGTAGATTGAAGAAATCTTTATATGGACTGAAACAAGCCCCTAGAACAAGGTATGCTAGATTAGATAAATATCTTTCAAAGCTCAATTTTAGCAAAGGTAATGCTTATAGTAACTTATATTATAAGATTGAGCATGATGACATACTAATTATTGAAGTCTTTGTTGATGATATCATTTTTGGAGGAGAAGAAAATTTATGCATGAAATTTGCTGATGATATGAAGAATGAATTTGAAATGTCTATGATTGGAGAGATGATATTTTTCTTAGGTTTATAGATTACTCAAACTGATAAAGGTATTTTCATTTGTCAAAGTAAGTATGTGAAGGAATTGTTAAAGAAATTTGGTCTTGAAAATTCAAAACCTGTTGGTACTCCTATGATAACCGGTTACAAATTGACTAAGGAAGATGAATCCCCTAGAGTGAACCCATCTAGATACAAGTAAATGATTAGTGGGTTGTTGTAATTAACTCAAACCAGACTAGATATAATGAGTGTTGCCTGTGTTGCTTCTAGATTTCAATCTGATCCAAGAGGAAGTCATGATATTGCTGTTAAAAAAATATTCAAATATTTGGCAGGATCAATAGAGTATGGGTTATGGTATCCAAAGGATGATGTTTTTAGATTATGTGCCTATATAGAATCAGATTGAGTAGGTGATGTTGATGACATGAAGAGCACTACAGGTGGTGCATTCTTTCTTGGGAAGAAATTGGTTTCATGGCTTAGCAAGAAACAATCATGCACTTCATTATCTACTGCTGAAGTTGAATATGTAGTTGCTGCAACAAATTGTACTCATATTTTATGGATGAAGCAAATGTTGAAGGATATAAGGGTAATTTATGATGAGCCTATTGTTATGAACTGTGATAATACTGCTACTATTGATATGTCAAAGAATCCAGTATTTCATTCCAAGTCAAAACACATTTCTATCAGGTATAATTTCTTGAAGGAAAAGGTTGAAGCAAAGGAAGTCAGATTGGTTTGTGTGTCTACTAAGGAATAGATTGTATATATTCTAACAAAAAAATTGCCTAAAGATAGTTTTGAATATCTCAGAGATTAGTTGGGGATCACCACCCCTCCAACAAAGACTTAGAGATGTAGGGATGCATCAATCCGGTGATCTTATCAGACATATATTCTAATCCGGGTTGATGGGATGATGTTGCTGCTCAGGGGGACTAGTCATCTATCTTATTCATTATTTTGGTTTGGTATCAACCCTTTGTTATTGATTTTAAAGGGGGAGATAGTGTTCATGTGAAAAATAGATAATCTTAGTGGGAGAGTTATTTTGCGGATTTGGGGAGATTATTGGCATTCCTTGGCACTTGGATTTTTTTCACATTCAATGTTGCCATCAATTCCAAAGGGGGATATTGTTGGAAATAGTGACTATGTTGTCATTGATGTCAACACTATGCTCTAGTTGGATATGGTTCTTTCTCAGTAGGTTGTCGCTATCTTGATTGGACCTGGTTCCGGTTTGTCTTGGTTTTTGCCGATCCTGATCTGGTATGATCAAACCCTTGGCTTTTGTTTTGGATGGTTATTTAGTATAGTTATATGGTTTTCATATTTATTTGGTTCATTATTTGGTGCTTTAGAAGCCATCTCTTATGTTTTGGTTTACCGGTTGATATTTCTTAGTATCGGTTAGCTTTACCGGTTGGTGATATTTGCTGATATGGTTAAGTGATTTTGGTCTAACTTACTATAATGGTTCCTAACATGCTGAAGGTACTTATTGATCATGTCCTGATTTTTTGGTGGCTTCACATTGGCTTGTGTGATGTTTTGGTGGTCCTATTTGGATCTAGTTGGTTATTCAATGTTATTACACTGAGGGTTTCTACCGATTGGTGAAACGTGTGGATATTGGTCTTAGCGAGAATTTCGATGGTTATAATTGTTTGGGAATTTTAATTAGGTCCATGATATGTAATGTAAATCATAATATTGGTCCAGTGGTATCGTGTGATGTAATTTTTCTAATTATGGATTTATGGGTTTAGGGTTTAGTCGACCTTGTTATCAAGGTTGACGATTTGAATTTATAGGTGTCTTATTCATGTAATCTGGTATCAATATAATTATGTCTGCATTATCAGAGAAAGGTTTATGTGTGAACAAGGTTAGATCATTTAGCAAAGGTTGTGAAGGATTTGGTATTGTAGGGAAGACATCTGTGCTTAACTGAAACTGTATCAAACATTAGGAGATGCTATATTCACAGTTCATTTTCTCCAGATTGTAGTCCGATGTTTATGTAAGTCATGAGACTTCTTTTTGTGATGAGCGGTGAGCTCTAGTAGGTTGGCTTTATTGCAAGTGCAATCCTCATTGTAATTATTTCACATACTACTACAAAAGTATTATCTGATTGTGGGTAGGGAATTCAAAAACACTGAGAGGGGGGGGGGGGTGAATCAGTGTTGTATCGGTAAATGAATTTCTAAACTTATAGCATATGAACCAGTTAACAGTAAATAAAGTTAGAGTGCATAAACCAAATAACACATAAAGAAGCAACACCATAACACCAATATTTATACATGGAAAACCCTGTAAAGGCAAAAACCACGGTGGGGATGATACCCACAATATCTATATACTTGATAAAGGTATACAAATATTACATAGAGGAGATTGCACATGCAATCAGGCTCACCAACTAGAGCTCATTGCTCAAAAAAAAATTTCACTGACTTACACAACATTATACAATGATTACAAACAAAAATGAACTCATAGAGTACATCTGACCATGCTAGATAAGTTCTGGTTAATTCTCTATCAACCCTCTATGAACCGGTTTAGTGATACTCTGTTCTGCCCTGTTCTGCTATCGGTTAGAACTGCGCACGTGAAACTGCGCACAAAATATTTTACTCGCTGATCAAATCACATACTATCAATCTCTAATTGATTCACATCTAAAATCACATCACTATCAAAATTAAATCCATCGCTAAGATATCTCCCTTAAATACCCTTTTAACTTTTCACCATGTCAGCCTCAATGAAGAAAAATAAACTTGTTGGTTGCCAGATCACAAAGTATATCATACATTATCCCGATGATCATGTCAGCCTTCACATGCTACCATAAATTCCTTCAAAGATATTACTGGGGTCACAAAATATCATAGTCAGGTCCTATACTTAACTGTGTTCCAAATTACACCTTACCGGTACCAAGACTAATGAGTTAATAAGAATAAGGCATAGTGTATATACCGGTTGATGCAATCAATGCAAAATGATAAGACAATGAATCCTGATGAGAATTATCAACACCTGAAGATGAGTTGCCATAAATGACAACCCTAAATGCAATTTACTTTATTGGATGAGTGTCAATTGCCAACATTTCCCACCGTGGTTTTTCCCTTTACCGGGTTTTCCATGTCAAAAATATTGGTGTTTTGTGTGTTCTGTGCTTTCATGCTTTATCTTTCACTGTGTTGTTTATATTGTGCTTTGGTAAATAATTTATAATATGCTTTAATTTTTCAACTTGTGGGAAATTGATTCACCCCCCCTCTTAGTTTTTCTCCGGTATCAGAACATTCTAACAAATAGATGAGTGGAAAATATTGATCTAGGGGGAGACATTTGATTCTTTGGAGTCTGACAATTAGATTTTGGATTGCAGTGTATTATATTTTAATCTTGGTCTGACACTTAGTCATTTTTGACACTTAGTCATTTTTTACTAAGTGTAGCCATCAATGCCAAAGGAGGAGATTGTTGATGATCAAATGTTGTCATTGATGGCAACTTGAGTCAAATACTCAATCTATAGTTCATGATATTCATACCAAAAGATTGATTGAGGTTTGGTAAGGTTCAATGAGAACAAGTTATTCGGTAGTATACAACATCTGGTTGGATTCATTTGGGTTGCATAGTTTATGTTGCAGATCTTGAAGAAGCATTTTGGTCATGTGATATGCATTATTTCAGGTTTATGGCCTCTGGTGTTTTGAATTGAGTCAGTTGGAAGATCCGATATACAGTTTTCTGGTAGAACAATGTTCATTAGTATTAATGTGTGAAGATTCTGTGCAAACTCTCTTGTACCCCTTATAATCATGTTGTAAGGCAGTGAGCTGAGCTTTAGGCAGTGTGGCTGAATGCATGTGCATTCCCCTATGTAATATTTTTATACTTCTAACAAAATATATTAATATTGTGGTTTTGAATCCCACCATGGTTTTTCCCTTAACCAGGTTTCCACATAAAACAATTGGTGTTATGGTGTTGTTGATCTTGACTTTTTGGTTCTACACTTTGTTTTTCTTCATTTGCATTAGGTGGTTGAAAAATTAGGTTATTAAAGTTAAAATTGACAAACACTGATTCACCCCCCCTCACTTAGTGTTCTCTTGATTCCAACATTAGATTATTTCTTGCTTATTTTGCTTACAAAGATTTCAAAGTTTTTCAGATGGATGTCATGTTAGTGTTTCTTAATTGTGAGTTGGAAGAGGAAGCTTATATTGAGCAACTGGATGGATTCTAGTTGATAGATCAAGAAAATATGGTTTATAGATTGAAGAAAGCACTATATGGACTCAAGTATTCCCCAAGAGCTTGGTATGCTAGATTGAATAAGTATTTGCTGAATCTTCGACTCAATAAAGGTATTTCTTATAGTAATTTGTAATTCAAGATTGATCATGATAACATTTTAATTATTGAGGTATTTGTTGATGACATTATTTTTGGTGGAGATGATAGTTTGTGCAAGAAGCTCACTAATGATATGCAAAATGAGTCTGAAATATCTGAGTGGTGAGATGAAATTATTTTTAAGTTGCAAATTACTCAGTTGGGTAAAGGAATTTTTATATCCCAATCCAAGTTTGTGAAAGAGTTGTTGAAGAAGTTTTGTTTGGATGACTCAAATCTAGTTGGAACCCCTATGGTGATCACATGTAAGTTGACTAAGGATGATGATTCTCTGAAGGTAAATTAGACCAGATACAAATCTATGATTGGTGAATTGCTTTATTTGACTCAGACTAGATCGGATATTATGAATAATGTGTGTCTTATTTCTATATTTCATGATGATCCTAAGGAATCTCATGTTGTAGTTGTGAAAAGCAGTTTCAGATATTTAAAAGGGATAGTTGATTTTGGTTTGTGCTATCCTAATGATGATGACTCTACTTTGGGTATTTTTACTGATGCTGATTGGGTAGGTGATGTGGATGACAAGAAGATTACTAGTGGTGGTGTATTTTTCTTGGGTAAGAGATTGGTTTCATGGATGTGTAAGAAGCACAATGCTATTTCTTTATCTACTGTAGAGGCATAATGCATTGCTACTGCTAGAAATTATACTTAGATAATATGGATGAAGAACATGCTGAAGGATATCAGAGTTGTCTATGATGAGCCTACTACCATATACTATGATAATTCAAGTGCCATAAAAATTTCTAAGATTCTAGTGCTGCATTCAAAGACCAAGCATGTATCAATCAAGTTTTATTTTTTGAGAGAGAAGGTTAATGCGAAGGATGTTAGATTGTAGTATGTGTCTACAAAGGAATAAATTTCAAACATATTCACTAAGCCTTTGACTAAGGATAGTTTTGAGTATCTCAGAGAGAAATTAGCGGTAATTGCTCCTCCTAATAAGAACTAAGATGCATTGAGTTGCATCAGTCCAGGGGATTTCACATAGATATCTTGTGATCCGGATTGATGAGGTGGCTGCTACTCAGGAGTAGTAGTCAGTGTTGTGGTTGAGATGTTCAGTTTTGTTCAGATTTGTGAGATAGCTCTAAGGGGAAGAGAATCATGATTTGCAAATATGTGCCTTTGTCATTGATTCCAAAGGAAGAGAGAGAGAGCTATGTGAAAAAACTATGTTGAGTTGTGCATGATCTAAGGGGGAGATAATTATTTTCTTTCTTTGCATTGATTATTTTCCATATTCATATGTTGCCATCAATGCCAGAGGGGGAGATTGTTGGATATTATTGAGAAGTTTGTTGGAATAATGTGTTGTCATTGATGTCAACATATTCCTCTGTGTGTTCCAGTGTTTGCAGTCATATTATATGAGTTCGTTTGGCTAGTATGTTGCATATGAGTTGTTGTGGGTTAAAGGGTATTGAGATGAGTATCTCTAGCTGATTCAACTAAAGGTTTAGTGGTCTGCATAGAGATTTGTTCAAGTTATAAGATCCAGTATTGCGGTTGGTTTTTCCATTGTTTGGTGTTGATCAGTGTTATGGATTTTGCTCTGCATTACTCCATGTTGCAATATCTTGGTTTGAAGATTTGGTAGAGTGTTTAGGATATTTTGGTGTGTCCTCAATTTAGATGGTTCATGATTTGGAGGTCTACAAGTGAATCTTTTAGTTTGACAGTCAGTTTAGTTAGTGTTCTTGAGCTTTGGTATAATGATGATGAAGATTATAGTAAGTGGTGATGTTGTAGTTGTTGCTATGGTAATTCATGATACTTGTGGATGTTTCTAGATCATGCCCTATTTGTGTTTATGGTCCACATTGATTGTTGTGCTTGTTGTAGATGATTTATTCAGTATGTTCATGTTATGCAACATTATTAGCCAACCGAATGATTGTGGCATGTTGTAGATGTCCAAGAC